>NW_024100214.1:0-600000 GCF_016545835.1 Crotalus tigris | reverse complement strand
GTCTAAGCAAGGTCAGGCATTTACCGCTAAATACAAATCTGTCACGCCTAATAGATGAAGCTCTTTAGTTTCCAAGCTACTCTCAGCAGCCAAGGAGAAAATAAAAAGACACTCATGCATGAATGCCAATCAGCTTGTGCTGGCAACACTAATGTACACATGTTCCATGGCAGCTGTACCAGAGTAGACTATCAATGGTGAGAAGGTGTCAATAATTATATAGGAACTCAAGATGTAAATCTGAATATTCAACAGATTCCCATTGCCTTGGGATGGGCACATGGAAATTAGGTCTTCTTGCTTTTATATTCAGACGATGGGAAGAAGGTGATTTGGGAGAATGAGGTAAAGGAACTGATGAGTGGAAATTGCAGGGAAGCAAAATTCAGATAAATATTAGGAGAAGTTTCCTAATGAGAAGAGCGATTTGACAATGAAATAGATGTTCTTGGAAGGTGGGAGAGCTTTCTTTTGCTAAAAGACTTTCAGCAGATCCTACATTTGGACAAGGGAGTAGACAGTAGATTCAATGTGCAGAAACTTCTTTCCTCCTCCTCCTCCTCCTCCTTTTGATTCCTTTTTCTTACTCTTTAAAGAAGCCTTTTTTTGAGGGTCCCCCAATAATCTCTTCCCCAAAGGGCCTGGAATGCTAACTGATCTCTTCTAACCTGTCCATTAAAGTTCTTTTAATATTTCCCAAGATCGGGAAATGGGTTCAGCTAGATCAGGTTTCAACCAGTATTAATAGGCTAGACTTCCAAACACTAACCTCTAATGGTGATATATGTTTCCCTAAATTAATTCACAGTTCTTCAACATTCAAATTCTCCAACTCCTGGTCCAAACTTCTTAGTGTACTGTCCTGTTCTCTGTTCTTTATAAGACCCAAGCTGGGTATGATGTGGAGATTGCATCTGTTCATGAATTTTGTTATATTTGCCTTTGCTTCCCTGCATTTTATTGTAGCTTTTCATTGTATCTTCAGCATCTGATTGTATTTCCTTTCTCTTTTTAACACGAGTTGCTTTGAATGCAATTTTAAGATGAAGAAAGCAACCTTTCTATAAAGTTTACTTTAAAGCTTTGAAGGAAGTTGCCTCTGAAAATATTTCTACTGATTTGGCAGAGAGCAGTACAAATAATTCAGTTCTATGGAACTTTGTATATTCCTGTATAGTTGAAGTACTAATAGAAATACTAGCCATCAAAATATTTTGTTTGAATGATTTGCAGCAGTTATTATTTCATGACCAGTATGCATAGAGCAAAAAGTAGTATTTCTATGTCTTTTAACAGATTCTTCTCTCTTATTAATCAAGAACATGACCTGGGATAGTCTACCCTGCAAATAAGATCTGGAATCCAAGCAAAGAGCAAGAATTACCTTTAGTATGAATACTAAACAGCTTGGCCGATCATCACTATATTGTCCATTTTTTAGTTGCTTTGGACAGCAAGTTAGATGGTATATATAATAAATAAGTAAATAAATATCCCCCAGTGAGGCACTACCTTGATATGATTGTGGGGTTTGTGTGCCCTGAGGAAGAGCTATGCCAGAGGATCAACCATACTGAACAGGTCAAACCAGAGGAGCCAGATGAAGAGTGTCTCTTTCATAAAATATACGATGGGACATAATTTACAAAACCCCTACTGCAGGGGTCCCCAACTCCCAGGCCACAGACCGGTACCAATCCATGGCCTGTTAGGAACCAGGGTGCACAGCTGGAGATGAGTGTCAGGTGAGTGAGCAAAATCAAAACTATCCCCTATGGACAGTGGAAAAATGGTCTTTTATCAAACCATTCCCTGGTGCCAAAAAGGTTGGGGACCACTGTTCTACTGGATTGGTCATCACCCGGGTCAACAAGGACTGTCCTAGTTGTTTGAGTTCCTGGACATCTGATGACAAATAGACTACAAGACTTGGGACTATTGGCTGAGCAACCAGAGTCATTAGCTGTAGGACTACTGGAAGAAAAGGTGTTTATTCAACACAAATATACAGAGATTGAAAAAAAAGCTTACATTTTGTGACAGTACCTTTAACACCATGAAACAAGAACACCTGTCTATCCCAGGCCCTTAGGAAGGACTCGATAGGTGGATAAAAACACAGAATTCAGTCTAAACATCTGACTGTGTAACGAACAGCAACAGCAACAACAACAACAATAATAATAATATATCTTAGAAAGTTATTGAAGTCCATTACAGCATTGATGTTTGCCCTACTGAATGGGAAGGCCCTTCCTGCCTTACCTTTTTACAGCTCTTTCTGCTATAATGCTGCATGAAGAGACTTACAGATATGGATATATGAATCTGGATATATGATTTTAAAATAATGCTCTGAAATTTGTATCTTGAAATGCATCCAGAAAGATTTAATTTAAGGTAAAGGCAAGGTGGAAAAAATAGTAGTGCAAGTGTGGTTATTTTAAAGGGTGATTTCCCACCCCCTCTGTCTTGTATACAATGCATACAAGGTGACATACAATGAAAAGACTTATTTAAAATTCAGCAGAAAACCATGCCAGAAAGTTACATTTATGATGCAAGGAAGATGAGAAAAAGACAAATTTCTACTTCCCTCCTCAAAACACTGGTTGCTGCCCACTCTAGCAATCAGGAGATCAGGGTATGCCATAAGAAAAATTACTAGGTTTCTATAAGAAAGAAACAAAGAAAGAAACCTGACTGAATGCTGGCTTATGCTATTGTAATGTAGGTAATACGTTTTTAAGGAGCATGAGAGAAGAAAATAAACCACCAAATTGTTCTGCTCTTATTTAATGCCTGGTTCTGCATCAATAAGTGAGCAGCTGTCTCAATTTTTATCTATCTCTGCTTTGTAGGGAATTGCATTAATTTAAATCTGGAACAAATCTGTTTCACTTAATGAAATTACATCAGATTTGTACTGGTGAATCAAAGATTAAAATGGCTGTCATTCCTACTGACAACAATCACTTCAGTGCAACAGAACGCAGGGCAACTTGGTGAGAATAGTTAATCCAACACTAAAGGAAACTATTAAGAGAGCTTAAAAATGTACAGGCATATTAAAATTGGTCTAGAGACCAATGATAAGTAGGATATTGGTAGAACACCTATAAAACTGGTTTCCATTATGGTTGGTCTTACTTCTTTATCTGAATAAATATTATATTTAACTAAATAATCAATGGTTTATAACAAAGAAGCTCACACAATGAGAAACTTTAACTTGAAGCTAATTCTAACTGATGTGAAAGGCTAGCCACTTGACTAGCAAATCAGGAAAGGCCACTTTTGTGGCATCAACTTAATCTTCAGAAATTAACAGAATAAATCCTGCTTCAGCCTGGAAAGAGAGCAAATGAATAAACCATCATTTGCAGCAATGCATATCAATCTGCTGCAAAATCATGGTTATAGTGATTGACTGAAAACTTAAAAAGCTTGCACTTCACTTACTACTCTATTCTCCTTTACATAAGAGAGTGTTCAATATAAATTTCCAATAGTCTCAATATGTTGATGTCTTATCGATAAGGAGACAATATCCTGTTAATAGAGGGAATCCACAGCATCAAAATGCTGGGTGAAACCAGGTGATAGAAGCCCCACCTAATTTAAATGTGTGTTGCTCACATGGAAGAGATGAACCATTATTTGGGAGATGGAGGGGCGTACTACATGGCTACAGAACTGCCAAGAGTTTGTCAATGATATATTTAATACCTTCAACAAAATCTACTTATCCCAGGTCCTTAGGAAGGACTCAATAGATCAGGCATGTCAAACTTGCGACGTCACATGAGATCGTGCAATGTATCGTGACTTTTTCCCCATTGCCGGCAGGCCGGCAGTTTGACATGCCTGCAATAGATGGATAAAATGTCAAATCCAGGCTAAACATCTGGTTGACTGTGCAACCAAACATAATAGTTTTAGACTGTAACTGTAGAATATGCACACAGATTGCAACATTCTAGGTTCTTAGGATGAACTTGGTGCATATGAAGACCAGCACCAGCTAAAGAACTAGTAGCTGTGAATTCACATTTATGTGTATATATAATGTAAAACAACATTTGTCTATCCCAGGTCCTTGGGAAGGATTCAACAGATGGATCAAAATGCCAAATCCAGTCTAAACATCTGGCTGACTGTATGACTGTATGACATGATTATTGATTAAATTTATAGGCCTTGTGTTTCTCAGTGACTTTGGCTAAAATTGGTTAACTAGAGACCACAATCACTGACCTGTGATTGGCCAGGAAAGTCTACATCAGCATAAACACCGCTGAGTTTCTATCCTGACAAGTGAGTGAATGATATGATTCAATAAAGTACTCCAAACGTTTAGCCTGGTAGGAGGGCCCTTTAAATTTTGAGCACACATCGTCAGTGCTCTTACAAAAACGACTGCTTAGAGATTTTACCCATCTATCAATTATTTAGAAAATACCAATTTTCCAGACCAGTACCTGCCAATCTTTTCTTGCTACTCTTGTTTGCCCTTTTTCAAGTCAACTGAACATGTTAAGAATCACATCTCAGAAGCTTTTTAGGAACTAAAGAAGGTGCCAGGGATGGCTAGTTTTCTTTACACAATGCTTCTCTTTCTCTCTTTTTTTTTTTTTAAAAAAAATGAATATTGTATTTAATATCATGTGAGGCAGAAGGCTGGAGATGATAAATATCCATAGCATATTGGCACCCAGAGTTAGATGAATAAATCAGATTGAAGGGAGCAGTTAAGACATAGAACATAGCATAATAGAGTTGGAAGGGACCCTATACCATGTCGGATAAATAACTGTCCAGTCTCTTTTTGAAACCCTCCAGACACAACTTCTGAAGGCAAGTTGTTTCATTGGCTGATTGCTCTCATGGTTAGGAAATTTCTCCTTAGTTCTAGGTTGCTTCTCTCCTTGGTTAGTTTCCATCCACTGTTTCTTGTCCTGCCTTCAGGTGCTTTGGAAAATGGTTTGACCCCCTCATCTTTGTAGGAGCCTCTCATATATTGGAACACTGCTATCATGTCTCCCTTAGCCCTTCTTTTCATTAGACTAGACATACCCAAACTAGATAAAAAGGAAGAGAGTGATTTTTGTTTAAACTGTAGTATCCTTGCATCTTGTCTCTGCCTCTCAGGACTTCATTGTGCATCCTAAACTTTAATGGTTGGTTGGTTGGATTGATGGATGGATGGATCATAAACACTTCAAGGATATTTGGAATAAGGTTCCATCTCACTTTGTATTTCACTGTAATGATTCAAGACAGACTCAGCTATAGCTTGGTAAGGTGGTACTATGAAATGCCCCAGTTATCTGACTAATTCCAGCTCCTGTGGTTCAATCTGCTCTTCCACTAAGAACATAAGCAGAAAAAGAGAACTGAATATCATGGCTGATTCAGGATAAGTTGCTGCTGGATGTGAAGTCCCCTATCCACTCACACACACCCAACCCTGGTGAGAATGGCATACACCCAGGATCAGCATATGAGGCATAAAATCCCCACCCATTTCTTTTTCCTTCCACTGAAAATCAGATGGGACTAAAATGTTATACCTAGGAATGCTAATAATGGCGATTATTTTTTTTATTCATTCAAAACACTCCAAATCTGCTGTTTCACACACCCAAATAGACAATGTGGGTTGTTCTATTCTCTTCCTAAATAGCCCCAAAGGATACCAACCATGACTGGTTTATTTAAATGCCTGAACTAAACCAGCAAAACAATCCTAATGCTGCCATAAATCATTTCTTTGAAAGTCTAGTCTTCTTGGACTTTGGAGAAGAAAACCAGCATATTCTAAAAGGTTTTCACTGCTCTGTGAAACCTGCACTCCCGTCCATCCACCTTTCAGTTCCAGTGGAAGGAACGGCTTCTGAATATAAATAAGAATAAAGTCTATTATAATTACAAATGCAGCTGCCCAACGCTTAGGTCGAAACCTTAAAATGAGAGGCTGACATTGCCATTCCAAGTTAGACATCAATTACAAATGCCTCTAACGGAGGCCAAGTAACCTGGTTCAGAAAATGTCTGGGTATGAAGAGAACCCATTTCTCCGAGATTCATGCATCCCAGAGCTTAGGAGTAATCCCATTCCATAAATGATCAACAGATCATTCCAGCTAAATAATTAATGTTGAAATCAGGTCTGTGATATATATTATTCCTGAACAGAGGGCAGCTGGGGGAAGGATGCAAAGCCTATTTTATCCTGTCACTCAGAGTTAGACAGTATTTGCATTTTTACCCACAATGGCATTCTTTACTTTTTTCCCCACTGAAGGCAGAAAGGAAAGCTTTTCTGCACAGCTTTTGTGTTTCAGAGATAGTTTATAAGGTATAAAGGAAACAGTGTATTCTTAATATAATTTATAAGCATTTTACACTTGATTTGAAAACTTTATTTTTTTAGGACTACTTTATCTGGCAAAATGCTCTATATAAATAAGAGTGAGGGGTTGGCTAGACCACAGTTCCAAAAATACACAAATAGTTCTAATGGTAGTACGATAAAAAAGGCAAATGTCACAATATAAGAATGCACTTTTGATCTCATTAAGAGACTATCAGTTCCTAGACTCAACTGGGTTTCCTCCCCACACACAAAAGTAAGAGCATTGCATAAATCCATATTAAACTATTTAGTCTATATTTAACCCTATAACAAGGATAGTCAGGGTAAATTAAATGGATTTTATTTTTTTGTGGCAGAAAGCCAACCCTAACCTTTCTTCGTCTTCTAATCTTTTATAAGAGTAGAATAGAGGAAATAATCAGCATTTAAAAGGGCCTAGAGGACAATAAGGCACACATGTTCAAAAGGAAGGGTAGAAAAATGGGCAGTCCTTCATTAATACATCTTTAAATACTAATGAGATCGATAAATGCGGTCCTCAGGGCTCTATTGACAAAATATTTGCTGGGTTTCCTTAATTCTATGCTTATTGCCTTGTTCCGAAGAAAGATTTCTCTCTTAAAAGAAATGGTGGTTTGTATGACATCACGCATGTGCAAGAAGCAAATGTACTATATTTTCCCTTCTTTTTTCGTCATAAGCAGAGCTGTATACAACCCAAATATTCAACTATTACCTTTGAGAATTTTTACAAATATATTTTCAATACCTTATTTCTTTGAAGTTATTCAACCAAAACCCTCCAAACTCACTTTCTCTTTTTTAAAAATGTGTTAGTAGGACCCACACACCTCCTCACCCAAAAAAGGTTCAGACCAGAAAACCATTATAAGTAAAAAGAAGGTGAATGAGATGTCAGATTTATTAAAATCTGAAATTGAAAACCTATTGAGGCAAGGAATCCTAAAAGAAATAAATACTAATCAAAATACAGAAACTCTGATCTATCTGAGATATTAATAATACAATGAACATAAACATAAACTCTTAAAAAGATCTACCTGCCACCAAATAAACTGATCAGAAAATATATGTTAAAAATTCACAATATGAAAATTCCTAGAATAATAAAAAATGTTTTTTTTAGAAAAAACCAGGCAATCATTTCTTTAAATTAAAAATTATATTATTATATCTAAGGGACTGGTTTGGACAAAACTCAGCAGCACTTTTTCGTGCGGCTGCTGATAAAAATAGGATCGCCAACATGATCACCAACGGCTGATAACGGATATGGCACAAGAAGAAGATTTCCTTATCAACAGTGTCCATCTATGATGTAGAGAGTTAAAAAAGGAAATAACCTTTCCAAGAATTTAAACGGAACTCAGTTCCTCATACAGACCCTTTTCAAGTTTTCACATGACCTTTTCTAAATCAAAGCAATGAAGCTGGATTTTCAGGTTAAAAATGTGAATCCTGTTGATGCTATGGAGATTCTTGGCTGGTTTTTTTTTAACCTTTTAACATTGAGAGGCATCTATTTTTAAAGCTACACATTTTGCACCTATATACAGATACAGAAGTGTCACTTTATAGTTCATTTTCTACCTACTGCCTGGAGTTCAATCCTGACCAGATCAAGGTTGACTCAGCCTTCTATCCTTCCACAGTCAGTAAAATGAGGACCCAGATTGTTTGGGGGCAATAGGCTGATTCTTTAAACTGCTTAGAGAGTGTTGGAAAGTGCTGGAAAATGGTATATAAATCTAAGTGCTATTGCTATTATTCATCAAATTTAGATATCACCCATTTCATCTGCAGTTTGAGATTGCCAATAAACTCACATTTGTCAGTAAAAGAGAAGCAATTGAGTTGGGAAGTCAAATATATTTTCTAAATAAATAAGCAAATATCAGCAAAACAGTAGAGGGCAATACTATACAATAGTAGGTGGCGCAGCAGTTAGAGTGCAGTACTGCAGGCCACTTTAGCTGACTGTGTTCAGCAGGTCAGCGGTTCAAATCTCACCGGATCAAGGTTGACTCAGCCTTCCATCCTTCCGGGGTAGGTAAAATGAGGACCCAGATTGTTGGGGGCAATGTATATATATATATATATATATATATACATTGCTTACTGGTGTACACCGCTTAGAGAGTGCTTGCACTTAAAGCGGTATATAAGTCTCATAAATATATATATATATATATATATATATATATATATATATATATTTTGGGGGGAGGAGGGACAACACTGTATAGGAATCAAATGATATAATAGTATATGGTATATATCTTGATGTAAGCCACTCAGAGTTGCCTGAGTGGTGAGATTGGTGGCAAATAAATTTAGATGATAGATAGATAGATAGATAGATAGATAGATAGATAGATAGATAGATAGATAGATAGATAGATAGACAGACAGACAGACAGACAGACAGACAGAGTCAGCCTATTGCCCCCAACAATCTGGGTCCTCATTTTACTGACCTCAGAAGGATGGAAAGCTGTAATAAGATAAGAGAACGCATAGCCCATGGTTTAATAACAGGCAAAGAAAGAAACTCAAAAAGTAACCTCCCTAACTTTTTCACATATAACATGTGAAAAAAGATATTTTGGGAGATTTGCATTTGCAGACTTTCTATTAATGTAGCTTTATCATAAAGTAGAATTAGCTCATCTAGTTGTGTTTCCTGTCTGGTCTACTTGGAAAAGCTGACAAACGGGCACAATACCTACTTCCCAATTTTAAAAATCTCCACTTAAAAATGATGCCGAACACATAAGAAGGTTTCATGGATAGTAGGAAATGGAAATCTGTCCTGCATGAATAATATTTTGGTCATAGAAAAGAGGAAATATTGATTTCAGAATTGGTTATCCTTTCACAAAATCAATCAGTAAATCAGTAGTAAATCATGCAAATCAACCAATGGAAAGCCAGCTTGATGTAATGGTTAAGGCATCAAGGAAATCAGTTAGAAACCAGGAGACACTGAGTTCTGGTCCCAGTTTAGGCATCAAGCCAGCTGAATGAATGACTTTGGACTAGTCCATCTTTTTCTAGGAAGAAGAAGACAAGGGCGAATCACTTCTGCCAAATGCTGTTAAAAAACTACCAGGTCTAAACCAGGCAGTCATCAGGAAATCACCAACACTGATTTCAAGGCACCAGGGAAACAAACAAACAAACCTAATACAGAAAAAGAAAGATTAACAAATGAGTTTCTACAACATACAGAGGCATATTTACAGCAGGATAGGAATGCCACCTGCTCTTTGCTTCAATTCACTGAAACTCTACAAAGCCAAATATTTTATTTAATTAATTCCTTTGTTGTTGAACAAGAGAATCATTAGGAAGCAACATAAGTCTCTCTATTATGTAACATTCTCAGTGAGAATACAAAGAGGAACTTTTTTTATATAAATCAAGCCTAATAATCTCTATTAAGAAGTATTCTGAGGGCAGATTAACTCATTAACTCTTACACTGTGGCCATGTTTTCTAGATTCCTTTGGAGTACTGTTATGCAATATATTGACAGAATTATTGATAAAACATTTTTAAAGGACATGCACATTGTATTAAACTGTATGCCTACTACTGGGATTTAACATGTTCTAATGGTTTTTATGCTCTAGGAATAGCAAAAAGAATAATCTTACAAAATGGAAAAATACTTTAACTTCAGATTTAAAAGCTTAGATTTTTAGAGATTTGTGATCTAGCAGTTTTAAGGAAATTATCCAATGTATTCTGCCAATGAGAAAATGTTACATTATCTTTTCCTCTGGAACAATAATTATAGGCTTGGTTTACTTTTTTTTTTCAATGATCTATAAAAATTAGGTAAAATGGGAACATGTTTGTAACTATAGGCTTTTTGTCTTTCTTTGTTTTGTTTTTTTTGTTGTGTTCTTTTCTTTTGTTTTTTCTTTGAATGGTGAATTGTTCATTTTTTTATTGTGGCTGAGAACCTAACCAAAACAATTAGGCCTACAGATTACTACCCCTTCTTCCTCCTCCATATTGGGATGAATGACACAACTAAGAATCTGAGTACAATAGTGAGAGACTACAAACAACTAGGCAATAAAGTTAAGAAGCTAGGGGCACAAGTAGTGTTCTCATCAGTACTCCCAACGAAAAGCCAACACCCATTGAGGGAAAAAAGAATTCTAGGAATAAACTATTGACTAAAGGGTTGGTGTTGCCAAGAAAACTTTGGTTTCCTGAATCATGGGCTGCATTTTCTTCATGAAGGACTCTCGGCAAGGGATGGGCTGACCTCACAAAAACAGGGGAAAACATACTCAGAAAAAAGACTGGCCCAACTCATCAGGAGGGTTTTAAACTAAAATTGAGGGGGGAGGGTGACCAATCTTCAGAATCTTTAGAACCCAAAACCAATCATAGATCCCAAGAAAACAAATCAAACAATGAGCTGGGCAGAGATGAGAAAAAAGAAAAACTCAAACAACATTCAGAGATGCAGGAAACATACCCACAGACAGGCATAGAAACCTTAAATACTTATATACAAATGCTCAAAGCTTGGGGAATAAACAGGATGAACTAGAAGCAATAATACACAAGGGAAGGTATGACGTAATTGGTATTACAGAAACCTGGTGGGGCGAACCCATGAATGGAATGAATTGATGGATGGGTACAAATTGTTCAAAAGAAACAGGTCTACAAAAAGAGGAGGGGGGTTGCCCTATATGTAAGAAAATACTATATATCTATAGAAATGCACATGATCAAAGATAAAATCTCTCCAGATCGCATATGGGTCAATATAAAAGAAAAAAAGTGACATTACCATAGGTGTATATTACAGACCACCCAACCAATCGTAAGAAATAGATGAACTCTTTGCCAATCAGTTAACAAATGTACGTAGGAAGCAAACCACAATAGTAATGGGAGACAAACTCTGCAGCGAGTGGGAGATCAAACAGATTCCTAACCAACCTAGCCGACAACTTTGTCACCCAAAAGGTGGAGAAGGAAACTAGATATAAAGCCATACTGGACTTAATTCTTACTTATAGAGAAGAAGTGATAGAGAGAGTTGAAGTTACCAGAACCTTGGGCGAAAGTGACCACGTTATACTGGAATTTAATTTAATACAACAGAAAACAACAGAAAACAACCTAACCAGGGTCTTAAACTTCAAAAGAGTGACTTTAACAAACTCAGAGTGAATCTAGGAAAGATCCCATGGATGAAAATCCTAAATGGGAAAACAACCCTAGAAGACTGGGAAACTCTGAAAAATACGATCATAAAAGCCCAGACCAACACAATACCACAAGAAAAAAACAAGAAACTCAAGAAGAAACCAGCATGGCTGCACAAAGATCTCTCTGACAAACTGAAAGACAAACAGGACAAATACAAAAAATGGAAAGAGCGGCATATAACTAAGGCTGATTATCAGCAGACAGCCAGAACATGCAAAGATGAAGTCAGGAAAGCAAAGGCTCAGAACGAACAAAAACTTGCAACAGAAATCAAAGATAATAAAAAAAGTTTCTTCCAATATATTAACAACAAGAAAAAAAGTTAAGGAAACTGTAGGTCCGCTAAAGAGAAAAGATGGCAAGATGGTAAGGAAATAAGAGGTAACAGGGAGAAAGAAGAACTGCTTAGCTCATACTTTGCATCAGTCTTTACACACACACACAAAAAAAACATAGCTGAACATACCAAAAAAAAAAAAAAACCACTGCAAAAGAGAAACTAGAAACAAAAATTAAAATAAGCAAGAAAATGGTAAGAGATTACATCCCAGAATTCTGACGGAGCTGGCAGATGTTATCACAGAACCATTGCACCATATTTTTCAAAAATCCTGGAAATAATACCTGAGGATTGGAAAAGGGCTGATGTGGTTCCCATCTTCTAGAAAGGAAAAAAAACCCAGGAAATTACAGACCAATCAGTCTAACATCAATACCTGGGAAGATCCTGGAAAAGATAATCAAAAAAAACAGATCTGCGAACAACTAGAAACAAACAAAGTTATAACTAGTAGCCAGCATGGCTTTGTCAAAAACAGATCATGCCAAATCAATCTTATTTCTTTCTTCGATAAAGTGACTATACTAATAGACCAGTGAAATACTGTGGACATACTATATTAAAACTTCAGTAAGGAATTTGATAAAGTAGACCACAAGCTACTCCTTGGTAAGCTAGAAAAAGGTGGAATAGACACCATCACCACTAGATGGATCTGTAGCTGGCTGACAAACCATACTCAATGAGTAGTCCTCAATGGCATTACATCTACATGGAGAGAAGTAAGCAGTGGGGTACCACAAGGTTTCATTTCAGGTCCAGTACTCTTCAATATCTTCATCTATGACTTAGATGAGGGAATTGAAGGGGAACTCATCAAATTTGCAGATGACACCAAACTGCCAGGAGTAGCCAACATCCCAAAAGATGAACTCAGGATCCAAAAAGATCTTGACAAACTTGAACAATGGGCCCAATTCAACAATATGAAATTTAATGTGGAAAAAAAGCAAAGTTTTACATTTAGGCAGGAAAAATCAAAGGTACAAGTACAGACTGGGCAAGACCTAGCTTAAAAACAGTAACTGTGAGAGGGACCTTGGAGTCCTATTGGACGATCACTTGACCATAAGCTAGCAGTCTGCAGCAGCAGCCAAAAAAGCTAATACAATCCTGGGTTGTATAAACAATGGCATAGAATCAAGATCACATGAAATAGTAGTAGTAGTAGTAGTAGTAGTAGTAGTAGTAGTAGTAGTAGTAGTAGTACCACTTTATAAAACCCTAGTAAGACCACATCTGGAATACTGCAGCCAATTTTGGTCACCATATCACAAAAAAGATGTTGAGAGTTTGGAAAAAAAATCAGACAAGAGCAACTAAGATGATCAAAGGCCTGGAGACTAAAACATATGAAGAACGGCTGCAGGACTTGGGTCTGGCTAGTCTAAAGAAAAGAAGAAATAGGAGAGACACAATAGTAGTGTTCTAGTACTTGAAGGGCTGCCACAAAGAAGAGAGGGTTACATTATTCAACAAAGCACCAGAGTGCAGGACAAGAAACAATGGTTAGAAACTGAACAAAGAGAAGCAACCTAAAATTAAGGAGAAACTTCCTGACAGTGAGGACAATTAACCATTGGAACAGCTTGCCTCCAGAAATCGTGGGCACTTCATCACCGGAGATTTTTAAGAAGAGGCTAGACAGTCAGTTGTCTGAGATGGTATAGGTTCTCCTTCTTCACCGGGGGGGATGGACTAGAAGACCTCCAAGGTCCCTTCCAGTTCTATTCTATTCTAAATTGTGTATATTTGTTTGAAAGGGACTGTCTTGCAGAGGAGGAGAAGGAGAAGAAGTCTTCTCTGAAGTTTACTTCCTCTTAAATATCTTTAGGGTTTCAGCAGTATAGATATTGTTTTTCAAAAGTCTGTTCTATTCAACATCTAAAGTTACCATAGTATTCAGATCTATGCTGATAATCTACACACATCAACCTTAGCATAAACTCTTTTTTTTTTTCAGTTTTGGGACTGAATTTAGTGAACAAGCAGCTTCATATATTTAAATCATACATCCAAACAATAGCATACATTTTGTACTAACATAGCATGTAAGGTAATTTTTTTTAAAAAAAATATTTGATCCCATATTAGTACCAAACATCACACTGATATTATAACTTGCACTTCCAATTCTTCATTCCAAATGCAAACATCTTTATAATACAAATTGGAAGATATTTGATATCACATGCTGAGTTACTTTAACTGAGATAGTTTACATCTGGTGATTGAGTGTAGCAAACACTAAGGTCATCTGTCAGAGAACATATGCATTTAATGCATCAGTAGCATTTGAGCCATTCACTCTCAGATCTCCAATATTGAAGTGTCCATTCCTTTTTTCAATCTCCGAACCCAGTTCACGAAAGACCCAGCGCCCACTGGTGGCATAAAGTGGAAGTGACAGAAGAAAAGGCCTTGCTTGCAAATGAATAATCCAAATTCATAGTCAGCTCATTCACCCCTCTTCCTTAGCTCTGCAGTTTTGTGAAAAAAATTATTGACTAGATGCAAAATGCTTTGGGGAATAGCAATGTTCAAATACAAAAAAAGGTAGATAAATAAGCGTTCAAGGTATGTGATATTAAACATGAAAAGGTTTAACTTTTTTATAGTATTCTGGTAGAATCATGCCAGACAAATCTTATTGCATTCTTTGACCAAGTGACAAAATTAGTGGATCAGAGGAATGCTGTGGATATAATTTACTTGGACTTCAGTAAGGCATTTGATAAAGTAGATCACAACCTCCTACTTGATAAGATAGAAAAATGTGGGTTAGACAGCATCACTACCAGATGAATCCGTAGATGGTTGACCAGTCATACTCAGCGTGTGGTCCTCAATGGAACCACATCTACATGGAGGGAAATGTGTAGTGGGGTGCCCCAGGGCTCTGTTCTGGGCCCAGTGCTCTTCAACATCTTCATCAACGATCTGGACGAGGGGATAGATGGGGAAATCATCAAATTTGCAGATGACAACAAGCCGGCAGGAATAGCCAATACTCCAGAAGACAGGCTTAGGATACAGGAGGATCTGGACAGACTTGAACACTGGGCGCTATCTAACAAAATGAAACTAAATGGTGAAAAAAGTAAGGTTCTACATTTAGGCAAGAAATACCAAATGTACAGGTATAGTATAGGGGGTACCTTGCTCAATAGTAGTAACTGTGAGAGGGACCTCGGAGTCCTAGTGGACAATCACCTAAATATGAGCCAGCAGTGTGCTGCAGCTGCCAAAAAGGCCAACACAGTGCTGGGCTATATTAACAGAGGGATAGAATCAAGATCACGTGAAGTATTAATACCACTTTACAATGCCTTGGTAAGACCACACTTGGAATACTACATCCAGTTTTGGTCACCCCGATGTAAAAAAGATGATTAGGGGACGGGAGGCTAAAGCAAACAAGGAAAGGCTGCTGGAATTGGGCATGTGTAGTTTAATGAAGAGAAGGATGAGGGGGAACATGATAGCAGTGTTCCAATATCTCAGGGGCTGCCCCAAAGAAGAGGGAGTGAAGCTATTTTCCAAAGCACCTGAAGGCAGGACAGGAAGCAACTGGTGGAAACTAATCAAGGAGAGAAGCAACCTAGAACTAAGGAGAAACTTCCTGACAGTTAGAACAATTAACCAGGGAACAACTTGCCTCCAGAAGTGGTGAATGCTCCAACACTGGAAGTTTTTAAGAAGAGACTGGACAGCCATTTGTCTGAAATGGTATAGGGTTTCCTTCCTGAGCAGGAGGTTGGACTAGATGACTTCCAAGGTCCCTTCCAACTTTATTATTATTATTATTATTATTATTATTATTATTATTATTATTATTACATTAAGATTTAATGAGACCTTGACTGAACAACTTTTAAGGAAGTTTCTTCCCCAGAACTCCTAATCATTGTATAATGAGGTGCAGCTTCAGAAGAGAGGACATGAAAAATGTTTATTATTTTTCCAAATTCCCCCTTCCTTCCTTCCTTCCTTCCTTGCTTCCTTGCTTCCTTCCTTCCTTCTTCCCTCTCTCCCTCTCCCACACAAACGCACACATACTGAGGCACTATCAGATGAGCTTATGATATTAAACTCTCCCCACTGCATTTGAAAAATCTTTCTAAGAGAAGCAAAACTTAGAAGGTATACAAATTTAATGTACTCAGTGCAGCTCATTTCTCCATAAGCTGAATATACTCTTGTTGAAATTCAACCAAAGATGCAAATATAATAAGGCCAAACCCCAACACAAAATGAAATGCTGGCTTCCAGCAAAAGTTCACAATGCAGATTCAAAACAGAATTGCCTATTGTGTTCGCAATGCAAGGTATGATTCACAGCTACCTCAACTAACCAACAGTTTTCCTATTTATAATGTGGACTTCTGGTGCAATGAAAGTCACGCATACTGTCTGCAGCCAGTTTCCAATACAAGTAGCTTGGGAAACGGACCTTGTATTTAACAGATCAAATTCAAGCACACTTTTCAGCATAAACAGATTCAGCAACCTCAAATTATATACGTATATACTTTATTACCTGAAAGTCACTAATATGGAGCTAAATGGTACATTATTTTGCTGCTATTATGCAAGTACTTTAGTGCTACAAAATCCAGTCACAAATAAAATTTTAAAAAGATCCTGGAGCATTGCAGAAAACTCTGTAATTATTCTTTCTATCTCCGCAGAAGAATGCTCACCCTTTAATCCTAGAGACTTTTGATTGTTTTCTGCAAACAAAATAACTAATTTCTTTTACTATCTTTCCTGCAGTTGTGCTGGTGAAAAAGTGTGGGCACAGGGATGATAAATTATCTTGCAATTCAATTCAAGTAGGTGTAGGGATGGAGGTAAATGTAATCAAATAATTCCCGACACAGTACACATAGAACAAAAAATAAATAAAAAACCACAACGGGATCAAATGCTGTGAAGCATTAGATGATAGAGAATGGATTATTCAGGAATTAAAATTGTTCCAAAGCAGGGATAGGCAATTCATTTTCCTAAAGAGCCACAGGAGAAACTGGAACTATCGTAATAGGTGGAACTTAATTTTGCCATTGGCGCCCACAATGTTGAGGAAGGAGGAATCGTGGAGCCTTGCCCCACCTCGACCCAATATGGCTGCTGCTCTTTTGTCACAGAGGCAGGAAAGCTTGTTCTCTCACCAGGTGTCTAAAGGAGTGCACTCAGCTCCTGCACTTTTCAGCACACTTATTTATATTTTATTTTCTAACTTCCATTGATCCCACATGGGCCAGAAAGGGACAGCCAAAGGGCCAGATGTGGCCCAGGGTCTGTAAAATACCCAGTTCTGTTCCAAAGAATAGTTACGTGAACCCAAAGCATTGTCTTCAAAGAACCTCAGAAGGGGTACTCATAATTTTGTGTCTGATGGGTATATGAGCTTTTCAAAAGTTGAAATTACATCATGGCATTCTCAAGAAACATAGACTGGGGGGTGTGGCTTGCTCATTCATAACATGGCTGTCATGAATTGGAATGACTATCCCATCTGTCTCTCTCACACAAGTCTTTTTCTTCAACTCTAAATTATGGTATCTGTTTCTGAGGGGTCCTTGGTGCTCTCTGAGCTTGCAGATGTTTCATTACATAACTTGGTAACATCATGAGCAATGGTGGTGCAGTGGTTAGAATGCAGTATTGCAGATTAGCTCTGCCCACAGCTTGGAGTTCGATCCAGATTGGCTCAAGGTTGACTCAGCCGTCCATCCTTCTGAGCTCAGCAAATGAGGACCCAGATTTTTTGGGGGGGATATGCTGACATTTGTAAACCATTCAGATAGTGTTGTAAAGCAGTATATAAGTCTAAGTGCTATTGCTATCATCAGTGCTAGTTGGTGTAGTAGGGCTTGCTCTCTGCTTATATACAGTAGCTTGCCCTGCCAGTATTATAGAGGTATTATTTTCTCCTTGATAATCTATTATCCTAATCAGTTGCTCTAATCATATGTCCACCAATCCTGGCAGGGCAAGCTACAGTATAAAAATAAGGAGCAAACCCCACATCCCATTGTAGCACTGATGGTATTATCTAGTTTGGCAATGAAATGTCTGTAAGCAAACAACCAAGCTCAGACAGCACCAAGGACTTCATAGTTCAACCCTCACCTACTTATATTCTCTTCTACTGAAATACTTATTTCTTTCTAGGAGAGGCATGGACTATAGTAAACATAGAACTAGGTTGTGGCTCCCCATTTTTTATATATTTAAAAGTTTCTAAGAAAGTTTATACAGTCCAAGTAAGGCCCAGAGGCATTCTTGGAAACAAAGATGGAGAAATGGGCTGGCATTTTGTTTTAATGCATTCTAGTTACCCAATTATTTCCTTGTATTTTGGTAAACGGTAAAAAATCAGCAATAAAGGGTATATCTGCAACTATAATTTGTGCTCTGCTTCGCAAAAGTTCTTTTTTTAAAAAAACCCCAAACATTAACTGGACTTTCTTGTTTGTTTGTTTTTCTTTGAAAATGTTTTGCTTCTCCTCCAAAAAGTTTTTTGGTTCTAACAGACTGGAGCAGATTAGAAATGAAAGAGCTTCTTAGGTGAGAAGTGGAAAATTTTCAAAGAAAAACCCAAGAAAATCCAGTTGCCTTTTGAAAAAAAGCACCTTTGGGATAACCATGACCTGGATGATTGATAATCTTCACAGACATTTATCTGCTTCACCTTCTGCACATACAGTATATGCATTGTGTTGGTACTATCCCTTGATCCACCTACCTCTCTACCTTCATATGCATTCTTTTCTTTATTTTCAACAAAACATTCTTATATCATTTTCTTTGTGAGCCATCAAAGTGGCATCAGTGTTAGGATCTGAGATTATTGATGTTTTTTCTGGAAATAATTCCATTTTCTATTTCTTCCAGACCAACATTTCTCATCAAAGCTACTTACTTGCTCCATGTTTGATCTAACTGTTGCTTCTTGACCATCAAGCAGATGAGTACATCTATGTTTTTTTAAGGACTATCCACAATGCATTGTAGCCTACACAGTCAAAAGCCTTTCTATAATAATTAAAATGGAAATCAAATTCCCTTGCCCTTTTCATTGTCCTTTGGATGTTAAGATTGTGGGGTATTCTCTAGTGCCTCTGCCCCTTCTGAATTCAGCTTATTCATTTGGCTCAGTAATTTCCTTTTCCAACTGATTTCATAAAAGATATTTTCTTTTTTTTTTTCTTACGATAAAACAGAAGTGACCTGGGAGTTCATGATTAGATCTCCCAATAAGTTTTTGAAGGTTAAAAGTAGTCAGTACAATTTAATGGAGTAGCAGCACAGAGCGGGAAAGAATATAGAAATATTTCCCTACTTGGGATCATCTTCAAGAAAGTTTCCAGGTGCAAATTTATGATTATTTTTAATCTGCAAGTTTGTGGCATGGAAGAATCATATTTGGAGTGTACTAAAAGTCCTCCAGAGATATTGTCCTAATATAACTCCCTTTTTTATGAGACCCTATAATCTCTTAATTTTGGATAGAGTCAAAGCTGAGTGTTTACTAGCCGGATACCCTTCCTAATGCCATGCAGAGTTCACAGCAGATGTTTTTCTTTCTTTGTGCCCTAGCACAAAGAAATATCTGCTGCTACCTAGGATTGAACTTTTAACCTTCTGAGAGATGAGTGTCTTCACCACCAGGCCACCACCCCACTCAGGTATTGTCCTAATATGAACCACCCAATATATTTATGTTAAAAAAAGCAGTTTTTGTCTGTTTTATAGGATGAGAAAGAGAGGAGTACTGAGAAGAAATCTGAATAACAATATGGAGTTTTCGGTTCTATATGACCCACTGATTTCAAGGGGGACACTACACATCCTCTTCATGATCTGTTTTCCTTGTTACCTTCTGGGAGGAGGCAACTCTATGGTATCCGTAGCAGAACATCCAGATTCAGCCATAGTTTCATTCCATACAGCATTAACCTTGTGAACTCTCAAGCTTCCTCCTTCCATTATATATTCAAGATGGACAGTATTTAATATTTATTTGCTACATAAATGTGGATCTATGCATATGTTGTTCATGGTATGTTTAGATGTGTGTCATGTATGTGTTTCACTTTGAGAGCGGGCAACTAAATTTCATTTTTGATGTGTGCCGTTGTACAGTAAAAAAATGACAATAAAGGTTATCTTATCTTACCTATCTTATCTTGTCTTAAGGTATACACAGAGATATAGGGCTTTAGTCTTTGTCGTCATTTTGTCTCACTTTGTCAGTTGCCCTTTTGTGTCACGCCTGGTACACGTAGTCCTTGCCTTATGGCCACAGTTCAGCCCCAAATTTCTGTTGCTTATTTGAGACAGTTGTTAAATGAATTTTGCCCCATTTTACGACCTTTCTTGCCACAATTGTTAAGTGAATCACTCTAGTTGTTAAGTTAGTAACACAATTGTATAGTGAATCTGACTTTCCTTGTTAGAAGGTTGCAAAAGATGGTCACATGCAACTGTCATAAATACGACAAATTGTAATCATGTGACCATGGGGATGCTGCATGTGTTATAAGTGGGAAAAATCAGTCCAAAGTCACTTTTTTTCAGTGTTGTTGTAAATTTGAATGGTCACTAAATGAATGGTGGTAAGTCGAGAACTACCTGTAATTGCTAACCTGATATCTTTTCTTTCTTCCTTCTTTCCCCCAATCACATGCCCAGAGCCCATGGTCTTAAACACTCTTCCTTATAGAAAGTACCTGCCGTGTTTCCCTGAAAATAAGACCTATCCCAAAAATAAGTCCTTGTTTTGGGGCGAGGTGCATGCATAAAAATCAATCTAGGCAAGGTGGGAGGGTGGAGCTGCCCCATGTGCCCCGCACCTGCTTACCTTAGGACCACCACAGCCAGGCCTTCCACACCCCAAATCCTGTCTCACCACAGCCTGAGTTCTTCTTCAGCTGCTTGTGTCCACATGCCACGTGGCACATTGCGCCAATGCCACCATTTGTGATCAGCGTGACGAGCCACATGTCCTTCTGCCATGAGTGGCGGCACCAGCATGGTGCACTATGTGGTGTGCAGCTGCAAGCATCTGCAGAGGAACTCAGGCAGTGGTGCGACAGGCATCAGGGCGGGGGAAGCCTGGCTGTGGCAGTCTAAGGTAAGTGGGTAAAACATCCCCCCAAAATAAGACCTGGTGCCTCTTTTGGAGGCAAAAAACATTTATGACTGGGTCTTATTTTCGGGGAAACACAGTAGTTAAGTGTTAAGTAAGGGGTTTTTGGTGCTCTCTGAGCTTAGTTGTTTTCTTGCAGATGTTTCATTACCCAAATTAGGTAATATCATCAGTGCTAGACTGACAGTGCTCTAGCACTGCTGATATTACCTAGTTTGGGGAAAATGAAATATCTGCAAAAAAACAACAAAGCTCAGAGATTGCCAAGGATCCCTCATTCAACTCTGAGCTATAAATATTCTTCTATAAGTGCTAAGTTTTGCCTATCCTTATACTGACTCTCTTGCAAATAAATAACATTTTTGTTATAATTATAAAACCAACTTCACTAATCCTTGTTCATGTCAGATTCCTGATACGGGAATGTTATATAGTAAAGTAAAGTTGGAAGGGACCTTGGAGGTCATCCAGTCCAACCCCCTGCCATTTTGGACAAATGGCTGTCCAGTATCTTCTTAAAAACTTCCAGTGTTGGAGCATTCACCACTTCTGGCGGCAGGTTGTTCCACTGGTTAATTGTTCTAACTGTCAGGAAGTTTCTGCTTAATTCTAGGTTGCTTCTCTCCTTGATTAGTTTCCACCTAATCTTGCTTCTTGTTTTGCCTTCAGGCACTTTGGAAAATAGCTTGACTCCCTCTTTTTTGTGGCAACCCCTGAGATATTGGAACACTGCTATCATGTCCCCCCTCGTCCTTCTCTTCCTTAAACTAGACATACCCAATTCCAGCAACCATTCCTTATATGTTTTAGCCTCCAGTCTCCTAATCATCTTTGTTGCTCTTCTCTGTACTCTTTCTAGAGTCTCAACATCTTTTTTACACTGCAGTGACCAAAACTGGATGCAGTATTCCAAGTGTGGCCTTACCAAGGCATTGTAAAGTGGTATTAACACTTCATGTGATCTTGATTATATCCATCTGTTAATGCAGCCTAGCACTGTGTTGGCCTTTTTGGCAGCTGCAGCACACTGCTGGCTCATATTTAGGTGATTGTCTACTAGGACTCCAAGGTCCCTCTCACAATTACTAGTATTGAGCAAGGTGCCACCTATGCTGTACTTGTGCATTTGGTTTTTCTTGCCTAAATGTAGAACCTTGCTTTTTTCACCATTGAATTTCATTTTGTTCACATGCATAGCTAGAATGCTTCAATCTCCAACACATCTTCATAATTCTGCTGGGCTCCTGTTCTTCTGCATACATTGATGTTTTCATCATACAAGGAATATGATGACAAAGAATGGAGGATTTATCTCCCTTAACCTTGTTGGAAAGCAAAATGTTCACCACAATGCTACAAGCAAAATAACAAACTAACAGAGTTGGAAAGACTTTGGAGATCTTATAGTTCAATCCCTTGCTCAAGCAGGAAACCCTACACCATTTCAAACAAATTGTTGTCCAATCTCTCGCAGTGTTGGCGTACTCATAACTTCTGGTGGCAAGTTTTTCCACTGATTAGTTGTTTTAACTGTCAGGAAATTTTTCCTTAGTTCTTCTCTCCTTGATTAGTTTCCATCTATTGCATCTTGTCCAGCCTTCAGGTGCTTTGGACAATAGGTTGACGCCCCTCTTCTTTGTGGCAGCCCTTCAGATATTGGAAGAGTTGCTATCATGTCACCCCTGGTCCTTTTCTTCATTAAAGTAGACATACCCAATTCTTGCAATCATTCTTCATATGTTTTAGCCTCCAGCCCCCTCATCATCCTTGTTGCTCTTCACTGCACTCTTTCCTGAATCTCAACATCTTTTTTATATCATGGCAACCAAAACAAGCACTGGCCTGAATGCTGGCTCTTTTCAGCCTCAAAATAGGATATCCTAAAATTATGGTAGCTGTTGAAAGGGGGAAAAAAAGTCTCTTTAAACTTCCCCTTTGAACAAAGCATCCCCATTAAAATATGGCAGTCTGAATAAAAGGACATGGATAATAAAGGGAAAGATAAAAAGGATGAGGTGAGATCAATCTTATAACAGTGAAAAATCAAAGTTTTTATTGATCAATGTACCATGCAGACTAATAGAGGAATGTGAACGGAAAGATACATAGCCTTAAAACACGCACAAAAAGTAATACTGTATATTTCTCAAGTGTGTGAGCATATGTATGGTTTTAGGCATGTTGGGGTTTTAATTTTTACATTCAGTAGGAGGAAATAATAATCTAAAACAAGAGTGTCCATCCTTGGCAACTTTAAGTCTTGTGAACTTCAACTTCAAGAATTTGGGGAGTTGAAATCCATAAGTCTTAAAATTGCCAAGGTTGGACACCACCAACCCACCTCCCACCCAACTCCCTACTCTAAACAGAAGGGACTTACTTATACCTATGATTTTAGCTTTCCAGTGTTTGAATAAAGAGTCAAAAAGTCAATTCTACAATTTAAATGGTCTTGATCTCCAGAGCAGTCCCTGTGTTGACCGTAAATTATAATAGCAGTCTTATGTCAATCCCGTAAACTGTATTCCAAGATACCCAGTTATATTTCCCTAGGTGAGTTGGGTTCAGTGTGCTTTGAAGTTTGTTACAGCCCTTGAATTATATAAGTGTAGTTAAGACCACTATAATTCAGCCCTTGAACTATGTAAGTGTAGTTAAGACCACTATATAAGTGTAGTTAAGACCACTGTAGTTAAGACCATTCTTCCATATGCTCTTGAAAGCATTATTAGTGTAGCACAGGGGTCTTCAAACTTGGCCCTTTTATGACTTGTGGACTTCAACTTCTAGAATTCCTTAGCCAGAGTACCTGGATGAGGAATTCTGGGAGTTGAAGTCCACAAGTCATAAAAGAGCCAAGTTTGAAGATCCCTGGTATAGCAAAAATGGAGGGCTACCAATTGCTTAACTCCATTTTAAAAATCTACCAGTAGATCAGGTTTAATTTACCAGAATTCTCTCCCATATGGAGAGAGGAATGCTTACAAAAAGTAGGAAGAGTGATCCAATGATTCATAACAACTAATTTTTGCAAGCAATTCCAGGGTGGGCTATAATGTATTCACTGGGTGACTGAATCTAGCCAAGAGCTATTTAGCAGCCTATTGTTTGTAAGACATTTTTTTAAATTGTAAATTAGCACCCCAAACAAGATCTACAGCTCTTAAAGATTAATAATGTTCTCACATGGCCAGAGTCATGCTTGCAACCTAACAAGAAGAATGATGGTCTGAAATTGATATTTATTCATTTATCCAATTGAGTATGTATTAGATTCTAGAAAAGCTAATCATGCTTGCTCTCTCTCCCCTATTTTGTTTCATGGAACAAATTAATGCGTCCATGAAAGCATCTCTTGAAAAATAAACCAAACCTCTCCTAAAGACAAGGCTAGCACATTTTCCTTCCTTCCTTCCTTCCTTCCTTCCTTCCTTCCTTCCTTCCTTCCTTCCTTCCTTCCTTCCATCCACCATTTTTGCCTTCTATGGCTGCACATTGGCACAAATTTAGGCCAGGTTGTATTTTAGTGAGGCCTAATAAATAAAAGATGTCCAATTCCTACCTAACCTCCATCTGGACATGAGTGACCATACATGAATGACCTTTTGATGTCCACTTTCTTCAACTTCATATTTATATAAACACTGAAAGGAACATCTATAGGTATTTAGTTACCTGCACAGTGTCTCTATTCTATTAGATTCCAGAAAGGACAGGATTCCTAAGACATTAGCCAACCTTACCTGAAAGCTTTTTTCTTTCCAACAATCTTATTAACATGAACATGTTGAGAAACAGAGCCGCAGGCATGTACAGTTAAGGTTTGGCGTGACTGTCATGGTGAGATGCCTGCTAAACTATTCTATAGGCATGGTGAGATAGTAAGCTACCATTCCTAATCAAGATTTAACCTCTGTTCTCTGTGTCAGGATGCTGCTAACACCATACAGATACCTTTTATGGGTTTCCCCAGAATAAGAGGCAAGAAATTACATTACATGAGAGTGAATGAAAAGCCTATTGGCAATTTTGCAATGACACGGTTTAAGGTGATCCTGCTACCGATGGTAGAATCAAAGCAAACATCAAAGCACAGGTAGCATAGTGTGGATACAGATGTGTGTGCATGCATATTAAAGAGTGTATTAAATATTAATCCCATATACAGTACTGCAATAAAATTGTAATCATGTTTAAACATAAGTGGCAAGTGCATTTTGTCTAAATCTCACCAGCTTTGCATTCATTAGCCAGACTCCTGGAAGGTGGGAGTCAATTTACTTCTGAGTGAGCAATTGATTAGATTACTGTCTGCATGTGTTTCTGTGGTTGCATTGCTTTTCCTCTCTTCTTTCTTGTAATATTTTAATTTGTTGGAATTTCATGTTGCTTTATTTTTTATTGCATATTCTCCTTCCACACTGGGATAATTTTTAATAATGAAAAGTGGCTTTTGAAGTCACACACAAATAAAATGACTAGCAATATAATCTTCTTTTAAAAAGAAAACCTGAAATGCTAAGAACATGTCACAGGTATTAGAAGTGAATGAACCACATCATGGAATGGAGCCTATTAACAAGAACTGATTCCAAGGACATATGCCCAACACTGGATACTATTTCAAATTAGAATCTAATCTATAGTGAGTTGGCTGTAATATTTATCATGGTCCCAATGCTTCTCCCTTGGGCAAATGGGCTGCAAATTCTGAACTTTAATAATAATGACATGTGGAAGTTATTTCAGGAATTATGGAAAATGGCTTGTTCTAAAATGCAAGCAAAAGTGGGGCAAGCAGGAGGACCACCGCTTTTATTGCTTCCTTTTCTTCCCCCCCCCCAGCATTGAAATGCAAATGACAATCTCTCAGCTGTTCTAGTGTCCATCTGCTGGCCAGCACTGCAGCAGAACAGTTTCCCAAATGGCTTTGATGGCTCATAGAATCTCTCTGAAATGTAAAGCAGCAGCTTAAATGAAATTCGACTTTTTTATATTTAAATGTTCTGTTCTCAAAACCTAAAAACTCTGGTGCAACAAGGATCCACAATGGGGGTGAGTGTGTGACATCATCACACAAATGATGTGAATTATGTATTTAAATCATTTTGCACAAAATCAAATATGTAAGGTCTGCCGATACAGGAGAAGGAGTAGCAGAACCTGGGGGCAAAATGAAAAGGGGGATCAGCCTAGAAGCCTTATGTAGCCACAACTAAACAAAGCCCACCCACCCCTTTAAATTCTATGGGCTCTAACACCATCTAACTCAAAACAGGTGCTAACTGTTAGTTGAGAAGATTCCTGTGCGTAGATGAAGTAACAATTAATCAGTTTAATTAGATTTTCATGCATGGGCCTGGGTTTTGTTTTTCACTTGACAGCCTCCACCCTTTTGATTTTCTGTAAGGGCCTAAAAACCTGGTTCTGCCACTTGGTCTGAGGCTGGATGGGGGCATGTCATCCAGGAGGTGGCTACTGCATTAAATAGAAGATCCCACTTCCACTCCATAGTATGTCCCTCCACCCCCATCTTAGCTATTTCTCTGATAATTTTAATGCTATATTTATTCTCTTACAATTCTTTTGGAATACAGTTTTATCAAACTGTAAGCTGCCCAGAGTCGCATGACAGTGAGGTGGGCAGCATATAAATTAAATCAATCAAATTTTTAAAATGTAATTCGTGTGATTTCACTATTCAGACGACTCAGAATCTGTAAAATAGTTAATATGGTTATCATTCCCTGGAATGTATCAAAGATATGGTTTCAGGTTTTGTGAGTACCTGCCTTTGTGGGGAGCTGATAGCTTTAGCTCAGTGGTTCTCAACCTGTAGGTCAGGACCCCATTTGGGGTCGAATGACCATTTCACGGGGGTCGCCAAACAATGCAGTCCGCCATTTTTCCCCCTTTTCCTTAGCTGTGTTTACTCCCTTTTATTCTATTGGCTTTTGAAAGCCAATAGAATAGACTCTCTTGAATAGAGTCTAATTCTATTGGCTTTCAAAAGCCAATAGGAATTGTCCAGGCTGTCTCTGCCCTGCTGAACCCGCCAAAAGTCCCATTGTGCAAACGGTGCTGCACCAATTGAGTAATCATCGACTTATGACCGGTTGGGGGTCGCGACATTAAAAAGGTTGAGAACCACTGTGGATTCATTCATTCATTCAATTTGTTTGCTGCCCATCTCACCACAAATTTTTAAAATGTAATTCGTGTGATTTCACTATTCAAATGACTCAGAATCACACTTACAGATAGAACCCTAAGTTATTACCCATAAGTCAGAATAGGTAGCATATTCTGGGTATATGACTAATATGTGAAGAGGTCTGAGGAGGGATAGCTACTCATGTAGTGCAAATTCCCCCACTTGGATCTCTGAGAATGTCATTAAGACACACTTCCATGTTCTGAAAATTGGAAATAATCAACAGGTTTTCAAGGGTAAAATATGCTTTAAGAATGAAAGAGAGAGAGAGAAAATGATATTCCCAGAAAGCTGAAGCCCACAGAAAATGGTGAACATTTATTTCTATATTCCCATAGCCTTGAAACATAAACCCGACCTCATTTTTAAAATGAGGCTTTTGGCCTTACTTGAAAAGATTTAGCGCTCAATCATTTGGGATGAATTATCCATGATGGTGCCTCTCCACACAGAGATCCATCTTCCATTAACACCTTCCTCCTAGCCTTTCATCAGGTGTAATGATTGCAAGAAGGATAAGCTGGACACCACTCACAATACTATATCGAAAACTCATTAGGCTTTTATAAATATCCACCAAGAGCAAATGGGGACTTTAATAGGTTATTGTCTGGGTCTCAGCAGAAAACAGATTGTCCTAGTTGCCAGGGGTAACTCCTTGTCATGCCCATGGACAAGCATGAACAGAACAGCTGTGGAGCCAGCATTTACATTGTGTGAGCAAGGGATGGTGCCCATTTATTGACAAAATTTTAAACAGGGAGGGCAGTGTTCTTCCTGCTGTGGTCAAACCCAGTGGTTCATTTCTATTTCTCTCTGCCTCCCCTCTGCCATCTGTGCAGTCTGTTGTTTTCAACATCTCAGAGGAATCAGAGTGGCATTGTATGGAGATCTGATTAAATTGCCAAGGGAAAGCAATCCATCATTGATAGGGGCAGGGAATGGAGACCATTTACAATGGGATCTCCATCACTTTTTAAGATTTGCCTTCGTTTCTGCTCACTTTCATTTTAGTCTAATGTCAAGCCACTAAAAATTAGCCCATAAGCTGGAAGAACAGAAATTTAAACTCTTAGACAGAATTGCTGATGAATTATATAGGTGTTTTTTTACAGATCTCAGAGTGCATTAAATTGCATTATACCAGGGAGAGGGGGGAGGGCTGGTATTGGTACGAAATACCATGAGTTGAACATGGAAATTCAGCTTTCTTGTTAACAAATAAATAGGCAAATAAAATACCCTTACAACTTTACGTTAGCTAATAGTGAAATAGGATGTGGATTTGGTGGTTCTTAAGAGAAGTCTAGACAGCCTTCTGATCATTGGTGGTAGGAAGAATTATTAATGCTATAATGTCAAGATGTTGAAATAGAGACTTTAGAAAACTAAAATCCACACATTTTTTAGTTATGCAACTTCACTGGATGACTTTCAATTAGTCACTGTTTCCTGACCTCCTTACCCTGCAGGATTATTGATGGCTCCTAAAGTGGGATGGAGGGAGCCATCAATAATATATATGTAGGTCTTTGGTTGTTCGGGTTTTCTCCCGCGTAAAATTGGAAGTGTCTTGGCAACGTTTCGACGAAGTCTCATTCGTCATCTTCAGACTGGTGTTTTCAGCTTCGTGCTTTGAGCAGCAATGTGTGGTCTTAACTGTTTCTTCCTTTTAACTGCCAGTGGGGGTATGAACTGATTGGGTGGGAGCTTGGCTGTTTTTTGATTGGGTGGAGGTGTGTTCTGAATGGTTAGGGGCTTGGCTGTGCTCTGATTGGCTGGGGGAGTGTTCTGTTTGGTTGTGCTCAGGTTAGTCTGAGTTGCAGAGGGGTTTAAGATTTTGGGCTGCCTTGCTATTTTTTGGCTTCGCGTTCGTGGTCGTGCCTCCTCTTCATGGAGGGTGTCAGTTTGCTTCATGTATGTATTGGAGGGGTTTAAAGTGGCTAATGATGCAGCTGTGGTCTGGCTTCTGGTTTGTGGTCGTGCCTCATCATCGATGTGGCTTTGGGTTTGCTTTTTGCGTGGATGTGTGGTGGTGACATCCTGTGTGGTTTTTGTGAGTGTGGGTCTGGTATCATTTTTTGTGTTAGGGAGTCATTTGTCAATAAGGGCGGGTTTCCAAATGGCTGGTAGGTGGGAGGTATCATCTTGCTTGTTCATGCTGTGTGGGCGTTTTTCTATCTCGATGGCTTCTCTGATTATTCTGTTATTAAAATGTTCACTTTTGGCAATGGTTCTGGTATTTTTAAAGTCAATTTAATGTCCTGTGGCTTTAAGGTGTTGGACCAGGGACGATGTTGGTTCCTCTTTTTTGACTGAGTTCTTATGTTCTTCAATGCGTGCACTTATTCTTCTGTTGGTTTGTCCGATGTATGTGGTGGGACAAGTGGTGCATGGGATTTCGTATACTCCTTGATTTTCTAATTCAATTGTATCTTTGGGGTTTCTAAGGATGGTGGATATTTTTCTGTTTGTGCAGAATGCTGTTTTGATGTTGTGTTTATGGAGGATCTTACTGATTCTGTCTGTGGTGCCTTTTATGTATGGGAGGAGGGCTTTGCCGTTTTCTTGTTCTTCGTCTTGGATTTTAGGGGGGGTTTCTTTTTGGATTAGGTTTGTAATCTTATTTCTTTGGAATCCATTGGATGTTAGTACATTGGTGAGAGTGTGTAGTTCAGTTTTTAGGTGTTGTTCGTCAGCTAAGCGTTTTGTTCTGGAGATGAGTGTCTTGGCTACAGAGTTGATCTGTGCTGGGTGGTGGTGTGAGAGAGCATGTAGATAGCGGTTTGTGTGTGTTTTCTTCTGGTAGATGGTGTGTCCTAGGGAGCCATTGGATTTCTTGTAGACTAAGACATCCAGGAAGGGAAGTTGGTTGTTAGCTTCTGTTTCCATGGTGAACTGTATTTTGGGGTGTAGGCTGTTGAGGAGTGTGAGGAAGTTGTCCAGTTTTTCTTTCCCATGTGGCCAGATTATGAAGGTGTCGTCTACGTATCTGAGCCAGAGTTTGGGTTTGTGATCCGATTTTTCTAGAGCTTGGGTTTCAAAGTGTTCCATGTAGAAGTTGGCAATGACAGGTGAGAGGGGTGATCCCAGGGGTGCTCCTTCTGTTTGTTTGTATTTTTGTCCATTATAGATGAAGTATGTGTTGGATAGGCAGTGGTTGGTCAGATCTAAGATGTGTTTGGGGGGGTTCTATTTGTTTTGAATAGCTGTCAAGGCTTCTTTGATAGGCACTTGGGTGAAGAGGGATATGACATCGAAGCTCACTAGTAGGTCGCTGGGCTGTAAGTTTTGTTTCTTTATGATCTCTATAAACTGGAATGAGTTTTTTACGTGTGAGGTGATGGATTCTGCATAGGGCTGTAGTTGTTTGGCGAGATATTTGGCTAGGTTTTGTATAGGTGAGCCTATGGAGCTGACTATAGGTCTGAGTGGGGTTCCTTCTTTGTGTATCTTGGGGAGACCATAGAGTTTGGGGCATCTGGATGATTTCTCTCTGGGAATGATTCTTTGCTGGATCTCTTCGCTAATGGGGGAGGCTTTTATTTTGGATATGGTGGTTTTTTCCAGGTAGGTGGTGGGATCTGTATTTAGGGGTTTGTATGTGGAGTCTTGGAGTAGGTTGGTTAATTTGGTTTGGTAGTCAGATGTGTTCATAACCACCGTGGCGTTGCCCTTGTCTGCTGGTAGTATTATTATGCTGGTGTCTTCTTTCAGGTTACGTAGTGCTGTCTGTTCCTCTTTGGGTAAGTTGCTTTTGGGTGGCTTGCTGGTGCAGAGGATGTTGGTTATTTTGAGTCTGATTCTGTTAGCGTCATCGGGGTTGATTTTGGTCAGGCTGGTTTCAACTCCACATATAATGGTTTCAGTGGGGATGTGTTTGGGAGCGACTGAAAAGTTGAATCCTTTGGAAAGGACATTGGTTTCGGCTTTGGTGAGAATCCTATCTCAGATGTTATGCACTGTTTGTTTCATGTGTGGCTGTGAGGGAGGAGGGGTTTGTTTCTGGTGTTCTTGTAGTCTTCAGAGTTTGTTGGTGTGTGTATCTGTCTTGAGGGTGGTCTGTGTTTCGGCTCTCCAGACGGCGAGTTGTTTGGATTTGTCCCAAAGTGCGGGGTGAATCTTGTTGCTGAGTTTGAGGTGGAGTGTGAGGAGATCTTTGTTAATTCGGTCTAGGAGGAATCTTTTTGTGTGAAGTTCATTTCTGATTAGGGCCAATTCTGTTCTTTCCAGGATCCGTTTGGTGGCTGCAGAGTTGGAGTGGAATTTCAGTTGGAAACATGTGGGGATTAGATTTTGATCTCGGCAGTTGCGTAGGAATGCGAGGTCGCATAAAATGGAAGCTCTTTGGACTTCAAGTTTTTCATAGGTCCTGGTCAGATGGTGGATTTCCTCCAACCTCTACATACATACATATACATACACACATATTGTTATGACTGTAAGCCACCCATATGGTAAGATGGCCAGCTAATACATTTTATAAATAAATAAAGATTGAAGAATGGAAGGATGAATGGGTGGATGGACAGAGAGGAAGAGAAAAGAGAAGGGAAGGGAAGGGGAGGGGAGGGGAAGAGAGGGGAGGGGAGGGGAGGGAAGGAGAGGAGAGGAGAGGAGAGGAGAGGAGAGAAATGTTGAAAATCCCCATTAGATTTTATGAGTGGTCCAAAACTAAGGAAATATACATTTGTGAATTGTGACATCTCTTATATATGGAATTCATAGACAGATGATATACAGAAAGATAATAGATAGGACGGATAGATAGATAGATAGATAGATAGATAGATGATAGATAGATAGATAGATAGATAGATAGATAGATAGATAGATAGATAACTAGGAAATGGGAATGGGAATATCTGGGTGGATACAGAAATCCCATGAAGGGGTCTACATTACTCACCTGGGACAAAAGTGACATGGAAGCATCAATTTCTACACAAGAATGATTCCAACATCTGCATCCTCATTTTGTCTCACAACACAGAGCGATTCTACCTCTATTTGCTTGCCTTCACTCTAACAATAAAGTACTTTGTACCACATGGGTACTTCCAATTAAATATCAACTGAATGACAGTAGTGAACTAGATAGATGCTGTTGTGTAACATATGAATTCACAATCATGTTGCTAATAATCAAAGCAGTGGCTTGCATGGTTAGGATTCTGGGCTGACAACTGTCAGGCTTACGTTTGAGAGCCTGTTGCTGCTGTGTGGCCGGGTGAGCTCCCGTCACTCACTCCAACTCCTGCTAACCCAGCAGTTCGAAATTGAGTGCCCACAAATAGATGGGTACCACTTTGGTGGGCAACTTAACAGGGGCACAATGAATGGGTGGATGGAGAGAGAGGAAGGCATCCCCTGGGCAACGGTGATGTCACTGGCTAATCCTTTCAACCTGAAAGCACTGTAGTGCGTCTGACATGAATGGGATGGGAAACAAAGCACTATCCATGGAATGCTGTCCCAATGAAATGGGAGGAGGCAGCATCAATGTGATCAGCATCGATAAATTCAATATCACTTCATAGATTTTTATTAATACACGAGAGTTCAATACAGAGAACTCTCTACATCTAGCCTCTTTCCACAGTATTTGACAACAACACATCTTGTGTTAAATGTCATAATACATGTCAAAAAGTATTTGCAATGGGACATCAGAATGCTGTCCATGTCACCTATGAACCATCCCTCCAGAGGCTACTGCTCTCTGGTTTTACCATGAATTTTGTTCATGTTAAATGACTGCAATAGTGTTCATGGTCACAGATACCGATTAAGTAGCTAAATACAAGATTAGTGAACAAAACACGTTGAAGGAGTACATGGACATAAAAAGAGAAACACTATCACTAGATGGAATTCTCACAGGTTCAGAAGAACATTTGAAAAGGAGTCTCCAACAAGAGTATTCAATCTGCTTTTTTGATCCACACATCACATACATTTGTTAAGTGTACACTTAACAATTGATAGTTGAAATGACTCAGATTATTTTCAGCATCCCTGTTCAAAAGCCTTTAGGTTGGGTGTGTTTGCATATACCTCTATTCTGGACAATGAGTTTGTTTAAACCTGGAAGAATAGTGAAAACAGCAGTGAATAGGAAGAGGAAAAAAGCAGAAAACCAGATAAAGGTAGTCCTCAAATTATGACCACAGTCGGGTTCAGAATTTCTGTTGCTAAGCAAGTTAAGTGAGTCCCACCTGATTTTATGACATTTTTTGCTACAGTTGTTAAGTGAATCACATGGTCCTAAGTGAATCCCATTTCCTCTACTGACATTGTCAGAAGCAGGCTGAGAAGTTTGCAAATGATGATCACATGGCCCTGGGATACTGCAACCGTCATAAATACATGCTGGTTGCCAAGCATGTGAATTTCAATTACATGACCATGGGGATGCTACAATGGTCGTAAGTGTGAGAACCTGTCATAAGTCACTGTTTTCAGTGCAGTTATAATTTCAAACGGTTGCTAAACAAATGATTCTAAATTAAGGATTACGTCTATTATTATTTTTTATTACAGTATTTTCATTTTAATAAGTGTGTTCCTGCTTTTTTTATCAATCCTATTCGCTATTGCTCTCTTCTAACTGCATATAAGACTCTGCAATCCAGTAATTATTGTTATTGAAGAATAGCGCATGCTGCATGCATATTTTTTTCTTAGTTTCATCTCTTCCTTCTTCCAGAACAATACTGAAACAACAGTCTAGTGCCAGACAGCTTAAAATAACCTGATAACGCATTCTGTTTGAGCATCCTCAAATGATGTTTTTGTTCTAATGCAAAGTATTTTAATTATAGCTGCCCATATGGAAATAAACAGTTTGCAACAGGGATAGTCAGGGCCATGAATGACATTATCTTCCATCAAGGATGTAAAAAAAAAATCTATTATATGCATCTTTCCAAGAAAATTTTTGCAATCTATCAAAAAAAAAAAACAGAAACTGCTATGGCACAAATAGTCATGTGCTTTATACTATATCAGTTGTCTTGAAATATTTTTAAACTCCAGCACTGGATATAAAAATGTGTCTGCAGGCAAAAATATACATTTGGCAGTATGCAGAGGAAGAAAAGTATGCATTGGGAATTTTCACGTAAACAACATTATGTATTAAGACTAGTTACATAAAATGAATATATAAGGATAAATTGCATGCAAGTGTACACTGGGAAAATGTATACAAACTAAAATGTGTATTATGTAGGGCAAATGATTTTTTTTCTCTTTTGCTTAAAAAGATCACAATACATTTGTTTGATAGATTAAATCTGGAGGAATGTCGCACTGACATGGATTGGATACAGATTGGATTGGATGCACATTTTTGTTTTTCAGGTTTGTTTATCAAAATGTACTAGCCACTAAAGAGACAGAATTTCTCCTGATTTTTCCATAAAGTATTGGGAAGTACCCAGCCTGGCAGGTAGGAGGACTCAAGTGCAGAATTAGCATGGAGTCACTGCACAAGTGACAAAGGACCAACCTTTGGAGCCTTATCTATTGGTTCCCAAGAGAAGTCTGCCAGTCTGGGGAGATTTCTGTAATTTAGACAGAACTTAATAAAGTAGTTGGGACAGCACATTGGCTCAGTAGTTAAGACTCAAGCCCAGAGTCTTGCTGACTGGAAAGCCAGCAGTTCAGGTTTGAGACCCGAGCACCATGTGATGGGGTGAGCTCCCGTCCTCGTCCAGCTCCTGACAACTTAGCAGTTCGAAAGCATGCAAATGCAAGTAGATAAATAGGTACCACTTCAATAGGAAGATAACAGTGCTCCATGACATCATGCTGGCCACATGACTGTGGAAATGTCTTCAGACAGCACTGGCTCAATGGCCTTGAAATGGAGATGAGCAGGCCCCCCTATTGTCAGCAATAACTAGTGTAGTAAAATCTGCAGGGACTCCTTTATAATAAAATAGTTAGCTTGAACTCTGCATGTATCGGTCTGGTTGCTTGTGGCTGACATAAAGCTCCTGAAAAGTTCCTCCCAGAAGTCAGCAGGAAAAGTAAAAGCACCACTTAGACATGGGTGTGTTTCTACCCACCAGGGTGGGGTTTCTTCCCAAGGGAGATACTTTACGTATCTATCTAACATATTCCATAGCTCTGATGAGCTCAGAGGTGTCTCACTTCCTTCTAAGGGCAATTCTAATGGCTTTCTCCTGAAGTAGAAACTGCTGACGCATGTCGTGAGTGATTACCCACCACTGTCATTGCAACCAACCAGTAAGAATGAGTAAGAATGCTGCCATACATCAGAGGAAAGTGCATATTTCAAAGCTCTGTTAATCATACAAATTGAAACAGGAAATTCTGAACATTCTTTGCAGCTTACCAGGTTCGGGGATGATTAGCTGTGCACTGGTTTGTGCATTCCCAGCTTCATTTTCAGCTACACACTGGTAGAAGCCTTCATCTGATTTTACTAAGCCCAAGATCCGCAGATTGCTGCCTCCCTAAAGAGATAGACACAAGCCAAAGGGTTATCTTGGAGCCGTGAACTCAAGGAAAGGATCAGATTAGGAACAACTTACTTTGAGTATAGGTAGCCCTCGAACTGGGAGTAGAGTTTTTGTTGCTAAGCAAGATGGATAAGTGAATCACATCTGATTTTACAATTATTTGTGTTCATCACTGCAGTTATCAAATTAATCAGGTAGTCATTTATTTATTTATTTATATTTATTTATTTATATTTATTGATCAAATTTATATACCACCGATCTCGCAGTCATGTGACTCAGTTGTTAAATGAATCCAGCTTTCCCCATTGAATTTGCTTGTCAGAAGTTGGCTGGGAAGGTTGCAAATAGTTATAGCACTTAGCCATAGCATTTAGACTTATATATTGCTTCATAGTGTTTTCCAGCACTCTCTAAGCGGTTTTCAGAGTCAGCCTATTGCCCACAACAATCTGGGCCCTCATTTTATTGACCTTGGAAGAATGGAAGGCTGAAACAACCTTGAGATGGTCAGGATTGAACTCTAGGCTGTGGGCAGAATTTGCCTGCAATACTGCATTCTAATCACTGCGCCACCAGGGCTCAGTGGAATATTTCAACCACTGTGAATGCATGCTAGTTGCCAAGCACCTGAATTTTGATCATCTGACCATGGGGATGGTGCAACAGTTGTAAGTCACTTTTTTAGTTGTAACTTCAATGGTTGCTAAACAAATAGTTGTAAATTGAGGGCTATCTGTATGAGCTATCCAAAAATGGATCAGACCTCCTCAGAACATACACAGTGGACTCTCCTTTGTAGAGTCATTTCAACAAAAGCCTGCCTGACCATTTCTGAGGAATGCTCTAGCAAGGGATTCCCAGAAACAGAAGGGGATAATTTTAATAATCTTTGTGCTTCCTTCCAACACTATTAATTTCTAGATACAAAATTCATTTTTAAATTTGTTTGTCAGGTTCAGCATTTGAGTATATATTCCTGCTCTTAGGTCTGCTCTTTCTTTGGCAGGCAAATCATTGTTACCTCAGAAATCAGGTCACCTTGTTGAATCTTTTTTTATCCAGTGATCAACTGAATAATCAACATATAGAGCATAGAATCATAGAGCTGGAAGGGACCTCAGAGGTCTTCTGCTCAAGGCAGGAAACTCTATACCATCCCAGACAAATGTTATTCAGTCTATTTTTGAAAACCTCCATTGATAGAGCACCCATAACTCCAAGAGACAAGCTATTTCATTGATTAATTGTTCTGTCAGAAAAATTCTCCTTAGCTCCAGGTTGAATCTCCCTCTGATGAGCTTCCATGCATTGCTTCTTGTCCTGTCCTCTAGCAGAGGAGAATAAGTCAATCTCCTCTACTCTGTGACTTCCCCTCAAGTATTGGAAGATACTTATCATGTCCCCTAATTTTTCTCTTTGATAGGCTGGACAAACCTAATTTCCTTAACTATACATTATATTTGAATTTCCAAGAAACTACTGAAATGGGATGGACCACTCATTTCCCCCTAAGTGGACTTTCCAATATACTGAGATATCTGTCACATGTCTAGAAATGAATAATGAGCTTCAAAGTTAAGAGATGAGTTATGAGGAGCATAGTGCATCTGTTGTATTTTAAGAGATTAGTGACTAACGTTGTTTGTACTTGTCAGGAAGAAGTCATTTGTATTTTTCTCTGTTTCCATTTCTTCTATTTTTTTACATTTTTATGCATTTTTGTAGTTTGTATTACTTTTTACTTTCTAATTGTGAGCTTTAATAAAATTATATGAAAAAAAAGGTGAGCTGTCACATATCCTTATTTTCTGAAATAATGTTGATTTCCTGATTTTTCTCCTCAGGGAGATAAAGATGATTCATACCAAGCCCAGCTGGGCACTTGAGAAAAATGATTAAAATGATGATGTTTATATTTTATTTTCTGTATTTCCCCTTTTTAAAAACAGCAGGCATTGTTATACGATGCTGTTTTTTTTTTCTAAAATTTCTGGTATATCATAAGAGGTATCTCTAAACTATAGCTTAGCCTAGGATGTTTGTAAAAAAAAGAAGAAGACAATAGCAAAATAAATAAAATAAATACATTTAAACATTACTAATACATTACATCTTAATATATTCAGCATGTGAGATTCCTAATTATAGAAGAAGTTAATATTTCAAAGCCTGAAAAGCCTGAAAGTTAACTTCATTCAGAAAACATTGAATGAGAAAGATATATGCATATATATGTATATGCATAATTTTGTATATATTTATTTATTTGTGTCATATTTATGTAGTGTATATTGGAGGTGGTGACCCTTTGATAGCTGTATGCAACAAAATTTCTTTTTAATGTATGCCAATTAGCCTACATTCAAAGTAACAATAAACAATATTCTATTCTATTCTATTCTATTCTATTCTATTCTATATGTAGATATTTATTCATATGTATCTCCCCTTATCACTATCTTAGAACTTTAATAAAATGTATATTTATTTAAACAAATGTGCTGACTCTTATTTTTTATATGCTGCTATAAAGTCAAGACTATGTTGTTAAAAGAACATAATGCAGAGCAGAAAATAACTCAAATTCCTTATCTAGCACTTCAAATTGACATTAAAAAGACATCTCGACTTCTGGTTCCTGTATGCGGTGATGCCGCTCATGTCTGGGGATTTGTCTCCAGTCCGGCTGGGTTTTATGTGTCGGTAGACCCCTTAGGGGGTCAAAAGTCGCCCTGGAGGGGCGACCACCGAGAAGGAGGCTTGCTGGTGACTGCGGGAGAGCAACAGCTTCTCCCATGGCTCCAGCTATTTCCTTAGGGCTGACGGAGCAACGATCATCCTGCAAGATGGCCGATTATCCTGCTGCACCAGCCGAAGTCACAATTACAGCTAAGCGTAATTAGACCCACCACGGAGGATCCGGGTGAGACCCTTTTTGGTCCTCTCTTTTTCCTATTTTGGCTTTTTTTTACTGCCTCTAAAAACTTGGTTGGAATTATTTCCCCGTTTGGAAAAAGCAGCTTCTGTTTGTGTGGGAAGAAAGGTGCTGAGAACAAAGAATCTTTAAAGACTACATTTTATTTTTATTTATTTTGGGATACAGAAAAAAATGCTTTTTCGAATTGTATTAGTAGTTAATATTGAAAGATTATTTCTTCCTCCACTCTTTCCTTTAAAAGATAGAAAAAAGAGGGGAAAATGCTGTCTGGAAAAGTTTTTTTTATTTACTGAGGACATCTAGTGGTGAAAAATTAATATTGCAACTGTGGAATAGTCTTTGGAGAGAAGGAGCTGACCTTCAAACTATTCCTGGAAAAGATAACCTGATGCAGCTGTGGGAACTGAGGGGATGGACACTGTTTTTTTTTCCTTTTTTTAATAATTTGTTATTTTTCCAAACTCTCCCCCATACATATACTTATCCGATATTAACATACATTCCCTCCACACTCACATACAGATACTTTTAACAAAATGAAATAAATACATACACATAACTTTGGTGTTGCTCGCCCATTTCCCCTTTCACCGTATCCACATTCCTTCTTCTTTACCTTCTTTCTCCCTTTCTTCTCTTCCCTATTTCCTTCTTCTTCCTCTCCTCTCCTTCACCACTCTCCTCCCCTTTCCTCTTCCTCCAGCCTTCCTACTTCCTTCTCCCCTCTTTTACTCTTTTCTCTCTCCTCTCCTTTCTTCATAGGGGATGGACACTGTTTAATTACAACTTTCATTAAATAAAAAAAATAAATAAAGGATTTTCTTTATCCACTTTTAAAATGGAGAAACTTCACTCTCACTTAAATTGCAAGCTTATATTTGAAAAGATTTACGAGGTTACTGAAGAAATATGTGCTATAAGGAAAGGGATTATTACAGAACGAAGAGTCAACTCTACCCCAAACTCTCAAACTGACTTTCAGATCACATCTGTTTATTCTACAAATCAAAATCTACCAGAAGAGGAATTAAGGGAGATTAAAGAGGAATTTGCTACAACGAAAGAGATTACTACAGAACTAAGAACCAGAAATTCCTCCTTAAATCCTAAAAGTGACTTTCTGACTATATCTGACTATTCTACACACCAAAATACACTAAAAGATGACTTCATGGAGGATACAAAGGAACTTATTTCACCTTACAAGCATCTTAGCTATATTTTTGAGGATCAGAAAAAGCAAAGACTGAGATTTGAACCTTTAAAGCACCAAGGCTTCAAGAATAAGAGAAATAGAGGTCCTATGCAGAGGATAGGAGGCTTATTACTGCCTCAAATGGCATCACAAGCAACAAAGAGAGACCCATCGGTTGGAAGGGAAGTGTTGTTATAGAAACCTGCTTGGCAGAAAAAGAAGCCCAGAATAAGACTGAAAATAGAAATTTAAAATTATATATACTGGATTTAAGGCATTTTAGAATTATGGATTGATCTCAGGATTAAGCTCTTGTGTTAGAAATAAGAAAAAATGGGTGATTATTAGAATATATATATTAAATAAAGTAAGAATGTATGCTTTGGAATAATAGGTTTATATGTATGAAAATTATTATATAATGGAATGAAGAAAACTGAAGAGGTGTTCTAGATCGGGATTGAACTAATAATGAATTGAATATTATTTTAATAAGATGATGTGTTTTATCTGCTAATATGGATGGTACTAAGTCTGATAACTAATTGGATGAAATTAGAACCTTGTCTAATGGACTTAAATGATTTAAGGTTGAGATTATTGTGTTAGCCTAAGAAACTGAATGATTGATGGATTAGATATGTATAGGATAGATTAATATTTTATTTTAACTGGGAGATAATAGTGGAAGGAGGAATAAATAAGACTTATGATGAAATTAAATAATTAGGATAGATTTGGAAGCGATACCTGAATTGATAATATGCTTATTTAAAGTTAAATTTGATTATGGTCTTGTAATTGCATAAAGCTGTAAAACAGGTTTAGGATTAACAGAAATTTAAGTTAGAAATAGACTTTTAAATATATAAGCTATTTGAGGGAAAAGAGAGGGAATATTTGATGTATTGATTAAGTTATCTACATATGTTTTGTTTTTGGATTTTTGATTACCCCAACACCACGGTGTGTCTTGAGCACTTTGTATTAAAATTAAAAAATCAATAAAATTTGTTTAAAAAAAAGACATCTTCACTATCTTGCATAGGAGATATTTTTGCACTGTCAGTAGGTTCTTTGTTTTCTTCTTGTTTTTTAAATATTTCTTCTGAGTAAGAAAAATAATTTGAAGGTCATTCTGTTCTATAGCTAAAAAAATTTAAGTTGTCACCCTCTGCCATAAAACTTTGATTTCTAAGTGAGAGCTCAAAATAAATAAATAAAATAGAAGGTTTTGCTTGGAACTGCAGAAAAAATTCCAGGTTAGCAAACTTGTATTATCTGTTTGTCTTTCTTATAAGCAATAATAATATATTTATGGTTAAGGTTGTATGGTCTTGAAAGTTCCTACCAACAAACAGGTCTTTTTTGAAAATAAGGAGAAATGATTCCAAGCCATTTATAAATAAAAGGTGTTTGATTTAGTTTATCACTGTCCATTTATTGACAAAAGATTCTTGTGTCATCAGATTAATATCCTTATGTATGAGATGTGTTAGATCTCTCACAACTAAGTTGTTAAAAATGGGGGAAAGTACTGTGTGGTTCTAATTTTTAAGCCCCAGTAAGCTTCTTCTGAAATAAAAATAACATGCCACATTTGTGAGTGCAGAACTGTCACACAGGCATCCGTTTACAATACTGAATATTAACTTTTGATTTAGCAGTTCTATTAAACATATTACAGATATTCTGTATCAGTGTGCTTCCTTTCTGAGATGTGTGTATATGTTATTTGATAAACGTCTCAATTTTTATAAAATGATGGGCCTTTTCTACAGCAGCACAGTTGCAGTCACTGATAATGTTACCTAGTTGGGTAATGAAACATCTGCAAGAAAACAACCAAACTCAGAAAGCACCAAGGACCCCACCGATCAAAGTAACATAGTTTGATCTGTGGGGTTCTTAGTGATCTCTAAGGTAACTAGGTAACATCATCAGTTCTATCCAGAAAACAACCAGGCTCAGAGAGCATCAAGGACCTAACAGTTTAATTCTGAAGTAAAAATACTCTTTACAGTTTTTGATCTCAATCTTTTTCTCTGAAGATGCATCAAAGCCTCACTTTTTTAAAAAAAACAAAAAACAAAACACTTTTCCAGATCTTTCTATAGTGATAATGTTCTTACACTATTCTCTGGTCGGCCAGGCTACATATTTATAGCTCTGAATAACTTTTTTGACAATTTTTCTCTCTGTTTTCTTGGGAACCTGAGGTACCCTTGAATTTTGCTATGTATTTCATATTTAAGACCATCAGAGGCAGAGGCTTCCCTAAAGAAAAACATATCATGTCACAGATATATTTTACAGTGCTTTCTCTAGTCTGAAATTATAGTTTATTCCAATGGACTCTGTCAGTGTTCACTGGTATGAGGATACCATGGAATCTTCTACAAGATTCTACAAGAATTTAACTGCAGACAGCCAGATTTCTTCTTACAGAAGTCAAAGTATAAAAGTTCAGAACTGAAGAAATCTTTAAACCTCCTGACCTCAAGGACTCCTTTCTGCTCTAGTTTCAGATTTAAACATGAAAATCACTACTACACTCTTTGGTAACTATTGGGCCTGCAGGAGACTGAAAATTGGGAATTCATCTTTTCTTTCTTCTGTTGTCCTCCTGACAGGAAATTTTCTTCAAAGTTATAGTTTTCATTGGGAAGAAGTTCATTTTGCCTTGTTAAAAAGTGCATGTTCAATACAAAAGATTCCTACTTTTTAACATATAACTAAAGGAGGAAGCAAAATCAGAATGAGACTGCTTGGCACGGTAGTTCTGTGTCTCCTTTATGTAAGGCAGTATTTCTCAGAATAACAAAGTTGGAAGGAACCTCGGAGGTATAGAGTCTAACCTCCTGAACAAGGAGAAGACCCCATACCATTTCAAAAATGTGGTTGTGCAATCTCTTCTTAAAAACCTCCAATGATGGCACACCCACAACTTCTGGAGACAAGTCATTCCAGTGGTTAATTGTTCTCATTGTGAGGAAATTTCTCCTTACTTCTAAGGGTTTTCTCTTTGATTAGTTTTCATCCAAACCTCAACAACTTTAAGATATGTGGACTTCAACTCCCAGAATTTTTGGCATGCTGGCTGGGGAATTCTGGATGTTGAAGACCACACATCTTACTGAGGTTGAAAAATACTGATTTATCTGTAAACTGTCTGGTGAGGTCAAAGATACTGAGTGTAGCAGGTCATGGTTGAAGAGAAGTCTCTGAATAAAGTACATTTTGAATAGGGCTCAGTACAAATAAGATATGGGTGCCTCATTGCCTTAAACATATGTCAGAATTGGAAGGAAATTATTGGAAGGATTTTTTTTCAAGGAGGACTAAAATGTTATTGACTCTCTCACTTAACCTGCATTAAGTGAGTAGATCTGATTTGGTCTATAAATCTAGTAGAAATATAGCACAGTGCTACGATATCATTACTCCTAATAGATGATGACTAATTAAAAAATCTAGCTATTAGAAAAGATCAAGAGTGACTAAAAAAAAATACAGAGGGTCACGGGGGAAATGGTTTTCACCTTTTTCCTCTCCATCCTTACTTTCAAAACAATAATTTAATCTGTGTACCTTATTACATTATTAGCTACTGTAAGTGCTAATTTTGAAATCCTTGTTATAGTACCATAAAAAGAACAACAACCCAGATTCACTGGAACCATTTTACAATCTAGGTAGTAACTGTTGAGCTGGTATCACAAGGTGTAATAACAAGTAGTGATAATTACCACTATTTGAAAATAATCACTAGGAATGACAACTTCTCCATTCTTGATCCACTGTACTGAAGGGGCTGGTTTTCCAGAGACCGCACATTCAAACTCGATGTCCATACTTTCATAGGCATAGAGATTTGAAGGGTGAGTGATAAACCACGGAGGAACTGCAAGAACAAAGAGAAAAAGAAGTCAAGGTGGGAATGAAAGATGCTATCAGAAAACAGTTATGCAGTTATTTATCTGTGACAAATCCTCAGCTACCAGACAAAACCTGGTTAGTTGATCAAATTTGGATGATTAAGCTGTTGGTCTAGATACCAGTAGACTGTGAGTTCTAGTCCCACCTCAGGCATGAAAGCTGGCTGAGTATATTTGGGCCAGTCAACATCTCTTGCCAAACCCACCTTAGAGGGTTGTTGTAGTAGGAAAAATAGGAGGAGGAAGGAGTATTAGGTATGTTCAACACCTTGAGTTATCTATAAAAATAATAAAGGATACACACACACATACACACACTGTCCAATTCCATAGTATTGTGATACATAGTCTTTTACTTAACCTGTGATTGGTTTTACCAAATAAACCAGTATGAGCAACGTTTTTCCAAGCCTGCAGGAAGAAGATGTAAGCCAAATGATCTTTTCAGAGGACAAATTCTTATTAAGCTGGCAATTATCTGTTGTCTTGTATTACTATAATGTATTAACACTTTTCCTGTATAGTATGTGATATGCTAATTTAATTTAATTTCATCATTATCATAATACTAGTTATAGTATGATAGAAATTTGCAATTCAAGGGAAACTGCTAATAACATCACATTTCTAATGAGTTTTTCTATCATCAAAAAAGATGGGAGGTGGAGGGAATCCGTCCTGTTCATCAGCTTTCAACAAGGGAACAATATTCATTATTCTGAATATTCATAGCTGCAAGAAAGCCAGATTAGATTTTTAATTTTCAGGATAGCATCCATGGTTTGCTTTTTGACATGGAAAATGCAATTGTGTTTCTGAAGCAGCCATGCGTAATGTCTGAATAATACGGTTTTTACAGTTGTATCAATACAAGCAGGAATTATCTAATAGAATATGCATGTTGCAAAATTATCAGACCTATAGATCATTATATTTATCTTGCAGTTATTGATAGCTAGAGAGTCAGTTTGAGGTGGTGGCTAAAGCATATGATCACCATTTCTGAGCTTCCCAACCGGCTTCTGACAAGCAAAGTCATGAAGTCCAGCATGAAACTGGATTCCTTAACAACTTCATGATTCACTTAACAAGTACAGTGATTTGTTTAACAGCCATGGCAAAAAAAGATCATAAATTTGGGCAGGACTCACATAACCGCTGTCTTGCTGAACAACATAAATTCTGGTCCCAATTGTGATTGTAAGTCCTCAATTTAAAACAGTTCATTTAATAATCATTCGAAGTTATGGCTGATTCGGGAATTCTGGGAGTTGAAGTCCACAAATTATAAAAGGGCCATTGTTCCCCACTCCTGGGTTAAAACATCAAGCCCCAAATTGGGAGACCATAAACTCTAATCCCGCCTTAGGCATGAAAGTCAGCTGGGTGATCATGGGACAGTCACTCTCCCACAACCCTAAGAGGATTTTGTTGCTCAGTCACTAAATCTTGCCCAACTCTTCGTGACCCTATGGACCAAACCTCTACCCAAACCCATATTCATTGCATCAATGACACTATCTAACCATTTCATCCCCTGCCATCCCCTTCTCCTTTTGCCTTCCATCTTTCCCAGCATTAAGGTCTTTTCCAAGGAGTCCTCTCTTCTCATTTGGTGACCAAGGTATTGTATCTTCAGCTTCAGTATCTCCCCTTCCAAAGAACAGACAGGATTGATTTCCTTTAGGACAGCCCTAGGAAGGAGCCAACGGCAAATCATTTCTGAAAAAAACTTGCCCAAAAAACTGCAAGGGCTTGTCCAGGCAGTCCTTGAGAAGTGATCACAATTCAACAGAAGAAAAAAGGAAAGATAAGTAGGTAACCATTAGCCTAAAGCAGGGGTAATCAACCTTGGCTCTTTTATGACTTGTGGACTTCAACTCCCAAAATTCCTGAGCCAGCCATGCTGGGTCAGGAATTCTGGGAGTTGAAGTCCATGAGTCATAAAAGAGCCAACCTGGCCTAAAGGATCTTTATGAAACATTTAATCCCAAAAAAGAAACATATGTTTCTTTAAAAATATACAGCCTTAGTTGGCAGCAAGTCAATATTAAAACAACCATAGCAAAACTAGCAACATTAAAATAACAAGATCAGGATCAAAAACAAGATTTTAAAAGAATTAGATCAAGCAAGAAAAAAAATGTAGGACTACATTAGTTTCTATTTAGTCATTTCGTCTTCTGCAAACTTAATAAATTTGTTCTATAATTTGTTCTCCTCAGAATCAATTTGGAGAACTATGATGCAGTGTGTCAGGCCACTGTAATATGAAATGAATGCTATTGGAGTTCTCCTCTAGCTAGATCCATGAAAACGCTAAGAAAATAGTGACCCTATTAAACCTACTTTGCTTAAAAACATTGTAATTAAAAAGAAAAAATTCAAAGAAAAGCTAAAAAGAACATTCACATATATTATTAACTAAAACAAAATCTTTTTTTTTCCTGAGAAGATTTCTGCAGTATAAAACTATACTGTGACACTGAGAGAAAACCTATTTTTCCCCTCATAAAAGCATTCAAAACAATTGATGCAAGTGCTGAGAACTATACTAAGTTTTTCATTTGGAAAAAAAGATAAAACTGAGAAAAAATTGGAGCACAACTGGAAATCGGTTTTCAGAGAAGTAGCTAAGGAAATGCTACTGTCCAAATGCAATGAATTGAAGAAAAAAATTACTGTTGAGTATAGCATGAATCCAAAATCAATATGTTCATAATTCAGAAATTCTGATGAACCACATTTGTTAACCGTTCCTTAAAAGCTCAGTGGTGGACAATTTGTACCTTTTGTTTCTCACAATTGGATTTCTGTAATTTTTTGTTGTTGTTGTTTCTCTGAAACTGGAATCTTCCAGCTTTTTCTCCTCTAGGGACTCAACAAGGCCTACCCTGCAATCCTTTGTTTATTATTTCTTCACAATGTTGTGACGGAAAGAACACAGAATGACAAGGACTAACCAATATCACTTAATGAGCTTTCACTGGTGAGGGTAAATTTGAAGTTGGGTCTTCCTCCTAATGGAAAACCTTCACTCCTACAAACTACTAGATTTAAAAAAAAAAAAAATTGGGGGGGGGAAGGAATTAGATAACCTTTTCAGTCTCAGGAGCCACTAATTATTTAACTGGTAGTTCAGAAGTCAGAAAGTAATGTAAAATACAGGTAGTCCTTGACTTACAACAGTTCATTTAGTGACCGTTTGAATTTACAACAGCACTGACCTGTGACCATTTTTCACACTTAAAAATAGTCGCCCCATGGTCACATGATCAAAATTCAAATGTTTGGCAACTGGTTCATATTTAAGACGGTTGCAGTGTCCCGGGGTCCTGTGATTAACTTTTGCACCCTTCTGACCAGCAAAGTCAATAGCAAAGCCAGATTCACTTAACAACCATGTTACTAATTTAACAACTGCAGTGATTTGCTTAACAACCGTGGCAAGAAAGGTCGTAGAATGGGGCAAAACTCACTTAACAAATGTCTCACTTAGCAACAGAAATGTTAGGCTCAATTGTGGTCGAGGACTATCTGTACCAAGTTAAAAACAGGCCTGTTGGAGCAAGGTAGTGCAGCAGTAATTCTTCTCCAAAATATCTCTGAGTATTATTAGAATCAGTTTTTATAAAATCGTAAAGGAATATAAATGAAACTCTCTTTTTTTTTAAAAAAAAAAAAAAAGCCTGGAACATTTCTTTTCATCAGATATAGCTATGGACAAATTTGTGTATATCTTTGATAGTGCTAAACAGTTATCAAAGTTAAACAAAGCAATATCTGTTTTCAAAGAGGAATAATATAGAAAGATAAACAAAATCAACCAATAATGACATTAGTTTTCCAGATTTGTCTCCTGGTTGATGTGATGGGAGTTCAACTCACATTATTCCCCAAACAACATGCACAACAGCTGGAGAAATTTAAGAGCCAATTTATTTGTCCGCTATTAGATTTCACAAAGGTGGATGAGGAATGCGAGAGTAGGAGATCAAAGTATTTTTGTAATCAATTCCTAACTGTTCAAAAGAGATAATAATAAATTATTTCAAAAGAGAATGGAGTTCAGTTTCTTTCTTATGCCAGTATACCACTAACAAAGAAACATTTCTGGATGACTTCAAACAACTATTTTCTTTTTATTTTCTCAAAACTTTTTTTCTCTGTATTTGTATCTCATTCTACTCCATGACAAGGACTCAGATGGCAAGAAATGAAATTCTGTATCAAAGACACGCAAGTATTCAAGCTTACAATGAAAAATGCCAAAAATGTTCTATAGTGAGCCCACAAAGGTTTCTCAGCAGCCAGTTGAAAGATTACTGGCAAAGGAGCTAGTTATGGAAAGTGTGACCAGATGACTTTACCATTTTCTCAAAATGTCTTCCTTGGACATGACATCCTCTTTCAGTGAGTAGAGAGTAAAGCCAGAGTAGACAGAGAAAATTTGCTCTTTTCAGATGCATTGAGATTTATTGTGGTTATTCCCAAGGCTATCACAACTGTCACCTAGCTCTGAAGAGACATTTGGGGAAGTGAGAAGTTAGGAAATAGTCTGGTGAACTGATGAGCATTGGGAACTAGGAAATTGTGTTGTGGTGGGCAGATAGAGAGAGAGAGAGAGAGAGAGAGAGAGAGAGAGAGAGAGAGAGAGAGAGACAGTGAGAAAAGAGGAAAAGGCTAATACAGGACAGGGGCTGAAAAATCCATGTTCAAGCTCAGTTTGTAGATGGCTGAAGACCCTGATCTCTGGCTGATGTTCCCAAATGTAGTAAACTCTAATATAGTAAAGCTATTCTAATCCATGCTTTAAACTTGGATTAAGTAAATATGGCATGTACTATCAAAACTTGAGTGAGTAAAGAAAGGAGGTGTCTGTTAGTGAGTTATGCTCACCTGGCTTCAGGTATTACAACAGCCTTGAATTCAAGATGCAGGCAGTGCGCTGTGGCACTTCTCCATTAGGAAATTATGATTGTCATTAGATCTAACTACTTCTAGAATAGCTGAAGCTTCCAAGTAGTCTTCAAGGCAGCCCACACCAGACAGGCTCCAAGGTCTGTACTATGCAGAGAGGCTTTAGAAGCAGCTCAGCACACAGGGACAGAGTGTAAGATGCAGGCAAGAACAACATGAACAACCAAATAGTTGGCATTGTGTGCAGGAATATCTGCACAGTATATGGGATGGTCTAGCACAGGAGTCTCCAAGCTTGGCAACCTTACGTCTTGTGGACCAACTCCCAGAATTCCCCAGCCAGCAAGACCTGAAGTCCACATGCCTTAAAGTCACCAAGGTTGGAGGCCCCCAGGCTAGACCATCCCAGGTTCAGATGAAAAATTCCATAGAAGTTCATGGAAAATAACAGGACTAAGATCCTGTCAGTCTCCAGATCCAGACAGACAGGTAGTACTGGCCAATCAACCAGCTGTCATGTTAGTAGGCAAGGACCAGAAGATAGTGGTGGTGATCGATGTAATGATGCCAAGTGACAGTAACATCAGGAAGAAGGAGTAGGAGAAGCTGAAGAAGTATTGGGCCCTGAAGAACAAACTAGAAAGAATGTGGAAAGTAAAGGCCAAAGCAGTCCCAGTGGTGGTGGAGAAAAATACTTGGGGCTGTGATTCTTAAACCAGGAGAGGGGCTCCAACAGATCCCAGGAATGACATTAAAGCTCTCTATCCAGAACATTGCAGTGCTAGGAATAGCTAAGATCCTGCACAGAACACTCAAACTCCCAGGCGTCTAATAGAGAATCTGAGGTTGAGGCAGACACATACGAATAAGAAGGGATATAGCAATAGGACTTAAACCTATAATACAGTCCTCTCTAAGCAGATTACAGAGTCAGCATAATGCCCCCAACTATCTGGGTCCTCATTTTACCATTTTACTCGGAAGGATCGAATTCCTGACAGTGAGCAGAGTCACCTGCGATATTGCATTCTAACCACTAAGCAACCACAGCTGTGATATATGTATGTATATGTGTATGTTTCTATCTATAGATATACATACATGCATGTGTGTTTGTATTGGAAACATATGAAAAAGCTCCATTTGAATTTTCACATGAATTTTAATGTTAACAACTGACAACATCTCTTATAATTCTCAATGCAAGAGGCAGACAGAAGAATCACAAATCCAGGGGGAGTAAAAGCAAGTAAGTTTAAACTCAATCAAATAAATCATGATTTATTTTTCATCAAGGTTTTCTCCATATGTTGCCCCAAACAGCAAGCCTAAGAAAGAACAGAAATCATAATGTACAGCTTGAATTTTGCACAATGCAGCTCTGAGATAGAGAAGGAAAAAAATCTCTGGGGGTAGAAGCTGAAATTAAAATAAATGTGGAAATATTAAAAAGAAGAATCCTAGCTGAACTGGTCTACTTTCTTCCTATCCTGTCAATTTGTTGCTCTAGGGAGTAGATAACCTTTGTTCTCAGCTCTAAAAGTTAAGTGCAAAAAGATGAAAGGGAATCAGACTAAGCCTTGCAGTTATAGGCACTCCATTACATTACTACCCTCCCAGTTTTTATGAGATGGTACCATTTCAATCAAATACGAAGAAATCATCAAATTCTAATTAGATTAGTAGCAAAGCAAATAATCCAACTTCACTGGTTAGAAAAATATTGCTCTTTTTCATATCCTTTTACAATAGCATAAACCCTATGGCCGTTTCAGATAACCCACATTCAGACATTATTGATGATCCTATATATTTGTTCATCTCTTAATTTTTCATTATTCTTTTAGAAGAATCATAAGGCTATCAAGAGGATTCTCTCCAGGCCTTCAGAAGGACCAGTACTGCATCTCTAGAATTCATGACTTACTCTGTTTCTCTTTTTTATCTCCCAAGGTTCTGACATTAAGCTCAAACACAAAGTCAGCATGTCATATGCTATGAACTACAATTCCAGAATGTTTATGGAGATACTCAGTCATCCAGATCATGGTTGTCTCAAAGGTGTTTTTTCAAAAGGCAACTGGACTATGTTTTTACCTTGAGGAAGACATTTTGCTTCTCAGGCAAGAAGCTTCTTCAGTTCTAATCTCCTCCAGTCAGTTAGAATTGAAGAAGCTTCTTGGATAAGAGGTGAAATGTCTTACTCAAAGAAGCAACATAGTCCAGTTGTATTTTGAAAAAGCATCTTTCATTCAATTTTGGAAGTCCTTTGCCTATATCTGTTGTCTTTCTCTGAACATGTTCTAATTTATGTGAATCTTTCTTAAAACGTGTTACCCAGTACTATCATGACTAGATTCACACATCAAGCCATGTTTTATTTAACCATGGCTTTTTAAATAAGCCAGCTGGCTATTATTTATTATCATCATTTATTAAATTTGTTTGCCATCCATCTTACCCCAAGCAGACTCTGGGAAGCTTACAACATTACACAGAAACCATAAATATATAAAATCACATTAAAATTATAATAAAATACAAGCTATAAATAAACATGGGGAGAAAGGAAAGGGTTGTTTGACTAATACTCCAAGTTTGTAACTCATATTTTACAAAGAACAATGCCTGGATTCATACAACAAGATAAGCCAGGCATGTCCAGCCTGCAGCTCATGGGCCACATGTGGCCCTGGACAGCTGGTCCTACAAATACTGTAAACTTTTACATTATCATATGATTTTTCTATTTATCCATATTATGTATTTTTATGTAGCTCAAGACAAATTCCTCTTCACTCAATGTTGTTCAGGCAAGCCAAAAGGTTGGACAGGCCTGGGAGCCAATTTGCAAGAAACCACTGATTTATAAACTAAAGTTATCCAAATGGGAATGCGTTTGGAGAGCTGCCAAGTATTTATTTATTTATGGGAGTGGGGAAAGGCATAATAGCTCAGCAAATAGCTGACCCAATCTACTGAATTGAGAAAGCTGAAGGAGGACAGCTACCCTATTGAAAATAAATATTGTCCATAGAAAAGCACCCCTTTATGGATTACTGCCTTGTCGTGGCGAAGGGGCTTGCGTAACTCAATGAAGCTATAAGCTATGCCGTGCAGGGCCACCCAAGACGGACAGGTTATAGCAGAGAGTTCTGACAAAATGTGATCCACTGGAGAAGGAAATGGCAAACCACTCCAGTATCTTTGCCATGAAAACCCCATGGACAGTACTAAAAGGAAAAAAGATATGACGCTGGAAGATGAGCCCCTCAGGTCGGAAGGTGTCCAATATGCTACTGGGGAAGAGCAGAGGGCTAGTACTAGTAGCGCCAGAAAGAATGAAGCGACTGGGCCAAAGCCGAAAGGACGCTCAGCTGTGGATATATCTGGTGGTGAAAGGAAAGTCCGATGCTGTAAAGATTTTTTCTCCATAGGAACCTGGAATGTAAGATCCATGAATCAAGGCAAGCTAGACATAGTCAAAAAAGAGATGACAAGACTGAACATCGACATCTTAGGAATCAGCGAACTAAAATGGATAGGAATGGGTGAATTTAACTCAGATGACCATCAGGTATACTACTGTGGGCAAGAATCCCTCAGAAGAAATGGAGTAGCCTTCATAGTCAATAAAAGAATAGGAAAAGCAATACTGGGATACAATCCCCAAATGACAGAATGATCTCAATTCGAATCCAAGGCAAACCATTCAATATCACAGTAGTCCAAATCTATGCCCCAACCACTGGTGCTGAAGAGGATGAAATTGACCGGTTATATGAAGCCCTACAGCACCTTATAGAATTAACACCAAAAAATGATGTCCTTATCATCATGGGGGATTGGAATGCTAAGGTAGGAAGCCAAAAGATAACCGGAATAACAGGCAAGTTTGGCCTTGGAGTACAAAATGAAGCAGGGCACAGGCTGATAGAATTTTGTCAAGAGAATACGATGGTCATAACAAACACTCTTTTCCAACAACCCAAGAGACGGCTCTACACATGGACATCACCAGACGGTCAACATAGAAATCAGATTGACTATGTGCTCTGCAGCCAAAGATGGAGAAGCTCTATACAGTCAGTAAAAACAAGACCAGGAGCTGACTGTGACTCAGATCATGAGCTTCTCGTTGCAAAATTTAGGCTTAAATTGAAAAAAGTAGGGAAAAGCACTAGGCCACTCAGGTATGAACTAAATCATATTCCTGATGAATATACAGTAGAGGTGACAAATAGATTTAAGGAACTGGATCTGATAGACAGAGTGCCTGAAGAACTATGGATGGAAGTTCGCAACATTGTACAAGAGGTAGCAACTAAAACCATCCCAAAGAAAAAGAAATGCAAGAAAGCAAAATGGCTGTCTGAGGAAGCTTTGCAAATAGCTGAGGAAAGAAGGGAAGCGAAAGGCAAAGGAGAAAGAGAAAGATACACCCAATTGAATACAGAATTCCAGAGAATAGCTAGAAGAGATAAGAATACCTTCTTAAATGAACAGTGCAAAGAAATAGAAGAAAACAACAGAATAGGGAGGACCAGAGATCTCTTCAAGAAAATTGGAGATATGAAGGGAACATTTCATGCAAAGATGGGCATGATAAAGGACCAAAATGGCAGAGACCTAACAGAGGCAGAAGAGATTAAGAAGAGATGGCAAAACTACACAGAAGAACTATACAAGAATGAGCTTAACATCCCAGATAACCACAATGAGATGGTCACTGACCTCGAACCAGACATCCTAGAATGTGAAGTGAAATGGGCCTTAGAAAATCTGAGCAACAACAAAGCTAGTGGAGGTGACAGTATTCCAGCTGAGCTATTCAAAATCTTAAAAGACAATGCTGTAAAAGTGCTACACTCAATTTGCCAGCAAATTTGGAAAACTCAACAGTGGCCACAGGATTGGAAAAGGTCAGTTTACATTCCAATTCCAAAGAAAGGCAATGCCAAAGAATGTTCAAACTATCGCACCATTGCACTCATTTCACATGCTAGTAAAGTTATGCTTAAAATCCTACAAGCTAGACTCCAGCAGTATGTGGATCGAGAACTACCAGAAGTACAGGCAGGATTTCGAAGAGGCAGAGGAACTAGAGATCAAATTGCCAACATACGCTGGATCATGGAGAAAGCTAGGGAGTTCCAGAAAAACATCTACTTCTGCTTCATTGACTATGCAAAAGCCTTTGATTGTGTGGATCACAACAAATTGTGGCAAGTTCTTAAAGAGATGGGAGTACCAGACCATCTCATTTGTCTCCTGAGAAACCTATATGCGGGTCAAGAAGCAACAGTGAGAACCGAACACGGAACCACTGATTGGTTCAAAATTGGAAAAGGAGTCCGGCAAGGCTGTATACTGTCGCCCTGCCTATTTAACTTATATGCAGAGCACATCATGAGAAAGGCAGGGCTAGATGAATCAAAAGTTGGAATTAAGATTGCCGGGAGAAATATCAACAACCTAAGATATGCAGATGATACCACTCTAATGGCAGAAAGTGAAGAGGAACTAAAGAGCCTCTTGATGCGGGTGAAGAAGGAGAGTGCAAAAGTTGGCTTGAAACTCAACATTAAGAAAACCAAAATCATGGCATCCGGTCCTCTCAATTCCTGGCAAATAGATGGGGAAGAAATGGAGGTAGTGACAGATTTTATTTTTCTGGGCTCAAAGATTACCTCAGATGGGGACTGCAGCCAAGAAATTAAAAGACGCTTGCTCCTGGGGAGGAAAGCTATGGCAAATATAAACAGCATTCTAAAAAGCAGAGACATCACCCTGCCAACAAAAGTGCGTATAGTCCAGGCCATGGTTTTCCCAGTTGCAATGTACGGCTGTGAAAGTTGGACCATAAGAAAGGCTGAGCGCAAAAGAATTGAGGCCTTTGAACTATGGATGCTGGAGAAGACTCCTGCGAGTCCCTTGGACTGCAAGGCGTTCAAACCGGTCAGTCCTAGAAGAGATCAACCCCGACTGCTCTTTAGAAGGCCAGATCCTGAAGTTGAAACTCAAATACTTTGGCCACCTAATGAGAAGGAAGGATTCACTGGAGAAGAGCCTAATGCTGGGAAAGATTGAGGGCAATAGAAGAAGGGGACGACAGAGAATGAGATGGCTGGATGGAGTCACTGAAGCAGTAGGTGTGAATTTAAATGGACTCCAGAAGATGGTAGAGGACAGGAAGACCTGGAGGAACATTGTCCATGGGGTCGCGACGGGTCGGACACGACTTCGCAATTAACAACAACATAGAAAAGCAACTGATTTTCTTGCTGTTTTCACTAACTCTATGAGGGCCACTTTAATCTTAGTCCTGAGGTTTTTAAAAGACTTGCTAACTTCTAAATTCAACAATACCTCATTAACAGGTAATTCTTTGGGCCTTTTATTGAATTATGGAAAGAAATAAGTAAATTAAGGCAAATTGTGCCATCGTTGTACAATCTACTTTTCAGGAAGGGAAGCCATATAGATCGAGGGACTGAAATAATTCAGGACAAGGGAATAAAGAACTAGTCATGATTCAGTGTGTGTTGAACCAGCTTGTTCCTGATCCCATGTTTCAAACTATTCTCACACCAGGGGCTTCCATAAAGAACATAGAACATGGAAGGGACCTCAGAGGTCTCTAGTCCAACACCTGTTCAATGCAGGAGACACTATGCCATCCTGGACAAATGGTTTTCCAGTCTATTTTTGAAACCTCCTGTGATGGAGCATCTACAACTCCAGGAGATAAGAAAGTGATAATGGGCAAATCAGAATAGTAAAAGAAGGAAGGGGAATCAGAATATTACTTGTGTATATCTATTTGAAGTCCAATCTCCCCCCCCTTTTTTACATGTGTGGGTCATATGACACCCATAAACAGGGGCAGAACTTCAATGTCATGGTCGTGTCCATAAATTTGACTTTTTGATACCCTCTCCCTAAAGAAACACCCATTTTATAATTAGTTATTACATTCAAGCCATCTCCAATTCATATTTACAAATCCATATACTTTCCATCTGTACATAAATTCATTACTGATATTAAATTAGTACATATATTGCCATCCAATCTCTTTACAAGTCAGAAAGTGTTCAAAAACTTTTTTTTAAGGACGGGTGTCCCTTGAAATAACTTGTTTGTTTTTTGTTTGAGGCTTAGAATTTTCTTTGAAGACATGGCTGTATAAGGAAAGACACAAAGGAAAAAAATAATTGGAAATCACAAACCATTCTTTCATTGAAAATTAAAAGCCCACATGAAAATGAAAACGTGAACATCTCTGTTCTGCAAGGCCCACATAACTGTATCTCTGGAAAGAAATAAAACAAATAAATATCGTAAGATTAACTAGAATATGCATTCAATGTTTCAAAACAGGCTATTTCCTCAAAGGTTTAGAAATTGTTATTTTTTTTAAAAAAAATAACTTCTGTTCTCATGGGTCATATAGCCTTGTGTTTTAACTTTCCTGATTGTTCCCAAATTTTTTGTCTATAATCGCTTCAAACTAAACTTACCAAATGACTGAAGTTGTGACTTTTTTATATGAAGACCGATATATATGAAGACACTTTCTCTTTTGAAAAAAATGCTTATGATCCAAGGGGAAATAAAAGTTACAAAAATTCCCTCAAGCCAAACAGAATATAGGCATGGATAAAGGGGATGGAGGCTAAAACATATAAAGAATGGTTGCTGGAATTGGGTATGTCTATTTTAATGAAAAGAAGAACTGGGGTAACATGAGAGCAGTGATCCAATATTTATGGGATTGCCACACAGAAGAGGGAGTCAAGCTGTTCTCCAAAGCACCTGAAGGCAAGACAAGAAACAATTGATGGAAAGTAATCATCAATGATTTGGATGAGGGAATAGATGGGGAACTCAAATTTGCAGATGACACCAAGCTGGCAGGAATAGCCAACACTCCAGAAGACAGGCTTAGGATACAGAAGGATCTGGACAGACTTGAACATTGGGTGCTATCTAACAAAATGAAATTCAATGGTGAAAAATGTAAGGTTCTACATTTAGGCAAGGAAAACCAAATGCACAGGTGTAGTATAAATGGTACTTTGCTCAATAGTAGTAACTGTGAGAGGGAACTTGGAGTCCTGTGGACAATCACTTAAATATGAGTCAGCAGTGTGCTGTAGCTGCCAAAAAAGCCAACACAGTGCTAGGCTGCATTAACAGAGGGACAGAATCAAGATCACATGGAGTGTTAATACCATTTTACGATGCCTTAGTAAGGCCACACTTGGAATACTGCATCCAGTTTTGGTCACCACAATGTAAAAAAGATGCTGAGACTCTAGAAAGAGTACAGAGAAGAGTAACAAAGATGATTAGGGTACTGGAGGCTAAAACATATAAGGAAAGGTTGCTAGAATTGGGTATGTCTAGTTTAATGAAGAGAAGGACGAGGAGGGACATGATAGCAGTGTTCCAATGTCTCAGGGGCTGCCACAAAGAAGAGGGAGTCAAGCTATTTTCCAAGGCCCCTGAAGGCAGGACAAGAAGCAATGGATGGAAACTAACCAAAGAGAGAAGCAACCTAGAACTAAGGAGAAATTTCCTGACAGAACAATTAATCAGTGGAGCAACTTGCCTCCAGAAGTTGTGAATGTCCCAACATTGGAAGTTTTTAAGAAGAGATTGGATAACCATTTGTCTGAAATGGTATAGGGTCTTCTGCCTGACCAGGGGATTCGTCTAGAAGTCCTCCAATGTCCTTTCCAATTCAGTTATTCTGCTAATTCTATTATATCCATGCTATTCAAAAGGTGCATGGAAGTGCTTCATTGTTGCTTCCTTCAGGATCCCTTTTTGTCTTCCTGCTCTAATTTTCCTTTTGAGATGCAACTAGATGAACCCACTGCGAAGTCTAAAAATTTAGGGTAGAAGGAGCTAAAAAAAAAGGCCCTTAATCCACCTGATTCAACAACGGGGCTCAATGTAGAAAGAATGCCACTGACTCCGGTAACAGTCATGAGATCATGCCAATTCAGATTAGTTCAAACTCACTGGACAGAATTCAAAGGAGGATTTGATAAAGAACTTCATATGAAGTGAATTTATTATTGCTGCAAAGCAACAATCATTTTTAAAGGATATAATAGCTGTCATTTGAAATCACACAATGCACCATATTCAGTTTCATTCCCACAGCCTTTGTAGGAAAAATGTTACCTCTCATCAGTAACTTCTCCCATCTTTATTTTTAAAATATAGCTACATTTTTTTTCTTTTACTCCAGAGCACTCAATGATATAATGGCAGGTATAGAGAGAATAGATACAAGCTGGTAAATGCTTATCTACATTCTCAACATTCTTAAAGTTAAAAGAAATGGCCACAGTCTTGTTGCTATTCTTTGGAAAACAGTAACCATCCTTACAATTTAAGAAATTTGCCTATATATCCAGAAAAAGAAACAACCTTTTTGTTCCTTCAAGAACCATAGTTAGTTGGACAAATATTTTAATTTAGAATAATACTTCATATTTTTCCAGAAGCATAAAGAACCTTAGGGTATCCTATGCTATATGTCTGAGGTTGGAGGAACTTCATATATAATACAAATTCCACAGTATATATAAAGAACTATCTGGAAATGATTAAGATGTCAGATCCATTATGGCATCTAGGAAATTAATTTTGTGGAGGTTCTGCCAGGGCTCAGTGGCAACTAGCCAGTGAAGATTATCAATAATAGTTACTGCTTATGTGATATATCAAAGAAAAACAGGGCCATGGGGAAAATCAGCAGTCTACATTCTCATACAAAACCGCACATCTAGGCAAAATCTAATTTCAAATATTTTCAGGCTATAGGATCTGTTAGTTAAAACAACAACAACATTCCCTGAACTTTCATCAAATTCAAAGCTGTAGAAATAGAGACATTTGCTACATTAAAATGAAAGATTTTGGGGTTTTTTGGACAGCATTGAGTTTCAGGTTTAATGACCATAGTCTAAAAACTAAAGGTTTCTTAAAGCTTTGCCAGCAAATATTCTTGGCATCTTCAGAGGCAAGGTGGATCCTAGGTTTCTATGATATACAATTTGAAAACTCTTCTTATGTAGTATAGGACAATCTTATCCCATCTTACTAATAACACCCCCACACACTGCTATTTGCCATATCAGGTGTTGAGTCCTCGGCTAATGGCAATGACGACGCGAGACATTCTTGATGTTCAGTAACCTTCTTTATTTCTCTTCAGCAGCCCCATTACAACTCAAGGCAGCACGGACTTCTCAGCCTCTCTTAAGGACGTTTTTCCCCGGGCCAAAAGGCAACATTTAGGCGTGCGAAGCGCCTCGCGCATGCGCGCGAGCGTTGGCGCCAACCAGTCTGGTCCCGGGCAACTTGCAGCTGCCCGGGACTGTTGCAACGTCCCGAGCCTGCCCTTTTGCAGGCTCAGGACATAACATCAGGGTAGAGGGTTTTTGGGGGGAGTGGAGGGGGGAACCATGATGGAGAAAGAAGAGTACACCATGACTATGGTCTTGATTAAAATATTCTTTGTGGCCTCTTTAAAGCTAAACACACACGGATGTATTTCCTTCAATGTTTTTCTGACTGCAACCATGACATTTCAGGACTCCATAATTCTCATCAAATTCAGGTAAGATCACCACCAAAATGTGGCCAATCAGTATTCAAAACAGATCCCAGCACATAACCCAGGAAGGGAATAGCTACAAAAATATTGACAGAGTTCACTGATTCTCTATTATTATCCTTCAGACCCTTGGAACTTATCTCATTTTCAAATGTTTCCACAATGTCAAAGTCATTAATCCTATGCAACTATGCTAGTTGGCAATCGATCTCTGAAATTTCATTTCTACCAAAGAACAGTGACAAAAAACTCGAAGGAAATGGCCGCATGGATTTCCTTTTAACAACTGTATGTAAGTCTGGCTCATTGCCTTTTCATTCATATTCTATTTGTCTCTATTAGACAATCCATTTTCATTTTATGTCTCCAGTCAGTACGGTAAGGTTATTCCTCATGATCTGGTTAGTTCCATTATTCATTATTACAGCTAGCGATAACACAGGGCTCCAAACAAGACTAAAGACAGGGAACTTTATTAATAAAATTAAATGATTTGAAAACCCTACCACATTCAAATTCTAAAATTGCAATTGGCAGAAAAATTCATAATGGTATTCCTTCCCATTTCCTTCATTTATTCTTCCTCAGCACTACATTATCAGTCGCCTTACTATCATATATACAGAATTAACAAAAAGGGATAGGTTTAACAAAATAGTCAGACAGGATCAACTTTGTTGCTAAGTTTTATCTCTGCAAGGTAAGTAGGTATGTCGTGAAGATTTCTGAATCAGTAGGAATCTGATAGAACCATTTCAGACAGACCAATTTCATTACAAGACACACACTTTTTGTGGTCCGCAACTCCTTCCATGAGGGGTGTGTGTGTGTGTGTGTGTGTGTGTGTGTGTGTGTATACAATATCCTTTGGGGATATTCTGCAAAGCATTATTATTAACATGCAGTTGGAGGTAGTCCTCTCCTAACCTATCCAAATAATATAGAATTATACAGAATAATGCATGTAGAATTCATTGAGTTGAATTCACTTCTGCTTCTTGGTCTCTGGAGATTTTCAAACAGGATTGGATTAGTTATGGATTAATAGACTCCTGCACTGATCAGGGTGTGGATTAGAGAATCTATAAAGTTCTTTAGAACTCATATGAGAAAAAATGGCTGTTTAAAATCAATTCTTATTTTATTTATATATTAAATTTGCATGTCACCCACCTCTGCAAAGTGACTGTGGGCAGTTTAAAATTAAAATCATAAATATTGAAACATTAGCAATAATAAACTTAAAAACCCTGGAAGCCAGGAATATCCATATGTGGCATCTTCTCTATTAGTCCACCAGACACCTCCAAATTAGGGCTCCCCCATCAAGACCTATCCGGCTGAGCCAGGTCTTAACATCCCTCCTAAAGACCAAAATGGTGAGGACAGACCTCACCTCAGGCAGCAAAATATTCCAAAGAACAGGAGCCACAATAGAAAATGTTCTCCTCCAAGTCCCTGCCACCTGCAACTTTTTGACTGACTGGGTCCACAGCCTACCCTCTCTACAAGATCAAGTGAGGTGGGCCAATCCTGTTGGGATGAGACGGCTCCCTTTTATCTAGGGTGTCATGAAAAATAGTATTTCTTAGGCAACGAAAAGATGGGAACTTCCTGGTGTATTATTTAAGAACAAATGTTTCTTTCTTAAGTTTGGCAGTCTGGATCATAACTCAAAATTTCAACCATCTTGGGATGGGTAAACAGATTTGTAAGGAAATCTGCAATATTTTTAACATGCTTACAGTTGGTCAGTTAATCTGGATGGAAGGAACAGAGAAAATGCAATATATATTAAGATTTCATAGGGAGTTGAAATGATGGTCACTGCAGGTCATAATCATTATGTCAAGGTTCTGATCGACAGAGACAAATAAAGCAGAACTCTCCCTGGTTAACTGAGGACCCATGACTTTACTGCATAATATTGTAAATAACCTCTTTATTTTTATTCTTAAAACTTTCATTCATTTCATAATAAATGTTTACTTAATTTCCCCACAAACTTTGCCATTATCTTCTTTGCTTTTATTTCTAATAAAAGTGCTAAAAATAGGTGCTATTTTGTTTTGTCTGAAAATTTAGCTCAGTTCAAAATCAGTTCAAAATCCTCAGATAATCTACTATACAGTCCTGTCAAATCAAAGAAGGGTTCCCATTTTATCTACAATTTTAAAAAAAATTACAGAGTGAAAACTGTTATTTTCAGTGTCATTTAAGGTAAAATTTCTAAATAATGGGGCATGTTTTTTGGGGGGGGGGAATGAATAAATACCTGAGGAACAGCTTTGGCTGTAGAGATTAGGCCATTTGGCACATTCAGATGTTACCAAGCCTAAGAAAAGGGAAAATTTGAAATCCCACAATAAATCTAATCTCAAAAAAAAAAAAAATCTTTTCAACTCACAGTTTTAAGAAATAAAGGTTAATCTGTTATAAATCCCTACTCAGTTGTTTTCCTTCTTTCTGTAAAGTTTAGGATGAGATTTTACAAGGCAAACAGTTGTAACAGGACATTTCCTTCACAAGACAGTTTATCTTCCCACTGTACTTTACGGATTATGGGAAGTTTTAAAAAACAGCAGTGCAAACTTAGAGAACTTATAGATAATAAGGTCAGCTAGTCAAGCAGAAAATCTTTTTTAAAACTTCCTGTTTCCTTTTTGCATGTTTCTTTTTGTTCCATTATTTGTGCATTTGTTCTACAATGGATCATTAGTCTGTACAAATATTCAGTGGAAAGACTTTGTTTTGAAGCAAGGCAGTTGAATTGCTAAGTGGAATCAATTTTGCCAAACTAATCAGAAAGCCCATCTGAATCATCAAATCAAATGCTGCCAGATCACTTCAAATTGTTTTGATGTTTCTGTGCATGCAAAGAAGTGGGTTTTTTTTTAAAAAAAAAAAAAAGAATGCAGAAATTGGAATGAAATCAAGCAAATTTGAAGTTTCAATGTATTAGTTCAAACTGAACAAGTTTCTGAATTGAATACCTATGAATTGACTGATCTGCTCAATCCTAAATAGTGCACCTCAACAGTCTTATTTCAAATAAAGTAGTATATAGTACACAATTTCACTATCGTAGCTGGGATAAACATAGAGTTATAAACATGAAGTCGGAAATATTCATATAGCTTTCTCATGATTCACAAAGGATTTATGGGATATATATATATATATATATATATATATATATATATATATATATATATATATATTAAACAATAAAATATACGAACACCAGGAAGTTATAAAACTATAAAAAGTTTTAATAAAACCAGAATAAAACCAAGCTTTCGCTGGCATCTGCCAGCATCATCAGGGTAGTCTCCAGTCGATGGGAGAACCTATTTGTAGATGTGGCGTTCTTTGCGCCTGGCTTCCTGACTTCGTCATGGGTCCCAGCCAATCTACCTGCGTTTTGACTGGAGACTACCCTGATGATGCTGGCAGATGCCAGCGAAAGCTTGGTTTTATTCTGGTTTTATTAAAACTTTTTATAGTTTTATAACTTCCTGGTGTTCGTATATTTTATTGTTTAATATAAGTCTACCCAGGAATCACTGTTTTGTTTTTAATATTCTTAATTATATATATATATATATATATATATATATATATATATATATATATATATATGTGTGTGTGTGTGTGTGTGTGTGTGTGTGTGTGTGTGTGTGTGTGTGTAGGTCTTTGGTTATTTGGGTTTTCTCCCGCATAAAATTGGAAATGTCTTGGCGACGTTTCGACGAAGTCCCATTTGTCATCTTCAGGCTGATGTTTTCAGTTCCGTGCTTCGAGGAACAGGCTAGAGGTTTCATTTTTCAGCTTTTGCACTTGTTCTGCAGCGCATTCTCAGGGAATGTGTCTTTACCAAAGTTCCTTGGGGAACTTCTCTCTACTACATTTTGGTAGAGAGAGGTTCCCTGAGGATGGGGTCCAGCTCCTCGAAGCACGAAGCTGAAAACACCAGCCTGAAGATGATGAATGGGACTTTGTCGAAACGTCGCCAAGACATTTCCAATTTTACGCGGGAGAAAACCCAAATAACCAAAGACCTACATACAAACACCCGCGAAAACCTAGTAAACAAATATACTGTATCTCACTCCAGGGATAGATATTCCAACATACTTTCTTTTACGAATGAAGGCAAATATATATGTCCCGGCATAATGTTGCAGAATCCAGCCTGGGTTGGTCCCCAGGCCAGAGGTTTCATTTTTCAGCTTTTGGACTTGTTCTGCAGCGCATCCTCAGGAAATGTGTCTTTACCAAAGTTCCTCGGGGAACTTCTCTCTACTACATTTTGGTAGAGAGAGGTTCTATGAGGATGGGGTCCAGCATAAGTCCAAAAGCTCAGGAGACTAAACCTCTAGTCCTGGTGAACCAACCCAGATTGGATCCTGCATACTTTTTTTTTAACTTTCAAATTGTATTTAAGTTAGTAGGGCTCTGCAGCTTTTTAGACTTGAAACAACAAGCTGTTTTAGAGAGTGTGAAGATATGAAAGCAGCACCTGTTTACATGCCTTAAGCATGTATTTGTTCAGAATCGTTTCATACTTTAGGTATGGCAGCTGTATAATCCTGAGAGAAATTGGAACTGCTTTAAAAAGCTGTGCATAGATGTTATACGCAGACCAAAACACCCACTTAATTTTGAATCTGAAGCATTGCACTGTCCTATTTATCAGTTAATTAGGTGTCATTCAGACAGACCCAGTTTTTGATGACCTAATAATGCCTGCCTGCCATCCTGATCTATCTCTAACATATCAATTGGGTCTTCCAAGGACATTCCACATCTTCTTAATTTTGACCTCTATCCACTGTGAGGGTGAAGGTTTGTTCTCTGAGTTTATGGGTTGGTTTCTGAACATTTTGTTACCAGTCTAGGTAACATCTTCAATGGAGTTTAGGTGTTGTCAGTGTCAGCATTCTTCTGTTTATAAGGGCTTCAGGTGTGGGTGTGTCGAGTGAGAGTCTTGTGATGGGTCAGGAGTGAGTCATCAGTGAGAGGCTTGTGATGGGTCTTGTGATGGGGAGGATACACCAGGTCAGGGTCATAGAGAGATGAGGAGGGAGGGGGAGCTTGCATGGGTTAGTTGAGGGTGGGTGCTGTCTTTGGTTGGCTGTGCGGTTGATTTGGATTCTGAGGGGTTCGTGGGCTGGTTGTCGTTGATGTGTCTGTTGATGGAATTGCTTGTGGAGTGCCAGTTCAATGACCCTGATCTGGTGTAACCTCCCCATCACAAGACCCATCAGAAGACTCACTGATGACTCACATCTGACCCATCACAAGATCCATCACAGACCCTCACTTGACACACCCACACCTGAAGCCCTTATAAATAGAAGAACACTGACATTCCCTAAACTCTGCTGAAGATGTTACCTAGCCTGGTAAAAAACATTGAGAAACCAGCCCACAAGCTCGGAGAATGAATCTACACCCAAGCTACAGATATTCACCACTATTACAAACTTATCCACTGTATTTCCCTTCAACTTCCTAAAAATCATACCAAGCACAGTATATCACCTATTTTTAGTACCTAGCAAATATATGAATTATCTTTGTATGCTACGTTCTGTTAATATAAGTTACAAATAGTTTACGATTAATTGTTGCAGATTTTAGTAATAAATAGAGTCAGGAAATGCGATATGGAGTATTTGGTCTTGACAGCAGAAACTCAGCAGATTAGTATATACCATTCCCAAGGCTAAATATTGCAAAACATGCTGTGGGAATAGTCAATGCCTCTGATGTAATTCTTAAAAGTGCATTGAATTACTGAAGACCTCTGGGGAAAAGATTGGAAAGAATCAAAGACTTGTATTATGGATGTCAGTTTGATGCCAAGACATAATGAGAGTTAGCCTTAAACTCTAAAATAGCTTCTTATGACATTCATTGTCATCCTTAATATACATTTTGAACTATTAATATGGAGTTCTGTGGGAGAGCAGAGGGAATGTGCCAGAACAGGATTAACAGAGACTTTCCTCTCAAATTTTATTTTAACTGTGAATATATAAAAGTTTTAGCCTAACATTGTGCTTTGATTTTTTTTTATGTATGATAGGGGATCAGAGAGATATGACTACAATACACCCAGTATAATTCTATGTGACTGGCACCAATGCCATTTTTGAGAGGCTATACCATTGAATCTACTATTGTTCTTCCATCTATAAATACTGCAGAATCATTCAACATAATCTGGTGAAATCTCTACTGGAGATCTGTGAGAACAGCACTGGTTTTTTTTTTCCTGTGCATTTGATACTCTATTTTTTATTGGTCATTTTATAAGAAGGCAAAAGGTTACATTCTGGTATTCAATGACCTTTGGAAGTTTTAGTGTTTTGATCAACACCATGCATATTTTAACAGGGATTGGGGATGTGCAAGTTAGGTCTCTAACTGCCACAATCTAATTCAATAAAGGTTGTAAACTATGGAGAGAAGTAAGACAATATCAGACACATTTTGAAAGGAATTACATGACATTTAACAGTCAGATACCAAGTATAAGCCAATGTAAACAGCGAACAAGTGAAAATGCTTTTATTTATTTGAAGAACCTATGAAGCAGTGGCATTAATGATTCACAAACATTGGCATATGTTTTTGTTATTCTGCTCCATCTTTAAACTCAGTTACTGTATCAATCATTCAAAGCAAATAGAAGTAAATAAAAAAGAACAATTTTTTCAACTTTTCTGGAGGCCAGTGACACAGTACAGGTAGTCCTTGACATAAGACCACAATTGAACCCAAAATTTCTGTTGCTAAGTGAGTCAGTTATTAAGTGAGTTTTGCCCCATTTTACGACCTTTCTTGCCGGAATTGTTAAGTGAATCACTGCAGTTGAAAAGTTAGTAACACGGTTGTTAAGTAAATCTGGCTTCCCCATTGAGTTTGCTTGTCAGAAGGTTGCAAAAAAATGATCACATGACCCCAGGAAACTGCAACCGTCATGAGTATGAAGCAGTTGCCAAGCATCTGAATTTTGGTCACATGACCATGGGGATGCTGCAACGGATGTGAGTGTGAAAAACTGTCCTAAGTCACTTTTTTTCAGTGCTGTTCAATGCCTTGAACGGTCACTAAATGCACTGTTATAAGTCCAGGACTACCTGTATATAAATTATATATTTTATAACTAGTTTTATACACATATCTATAAACACACATACACACATACTCTCTGTCTGGAAAAGTGCAGTGCAAGGCATAGCTGAGATATTCCACAGAACTTCAAACTCCTAGGGAGGACTTGAGATTGAGAAAGATTCATACCACTGATATGGGTGAGAAGGGGATATATACCATGTTTCCCCAACAAGGCTTACACCAACAATAAGTCCTAGCTTGATTTGGGGGGGGGCTAATATCAGCCCTATCCCAAAAATAAGTCCCAGTTTTGAGGCAAGGCACACACCTGAAAATCAAGCTAGGGTGGGGGTGGGGGTGGAGCTGCCTCATCCGCCCTGCACCCACTTACCTTGCAGCCAGGCCTCTCCTTGCCAGCCTACTTCTTCTTCTGAGGCCTCTTCTGCAGCCAGGCCTGCATTTCTCAGTCACAGGCCTTTCCAGAAGGCCTGTGCAGCCAAGAATCGAGCTATAGATTCAATCCATAGCTCGGTTCTGCAAGAACTCAATAGCTGAGCACCCAGCTATGGATTGAATCCATAGCTTGGTACTCGGCTACTTAAGCCTTCTGGAAAGGCCTGACTACAAAATGCAGGCCCAAATGCAGCTGCAAAACTTCGGCCCCAGAAGAAGTGGATCAGCTGGGTGGGGCTGTGGGTGCCTGAGATGAAGTAAAGCGTACCCCAAAAATAAGACCTGGTGCCTCTTTTGGAGGCAAAAAAAAAAGACCTGGTCTTATTTTTGGGGAAACACGGTATATTGAAATTTTACCCAATCATCTCTTTACTAATAGACCAAACAATTTATCTTCCCACAAAGATATTGTTTTGTCCACATTCTCTTAAATTGTTTATTTTTTTACTAGACTAAATTCTTATTTAGCTTTTTGTTATTTATTTTGCATTTTTTTTAAAAGTCTTTAATCAGTTTTTCCTCTACTTTGGGTTGAAATCTTACTAGTTAGATGTCTATGAATATTCTCAGTCTTCCAGGTCATGATTGTCCCAAAGATGCATTTTCGAAAGGCAACTGGACTTTCTATGTTTTTCCTTGAAGATGTTTCGCTTCTTATCCAAGAAGCTTCTTCAGTTCTGAAACACTAAAGAAGCTTCTTGGATGAGACGTGAAACATCTTCAAGGAAAAACAAAGAATGTCCAGTTGCTTTTTGAAAAAAAAAAAATCTGGGTCTTACCAGATACTTACATTTGGGGAGGGGGTACAGTCCGCCAGGTACACAACTACAGTATGGCTTGGAAATTAACAATGCTTGTTAGTTATCTTTTTTGTTTTGCACCCCTCCCCTGCCCCCACATTCTAGGTTGTTTTGTAATTGGTGAGTTGATAAAAATAGAAATTTTTTTTATGATATTGAAGGAAGTTGGCATATGTTACAATTTAAGAAATGGTTTTTTTCTCATTGTTAGACAGAAAGCCCAGCTTTGTTTAGTTTTCTCTTTTTCCTTCTCTTGCCAAGTGTGAATATCCCCTGTGCAAATTTGTGAAGCAAATCAAAATGCTTCTGGCTTCTCGGGCAAAACAAGGAAAATGTACACTGTGTTCACCTTGAATTTTCTTTCAGAAGCCTTCTGCTCATATTGGGGGGGAGGGAGGAGAAATCTCTGCATCTTTCACCTGAGGCATTTCACAGATCTTAATGAGGCTTCTTACTTTTTTTGTACAACCCAGACATGTTCCACCCAAAGGAAACACAACAAATCAAGATAAAACAACTCCAAATTAGAACTGACTTTCGTGCTCAGAGCCCAATTTGGCATAAGTCTAGTTATTATGAAACTAGAGGATGGCCTCTGAAATACATAATATATGCTGCACATTCTTGAAGGTCAACATTGCAGTGCAATTATTTGTTTCATGTACAACATTGTTATCTTGCTTTCTCCCTATGGATATCAAGTTGATGTATTTAGTTGTCCTCACAACAGCACTGATTCATAAATTAGACAGGGCCAGTCCTGGATCAGCAATTGTTTTTGACATTTTGACCTAGGTGCTCTTGTTTTAAATCCAACATTCTAACTACCCCTCTAATGTTGGCTGGATCCTACCTTTCTGTGCAAAATTGGGGCAAAATATTTTCCCCTTTGATTATGTTGGAAATATATTGTATCTGTCCTCTGGGGAAAAAGTGTTTCAGAGCAGAGAATTATTTATCATTTTAGATTTTTGTCTCTTTCCATGCTTCAACACGCTGGGAAGTTTAGCTTGTTTACCCTCAAGAATAGATAGAAGATTGTTGAAATGCAAATATAGTTATCCAGAAGAAGCCATGGTGACATCATATCACAAGCCTTTTGTATTTCTGCTGCTGGTACCCATGAATGCAAATCAAAGCATTATTATACAATGTGCCAAATTGATAAACTACAGTTTGGATGACTTTCACACATTCCCCATTTAAATCCATTATTATTTCAATATGCCTGCTAAGTCATTTCTACTGTGTTATGCAAATAATGTGTTGCATAAAGGTGAAGAAATAGCGTTAACAATGTTATTAGCATCAGCATCCACAGACGTGGTCAAACTGGTGACTGTGATTAAAAGAGTATTGTAGCTTTATGGCACAATCCTCATCTTAATTTTACATTTTTAGGGACATTATAACAAACCTCCAAAAGAAACAAAGCTTCTGTGCAAAGCAGTTCTGAGAAAACTTGAAGGATTTGATTTTAAATATTTAAAGGCATAATTTCTATCTCCATCATCTCTATTGCTATCACTGTCTTTGTCTCTACTTTCATATAATACTATTGTGAATTCTACTAAAAGCAATCAATGCTGGCTCATGTGATTACAAAGCACTAACAAGATAGTGAAAATGAAGTCTTTGTTCCTCTCTGAGCTTGGTTGTTTACTTTCAGACATTTCATTACCCAACTTGGTAAGTTCATCAACTACATAACGTTTTCAATACACTGATCACCAATGCACTGATGATGTTATCTACATGGGTAATGAATCATCTGCCCACAAACAACCAAGCTCAGAGAACATCACAAACTCAACAGTTCCACCCTGAGCTACATACAGTATGTTTTCTTCTATTGAAACAGTGAAAGTGTTAACTATAATGCAAAATAGCCACAACCCTTAACAATATAACAAAATGAAATTCAGTGGTGAAAAAAGCAAGGTTCTACATTTAGGCAAGAAAAACCAAAGTACAGCATAGGTGGCACCTTGCTCAATAGTAGTAACTGTGAGAGGAACCTCGGAGTCCTAGTAGACAATCACCTATATATGAGCCAGCAGTGTGCTGTAGCTGCCAAAAAGGCCAACACAGTGCTAGGCTGCATTAACAGAGGGATAGAATCAAGATCACGTGACGTGTTAATACCACTTTACAATGCCTTGGTAAGGCCACACTTGAAATACTGCATCCAGTTTTGGTCACCACGATGTAAAAAAGATGTTGAGACTCTAGAAAGAGTACAGAGAAGAGCAACAAAGATGATTAGGGGACTGGAGGCTAAAACATATAAGGAACGGTTGCTAGAATTGGGTATGTCAAGTTTAACGAAGAGAAGGACAAGGGGGGACATGATAGCAGTATTCCAATATCTCAGGGGCTGCCATAAAGAAGAGGGAATTAAGCTATTTTCCAAAGCACCTGAAGGCAGGACAAGAAGCAACGGGTGGAAACTAATCAAGGAGAGAAGCAACCTAGAACTAAGGAGAAACTTCCTGACAGTGAGAACAATTAAACAGTGGAACAGCCTGCCTCCAGAAGCAGTAAATGCTCCAACACTGGAAGTTTTTAAGAAGAGACTGGACAGCCATTTGTCCGAAATGGTTTAGGGTTTCCTGCCTGAGCAGGGGGTTGGACTAGATGACCTCCAAGGTCCCTTCCAACTTTTATTATTATTATCGATCATCGCACAGTCAGCCAGATGTTCAGACTGGATTTGGCATTTTGTCTACCTATCGAGTCCTTACCCAGGACCTGGGATAGGCAGATGTGGATGTTTGATGGTATTACAGGTATCGTAGCAGGATGGAAGCAGTTCCTAATAAGGCTGCCTTTTGCAATTGACTAATAGCGAATTTGTCAATGCCAATGGTGTTCAAGTGGTGCTCCAGTTGTTTTGGGATTGCACCCAAGGAGCCTATTACTATTGGTACTAGCCTTGCTTGCTTTTGCCACAGTCTTTCTATTTCTATTTGTAGGTCTTTGTATTTTGTTATCTTCTCCAGTTCTTTCTCGTCTATTCTGCTGTCTCCAGGCACTGCCACGTCCACTATCTAGACTTTTTTGTCTTTCTTATCGACAATTGTTAAGTCTGGGGTGTTATGTTGCAGGTGCTTGTCTGTTTGAATTCATTATTATTATTATTATTATTATCATCATCATCATCATCATCATCATCATCATCATCATCATCTATCTATGCCTGGGAACAGTTCAACACTAAACACAGAACCAAGGATTTTTGGACAATGCTTTAGTTTCAATAAAAAATTAGCTACAGATTATTATGCCTTTAAATGCTCCATGCGTAGGAGACACATGATCTCTTTTTTTATCCATCTCTCATTATATATTTTGGCAGACACATAAATTAACTCAATCAGTAAGGTTAATCTTATCAATCACATGAACTGTAATGTCCCACTGTATTGTTGCTAATTAACTGTAATTGTGATGTAACATATTAAAACAATAGATTGTGTAACTCTATAAATAGGGGAAGTCATGGTCACTGGGACCTAGGCTATCAATAAATCAATTTTTGCTTTAAAGTAACTGTGTGTTGGTCTCCAATTGTAACTTATACCAAAACGGAACAGAGGATTTTTGCATATATTGCCCCCTGTTGTAAAGCATTTCTTTCAAACGATTTGCACATAATTTTGAGGAATTGGTTTACTACATTAAATAGTTCCTAATATATCCAATATATAGCCAAATAATGTGGCATGAACAAGAACCAGCATATAATGTGATGACCCCAAAACAACATCAAACACATTTATTTTTTATCTGAAAACAATCAAAAATCCATAAAAAACTAAATTGACCAAATATAAAACTACTTTTTAGCTTTGGAAAGCGTGACTCTTCTTTTTCTCCCAAAGTTCTAATAAAATGTTACTACTGTAGTTCTCCAATTATATTAATTAGAGTTAATGAAACATCTCTTAGACAATTAACTAATGAGATTTTATTGATTAAGCACTTAATCCTATGATTCTTGGGATAATATCCCAAGTACTGTAAGATGTTTTTTTTGGCAAGAAAATCCAAATTTCAGCACTGGATTTCCTCTCCTGTTTTCCCATCAACATTTTCAGTTTGACTCTTCTAAAGACCCTGATCTTTGACTCTAGAGAAACCTAAAAGAGGAATGGTGATTGTTAGCAATAGCAATAGCAATAGCACTTAGATTTATATACTGCTTCATAGTGCTTTACAACTCTCTGTAAGAGGTTTACAGCACCAGCATATTGCCCCCAACAATCTGGGTACTTATTTTACTGACCTCAGAAGGATGAATGGCTGAATCAACCTTCAGCCAGTCAGGATTAAACTCCTGACAGTTGGCAGAATTAGCCTGCAATACTGCAATACTACATTCTAACCACTGTGCCACCACGGCTCTTGTTTGTTCATCATTAGGTGGTTAATCATGATCCAAATACATCAAAAATGTAGACTATCTCTTGAAATGGTTTAAATTTATTCCTTTCCAATGGCAAAAGCAATAAGAATAATGTGTTCTTTTGAATGCCACAATAGGAGAAAGGAAGTAACTATAACACAATTGTCATATCTAAACTATTGGCTTGTATGTGGCAGGACCATGGAACCATTCATTTATTTTGGGATGGAGGAAAAAACTGGAGTAGGTGTCCTACATTTATCCAGTTCCTAAGCATGTAGAGCTTTAGGATTGATAAGCAGGAAGAAAATTGCTAATCAGTGCAGTTCTTGCTGTAGAAATATTACTATATTTTCCAGCGTATAAGACGACTCGGCGTATAAGACGACTCCCAACTTCGGAGATGATTTGCATGGTTAGAAAGTTGTCTTATACACTGGAAACTACCGTATTTTCCGGCGTATAAGATGACTTGGTGTATAAGACAACCCCCGACTTCAGAGACGATTTGCATGCTTTAGAAAGTCGTCTTATACACCAGAAAATACGGTATATGAGGAGCTTCTATTGTTACATAGACTGTTTCATTCTGGACCACTTTGGACACCTCAAATGGTATTCAAGGGAAGCACTCTATAAAGTATATTGCGGTAGTCTAAACAAAAGATGATTAAGGCATAGATGACCATGATCAATACCTCCCATTCTAAGAAAGACCATAATTGTTGCACCAGATGTATTTATACAAATGCTCCCTTAACCACAGCTGCCACTTGCTCTTCAAGTGGAAACAATGAATCCAAGAGAAACTCCAGTTACAAACCACTTTTGTACAGGATAGTGCAATCTATCCAGAGCCACAAATGGAGTATCCCTGTTATCTGAAAGGAAGATTTATGTCTAAGAGAAGACTTTTCTTGAACCTGTCTAACTATAGCCAGAAGCTTCCAACAGCCCAGCTATGGTGGGTGAACTAGTGTTGATTATTTCTGGCTATTAGATGTGGTGGAATCTGCAGATGGGGAGAGAGGGATTAAGAAATTGGCTAGCCTGGAATTGCTGAAGGGGAGAAAGCAGTGGAAAGCAGACCCTCCCTAGACCTTGCAGTGCTTATCTAGTTGTTCTGTAGTGAGTGCAGTTAGTCTAGGATTCTTGTAAATAGGTGAGTAGCAATAAGCATACTACTCTGAGAAATTCTCATTGTTGTTCTGGTTCCTTATGGATGACACAGAGGATCTTATAATTCTTCCACTGCTGAAATAATTCTGATGAAATTAAAGCAAGAACCAAAATACTTAATGCTCAATATATATAAAAATGTCAGTCAACAGCTAAGGAATTTTGTGGCGGTAGCCTTATACGTTTCCACTATACTTGTCCCATTATTGAACTCTGATAAATTTAATCAGAGGTTCAGGAAACAAATCTCATCTATCACTGTACTTGTTCAAGAGTGCTATTTACAATTATGGCAGTATCCAAATAAATGCTCTTTTGAACTCCACTTTTCCCAGACATTTCCTGGATTAGTTTGTATTTATTGATTATTTATAAAATGTTTTTTTGGGAGGAAGGCCTCTGGGAAATATAATCAAAATTATTCTAGGCTGTCATTTTTGTTAATATCTAAAACCTACAGGATGGAGCAAAGGCTTTATCAGTTTGCCCTCTGCAATCTTGACCTTGTTCAATACTACTAGTCTTGATAATTAATAAATATTGCAGATAAATATCTTAAGGTTTACTAACGTTCCAGTTAATAAACATTTTTAAAAGAAATATTTTGGAACTACTGTTTGAGAGAAAAAATATGCATATGATAGAAGAATACAGTAATTAGTACTTGATCTTTTATTTAGCAAAGATTAATATAATGAGTATATTTTCTTGGTGAAAAAACTGGCAGACTGTATACTTAAAGAACAAAGGAGCACCGTATTGGCTTGGCTTTTAATCATCTTGGTTAATATCATGTAGCTAAAGGCAACAATCTAGTTTGGTACAAGAAATGTATTTGTTTTTTTATTTGTTTGCTTTGTTAGACAAGTTGATCACCAGAATTCTTTACAAATAAGATTCTTTGAGCTATAATAAGTCAGCAAATAATTTGTCACATAAAAACATTATCATCTTAAATAAATAGCTTGGTCTGCTTCATGTTGTCATTCTGGAATCTCTCACTTCAGTATAGAGATGGGCAAAAGGGACATTCTAAATTTCTCTATCACATTTGTGAATAAAGATACTGAACAATTTTTCTGACTTTCTCCCTGGGAATGAAGTGTCCAAGGAATATATAAATTTTCTGTCTCTCATTGCATCCCATCCTGTCAAGAGTTTCATGATTTCCTACACTATCATTAAATCCAGGTAAGAGGAACCAGATAGAAGTCTACTCTAGGAATTTTCTAGTAGTCATGTTACTATCACTATTATGTGGAAAGTCCTCCTTGAGAAGATTTTGGAAAAGTTCAAATGCACCAGCTAAATTGGATGAGATAGATAGATAGATAGATAGATAGATAGATAGATAGATAGATAGATAGATAGATAGATAGATAGATAGATAGACAGACAGACAGACAGACAAGCAGACAGACAGATAAACAGAGATAGAGAGATGGTGTGTGTGTGTGTGTGTGAGAGAGAGAGAGAGAGAGAGAGAGAGAGAAAGAGAGCAAAGCTCACTTTTGTGGACCTAGGGGACAAAATGGTGACACACAGGTTTTGCAGACAGTTTTCAGTGTTTCCTAAGGCTAGAACAGTTGAATTATTTCAAAATTTGTCATGTCAGGAAAAAGTTATTCAGAATGTTCCAATGGGAATCTTTTAAGGGAGACAATTTTGTCCTGAGCATAAAACAAACATGCTTCTCACTTCATGGATTCCCCTTCCCCAATTTATTCTGAAAGCATACAGACTGATGTAACATAGTAAATAAATGAAATTCCTATTGCTAGTATTAGGAATGTTATTGGGAAAAACTAAAATACATCTTTTGTTAGAACATTAATATTCAGAAGTGTAGGAAATTGCTCTGCACAAAAAAATGCAATGCCTTTGAAAAATCTTACCAAGAAAAATAAATATATAGTCAAATCTGTTCATTTTAATTGGATGTATCAATAGCTCTTCCTAATGGACTATTTAAATCTAGAATTGTTTTGGATAGAATTAATGCATAGGGGTCATTTAAATAGTCCCATCTCTCTTTAAGAGCACAGATCTTGAATTAGCCTCAGCCAAGGGTTTCATAGAGTGTAGGTGACACAATTCTCTTGGTCAAGGTGATGAGCTGACATAATTTGCCCCAAGCAGCACTCTCTGACATTTACAAATATATCTCTGCTCAGAAATTTTGCTGAGTGTTTCAAGTGTAATATTCTTCTGGATCACTTGTTTGAGATGGGAGTCTTCTGCTTTAATTGAATAACAGATCCAACAAGATAGTGATAGAAAAAATGTCCTATTTTGACTAGTCACATTATATTCTTCTGTGTTACACAAGAGATGCAATGGTTGGTCCATTCACTATAAAGAGCATTATATAAAGCACTATAGACATACCCATCTGCAAGCTTCTTGGTTATCAGCAGAAAGCTTCATTCCTCCTCAGATCACACTCTAACGTGCTAGGATAATAATGGGGTCTAAATAGTAGATGCTGAATATTTTATAATCCCATCCCTTGTTAATCAAAACTATGTAAAAATCATGCTTTGAGAAGTTGCCAAAGACCTGGAAGGTCATTTCTAGAAACATGATATCCACCACTCCCCGACTGGTAGCATTTCCATGTGATATTATGCTGTCATATCCACTTTCTATCTGAGCTGATTCATTTCCATCTTTATTACACATTAACACAGTGTATTTTATAGTTAAAATAATGGAACTCTTGCAAAGCTCCTATTGTTCAATTCCAGTTAGCCATCTGCCTTCCAGAGTCCCTACTCTACATGAAAAGCTCAACTGCTTGTTGTACATCACACAAGCTTCCCATGTATAATTTTAACTGATTGAAATGGAAATGCTTTGGATAATATTCATTTTGAATATGAATATGAGTGAAATTATAACATATCTGGAATTCCAATCTAGAACTACAGTTGTTCTATCAGACTAGAATAACCTTCTGGAAAATCCCTTCTGGCTGGTGGGATGAAGTAGCACAACATTTCTCTAAAGGGCCTCTCTTCCTTCCTTCCTTCCCTCCCTCTCTCTTTTCATAGGAAAGCAGATAGTAGAATGAAGTTGTTCAATCTACGATGCATATATTTTTTTTTCTAGCAAACATTCTTGATTAATAAAAAGTTAACAGTTTTCAGTTGAGATAAAGATCCCATAAGATTTGCATTGAGATTTGGGAAAATCAAAGGCCTAAAACCAGGAAACTGATTATCATCAGCTTTCTAAGCGATTGATGAGTGCATTTGAAATAAAAATCTGCACTCAATATAAATGTAGTTTCATTTTCTAACCTTGAATCTCAACTATGCTCATTTTATCAATCAAGCACTACTCATCCTCCAAAGGAATATGCCATATATATATATATATATATATATATATATATATATATATATATATATATTATTCTAATGTTAATGGCAACTGATGTCCATATATAGATTCATAAATCATTGGGTAGAAAAGGATCTGGGAGGACATGTACCCAACCCTCCTGCCCAATGCAGAAATATTTATGTCTATCCAATGTTTTCTTGAAAATCTACAGTGATGGAGCACCAACAACTTCAGAAGGCATGAAAGTCAGCTGTGTGTCTTTGGGCCAGTCACTCCCTCTCAGCCCAACCCATTTCAGAGGGGTAAAATAGGAAGAGGAAGGTGTTATGTTGTTGTTATGGGGAAAAAATAGGAGGAATGTGCTTTGGATATGTCCACTGTCCTTTTTATTTGTAAATATATATAAAAATGGATACAAACAAACAAACAAATAGCAACATAAGCAGATATATCTAAAAATGTAGGGGTTAGTTTGGGCTTCCTAAAAGTACTATTGAAATTAAATTAGCCATGATGAATTTATATTCCATTTATTTTGGTGGATTAGCTCTCTATATGTCTAAGTGCAGATTCACTTGCTTATAAATAGAAATAATTTTCTTATCTAATGGGGCATTGGACAATGTAGAAATGATTAAGTAAGAAAGGTAACATTGTTAATCAGCACCTGATCTGAATTAACCTAAATATGCTCAGTGCTAAGAATATTCCATTCTCGACCCTGATTCGTAGGTCTTCATGTTGCATGGAAATCTAAAATGTTCCTAAGTCTGCAAGCATATTGTGATGGAATGTAATGGGCCAGATTCCCAGGGGAAGGGGGGAGAGGATCCATTCCAGAGAAGTAAGAGGCAGCTCAGTTCAGAGAGTTTGTGTAACAGAAAGAGGATGAAGACAGCTCCTCATTAGTAATTCACAGATTATTTGATTGATTTAGATCAGTGGTTCTCAACCTTTTCTTCACCACCCCGTTTGGTAGCCCTGGATCATGGTCATGGACCACCAAAACTAAACTCAAGGTTTAAATCATAAGGCTTTGGGAATCCCCTGTGATGCTATTACAGCCTCCCAGGGGTGTCCAGACCACAGGTTGAGAACCACTGATTTAGATAATAGGTTGCTTCAGTTTGCCAAGATTCTGTCTATAAGTGTGGAACAATAAAGGCTTCACCATGTGTATTTCTTGGTTTTGGGGTGCATAGTTTGTTTGGTACTTATTTGGTATTGAAATCTGGTTTCTTGACTTAGGACAGATTTCAGCTAAACTCTGTATAAAACTTTGTAAAGATGCTGTACAGAGTTGCGAGATCAATACTGAACATACCTGTTCTGTTGCCTCTTAGTGCTGATTTTCCCTTCCCTGTCTTCTGCTTTTATCCATTATTCTGTTTCTTGATTTGCATCAATGGGGATGCTGGGAGATCTGCATTATTTAGTGTGAAATCCTACACTATATTTTAGTGTTTCAGTGCTGGAATGATTAATTTTGATGCTAGCAATTGATGTTGTCTTTGGGAATTAGGGAAGCTACAGTGGGTGGAGAGATAGCGAAACCGTTCTAAGGGCATAAATAATAAACATTTTGATATTGTATTAAGCTGTTTTTCTAGCCAAGCAGGAGAAGAGCGGCAAAGCTAATCAATGTACATATGATTAATATAGGTCTTTAATTGCTCTCTGAATCCTGGAGGATTCAAAGTTCAGGTTAGTTTGCTGCATATTTATTTTTGTTACAGATACCTGCTATGTGAGGTTCATACAGAATTCACTTCTGCAGTTGGATTGTTTTGATTCCCATAGTAGAAAGCCAATGTGATTCTTCCTTTCTTAGACACAGAGTTCTTTCCCTCTCTTTAATGATGGGATGAATAGTATTTTCTTTGGGAGGAACCATAGAATAGCAACAGAGCACATTCTTTACACAGAAATTGTCCTAGCTTCAGCAGTGCTAGTTAGAGGTAGCAAGTGTAGAAGAAGAAATATCTTGGCAACAAATATATTTATTCACATAGATTTTTTCAAGGTGTACAGTGGTAGCCAATGGAAATAATTAAACATAGCCTAACCCTTTATATCATATGACTCATAGACCACCATTCCTGTTTCCAATATCTTGTTTAATTCCAATCCAACTTACATGGAAACTTAAAGCTCAGAGATGGCATTGGTCATCCTCCAAACACCTCAAGGATTTCCTTCCTTCCTTCCTTCCTTCCTCCCTTCCTCCCTCCCTCCCTCCCTCCCTCCCTCCTTTCCTCCCTCCCTCCCTCTTTTTACAAAGCTGAGATATGTCAACCATGCATATATACACTCCAGAATTGTTTTTTTAAAAGAAGTAATCAAACAAAATACAGTTGACAAATTTAATTGTACTTTAATTCCTAATTAATAAGAATTTAATTAGACAGGTGTTCTATTTTAAATATACTATTGAAAGCACAGTAGGCCTATGTTGGTCATTCAGTAGGGAGAATGCAGTAGTAATAATAATACAGGACTCAGGTCTATTGGCTGAGCAACCAGGACCAGTAGCTGCAGGACTATGGGGGGGAGGGTTTTTTCCCATCACAAATATATAAAGATTTAAAACAAATAACTAATGATGTGTTATTACAAATCATGTCCCAAAAAAGATTATCTGATGACTGTGGCAAAAGAAAGCAAAGTTTGTACCAATAGTCAGAGGTGCCTTGGGTGAAATCCCCAAATAATTGGAGCACCCCTTGAACATCATCAGTATTGACAAATTTGCCTTCAGTCAAATGCAAAAGGCAGCTTAATTTGAAACAACTTATATCCTGCAACAATAACTCTAATACCATCAAACATCCATATCTGTCTATCCTAAATCCTTGGGAAGGACTCAATAAGTTGAGGACCACCTGTAATGTACTATTGGTGAAGACAGTGTGCTTTATTCATCCTCCCAGAAACACCTTCACAAATACTAGACAACAATAAAGCATAGCAGAGATTTGAGAGGGTTCCCTAGTTTATTCATTAAAATAGATGCAATCAGACAAGCCAAATTCAATCTGAACATCCAGTTGACTATCCATGAACATCACTTAACATAAGTGTCACTTGAACACCATCAGCAATTAACAAAATCACCATCAGTCAATTGCAAAAGTAGCTTTACTCGGAACAGCTTATATCCTGTGACAATACCTTTAACACCATCAAACGACAACATCTCCCTATTTCAGGTCCTTGAGAAGGACTTTGTAGGTGAATAAAAATGCCAAAGCCAGTCTAAACATCTGCATATTATTATGCAACTATCCATAATAAAAAAGCTGAATCATTCCTTTTTGTCCAAGCACAGGTTGTATAGTTTTTCTAGTGTGTTCAAAAAGTTTTCAAAGAAAAGTGATAGCTCATCTGTTTTATGGAGAACAAATTTGTTCTTATTGCAAGCATGGCACCCAAGAGATAGGATGGTTAAAGTTTTATTATTTTTTTTCTGAGCTATTCTGAGACAAGTCTCAAATGTGACAGTTTGGTTACAATCTAATCTTGTTGCAGTAAATTTATATTTGCTCCATCAGCCTTGGCATCTGACCTGAAGAAAAAAAACAACCAAGAAAATCACACTCCTGGAATGAATGGGTCACAGTCATAAAACCCCATTCATCCCTAATTTCTCCCCAGAATATGTGCTAAAAGACTTAGCCAGCAGTGGTCTCCTCTATTTCTTATTATTTTCATATTTCTGCCATGGTTTCTTACTGGCTTGTTCCAGCAGGCTTCTGTCTACATTATTGTTGGATTTAATCCATTGAAAAGTAGATCTGCTACAGTAGGTTAGGAGAAGTAAAAATGGAATTAGATATTCTCCCTTCTGTTTGTTGTTCTATTCAAAGAGGAGAATATATTTATATTTGTTTTTTTAATTTGGATATCACTTCTGGATTTTGTGCTTGTGATGGAAAAAAAATGAAACTTTAACTTTGTTAAAGTTAAAGTGATTAGATAGATTTGTTGTTATAGAAATGGCTAGTTATATACTAATATGTAAACATAAGAAGTTGAAGTTGTAATGTTATACTGTGCAAAAAAAGAGTTGGAAGTCACTTCCTTTTTCTTTCTTCCCTTGTACTTCATACCTTCTTCCCCCCTTTTTTTCTTCCCTTAATTTCCTATTTTTATTTTTTATTTTATTTTATTGTATTTTGTTGTTGTTGTTGTTGTTGTTAATTGTGAAGTTGTGTCCGACTCATCACGACCCCATGGACAACGTTCCCTGGATTCCCCTCCCCTTAGCAAATAGTATCAAAGACAGTTACCTCCTCTAATTAACAGTCATAAATCACAGTCTCCAATTAGTTTGAAATGTAGGCTTTCCCTCCAGTTCTCCAACCTGCCATTTTTTATCATCTCTTATTTCAAAAGCCCTGAGTTCACACACTGTTACAATACTGTTATGTCTAACTAACTCCCATCACAAGGGGGTTGCTGGGGGCTGCCTGGGGATGCTTGGAGCTATGTTTCCAGAAAGCCTCAGCTACCATTTGATCTGGGCTGTTTCCGATCACTCTTTCTGTGGCAGGCTCAAGTTGCTTCATCAGATGCCCTTGGTGACCACAACTCTCCTCCATTCTGCTGGAGGCCTTGTTGTTGTTGTTAGTTGTGAAGTTGTGTCCAACCCATCGTGACCCCATGGATGTTTCTCTAGGCCTTCCTGTCCTCTACCATCTTTTGGAGTCCATTTAAGTTCACAGCTACTGCTTCAGTGACTCCATCCAGCCATCTCATTCTCTGTCGTCCCCTTCTTCTATTGCCCTCAATCTTTCCCAGCATTAGGCCCTTCTCCAGTGAGTCCTTCCTTCTCATTAGGTGGCCAAAGTATTTGAGTTTCAATTATTGTATTTTACACATTGATAAAATAATAACAGTTATTATCATAAAACAAGCATGGTAAAAATTAACATACATAACATACCATCTTGTTAATACTGGTCCCAGTTGTGATTATAGGTTGAAGACTATTTGTATCCAAATAAGGAAGGATGAAAAGACATATCAGGTAAATCATGGTGCATGAAATGTGAACCCTTTTGAGCAGGATATTCCCCACTATTTTCTACTAGAGAAAAGCTTATCATGGCTGACTGATCTTTAGCCAACAACATACATAAAGGATAAGATATCAAGGAGGAAACATATAACATTGCCTGCAATAATTGGAATAGTTAAGGGTTTTCTCAATTGCTCACATTAAATTTGTTTCATGAATGTTGTGTTCAATGTCAAAAAAGTATGAAAGGACACATAGAAGAAAAATCATCCTGACCTATTGGTGGTGCTATCTATTCCAGTACTTCTAAACCATCAACTAAAAGAATTGGGTCTTATTAAAGTAATATTTACACTGACTCAGTTTATTTATGTAAAAAGTATTTTATGAAAAGGTTACAATATCCAAAATGCCTTGGAATGAGCCAAACCAGACACTGGATAACAGTAATCTTCTAAGATTACTATAATCTTGCACTACAGTTTTAATGTGTTTCCTTCCTCAAATAGTGTGACATTATGGAAATCTTCAGCAACAACTATAACTATAATTTCTACAACAGGGATGTTCTGTGCCTGCAGGGGTCCTAGAGTTACAAACTCCCACTCTCCCCATATATCACCAATTATTATTATTGTACTCAGAATCATGAAGTCACTGATCTCACCAACCATCCATGTACATTCTATAGCAACTTTGTTTTTTTTACATTTCCCCCCCCCCAAAAAAAAAGACAATTGATAAATATTAGGCTGCTACTATTTGCTATTATCCAAAGACATTCATATTGGAAGCCGAAATGCACACAGGTTTAGTCACCTCTCATAGCAACCATATCCAGAAAGCATATGTGGTGCACCAACTATAGAAGATATTGTGCATATTAGATTTGATTTTCATTTATATGTACAGATAGTCCTTGACTTACAAACAGTTCATTTAGTGATCGTTCAAAGTTACAACGTGTGTTGTAACAGCATGTGTGATTTCCCTTTTCACTGACTTTCTCACAAAAACTGTTCAAATTCATTTACAGAACAACTTATGCTTTCAATAGAGAAAAATACTGGCACAGCTACATCTGAACATTTTTCTGGATGCAGATTCAATATTGTAGCCATTTTTAGTGTAGATAGGAAATTCATTTTCTCCTACATTTTCCTAGGATGCTTGTTTGGGTTCATATTTGCAAATTTCATGAATTCAAGTTTCTGAGCATGACCGTGACCGTCTGGAAAAGCAACTTAGCATACATTTTTATTCCTAGATATTTGAGACATCTAAAATTAATATATGGATCTAAATGTTCAGAGTGTTCCCATTTTCTCTTCTACTGTATCTCGAGTGACAGGGTCATCAGGAGAGGGTCAAAAAAGTCAAGATGGTAGTTGCTAGGATATGATCAAATCCTTGCCCCTTTTACTTAAAAAATGGATTAGATAAGGGGTCCCCAACCCCGAGTCCATGGACTGGCACTGGACTGCAGCATGCAGAAATTGGGCCACACAAACAATTGAAGGCCCATCAGTTGGATGGAGGCAGCACATAAAACCACGCCCTCTCCATTCCGTGGAAAAAGTTCTCTCCACGGAACCGGTTCCTGGTGCCCAAAAGGTTGGGACCCGCTAGCTTAGATGACACAGTGATGGTCACCATCTTAACTTTGTTTTAAACATGTCACCCCACAAAAACCTCTTCCAGTGATGTGGATGCAGATGGAGAAAGAAAGAAGCTCATCAAATGAACATCAAACTAGATGTGTCTAAGAAATCCATATTCTAATTAATTGCAATGAGAGATAGAGGGAAATAAGTCCACAAACCTACATAAATTGCTGTTTTAGCATCACGGATACTAGCAATTGCTTTTGAAAGAGTATTCATAGTCCTATTGTGAAACTTTTAAATCACTGTGCCCATTTTTTGGTTAAAAACAATTATAGTATCATTACTTCATGGAGAACAATTTTAGATAAAGGCTACACACAATAGATATTTCATTTTAGGAAGTCTTTAACACAAACCAGGGAAGTAAAACAGAAGACTAAAGAGAGGGGGGTACCGAAACACATAGAACATAAATTTAGAGCAGTTGCTAAATAAAATGTTTATTGAGATTTTTCATGAGGTTTCAAGGGGTTTTTAAAGTGGAATCTTAGTGCTTTCCTGCAGATTATGTTTCCCAATCATGCTGAATTATTCAAATGTCTACCATCTAGCTATTTATCTGAACAAAATGTACTGTTTCATCTTTGCACTATGATTTTAGACTTCACACAGACAGAATGTTCAAAGATGAATGTGCTTGCATTTATTCATAAACCTAACAGTTCCACAAGGCCCTTGAAGGTATTAAAAAAATGTCTATATCTTGATTTATGGATGAGATACTAGTTCTCTGCTGTAGATAACAACTGATCTACTCAAGGTCCCAAGCTGAGATTCTACCTCCTAGGGCAATTTTAAAGATGGCTTTAAAATTTAAACTATTTATAATATAACTTTTCATGGAAACATATATTCAGGAAAAAAATAATACAAACCAGAACCTTATATTTTATGTCTATTGAAATAAGAGTTACATCTTTCTATCAATTTTAGATGTACTTAGGCAATCTTGTCTGGGTTTAGAAACTAAGCAGGATCATTCTTGGTTGGTACTTGAAGGGGAGATCACTGGAAGTTTCTGATCTTAAAAGTTCTTTTCTATTATTTTCAAGAATGCTACACAAATATTTCCCAAAACCGTTCAACTAAAGGAGATTTGACTTACCTGCAAAGGAAAAGTTGATCTAGCTAACATAAACAATAAACCATGGCTGCTATTATATAAGTGTGATTTACAGCCATATTCTACAATATGGTATGCTTCACTTTATGGCTATATGGATCCTTTTCTAGAAAACTTTAGGTTGGACTCAAATCCATTCCTCCCCATGAAACACCAATATTCCACTGGGCATTATTTAGAGGGACTCAGATATGCAGTTTACCTGTTTACCAGTAGTCCTAGACTTACAACAGTTCATTTAATAGCTGTTCAAAGTTACAACAGCATTGAAAAATGTGAGTTATAACTGTTTTTCACACTTACAATTATTGCAGTATCACCACAGTCAAATTCAGAGGTTTGTTAACTGATTCATATTTATGACGGTTGCAATGTCTAGGGATCATATGATCCCCTTTTGTGACCTTCTGACAAGTAAAGTCAATGGGGAAGCCATTTTCACTTTGCCCTAGTTTTATGCTCCAAAATGGTATCACCACACTCTGTTCTTCCCCACCAGTCTCCTGAATCTGCTTCACAGAATCTTCATCATCCAGATTCCCAAGAGTCTGGAGAATAAGGACATTTTCCATCAATTTTAGATATGTCAAACTTACTTCATAAGGGCAAGTAATTAATGATTCCACTAGTCCATTAGCTGCCTTATCTAATAAATGTTGGGGTGAAAATGACCTAGCCGTCAGCAGTACTTAGTGAAAACAAAAAAATGACTTAGCTCTTAGAAAACAAATTGATCATATTAGTGCAGAAAGTGAAGCCTGTAACAATAATTTTCCATCAGACCTGAAATGTCATATAATATTCGTGAAAAATGGATATCGAGATTTGCAATGAATGGAAAGGCACAAAATTTTAAATCCTTCTACAGAAGTCAATTCTTCATTAAAAAGAGTAATAGATTTTATTTCAGAACTTTATGGGGCATTTTTATTAATGTGTACCTCAATCAGTTAATAAAATTGATTTCTTAAGGTAATTCCAATTTCCAAACCATATATTCTTTCTAAATATCCTTTCTAACCACCTGTCAGTAGTTCGTCTTTCTCTCCTGAATTTTCTTCTATCAAGTTTATCTATCTTATCACTGAAGATAAAATGCTGCTGCTATTATTGGTGGTTGACAATGGGGAAGAAGAACCTGGGACTGGGCATTAAATATAGATTTCTCTATTTATTGTTCTCCCCTTCAAAAATCACACTTTGATAGCCCATCTTGAAGCCCATCCTATTTTCATTTGTATTCCTCCTTAACTCTCGGAAGTTAGAATAGCTTATATGAGAATCAACCTAATTCTGTTCCAATTGTCTATGTGGAAGAAAGGAAGGAAGGATAGATAATCTTTATTGTCTTTTTTTTTTTTACTGTGGGCACACATTGGCATACATTAAAAATGAAATTTTGTTGCTTGCTCTCAAAAGTGTACACATACATAACACACATTTAAACATGTATAAACCTACATCCTTACATATAAATAACATATAAATGTTAATCAACTGTCCATCTTGAATACATAGTGGAAAGAGGAAGCTTTAGAGTTCACAAGGTTAATAGTTATGGAGCAAAACTATGATTGAATCTGGATGTTCTGCTTCAGATACCACGGAGCCTCCTCCCAGAAGGTAACAAGGAAAACAGGTCATGAAGAGAATGTGTAGTGTCCCAGACAATCTTGCAGACTCTGCTCAAGCAACGTTTATATGCTATGTCCTGGATGGAAGTAGGGAACTGCCAATAATCTTTTCTGCCATCTTCACCACTCTCTGCACAGCCTTCCTGTCTGAAACAGTGATGCTTCCAAACCAGACAGTGATGCTGTATGACAGGATGCCCTCGATCGTCCCTCTGTAGAAAGTGGTAAGGACAGGGGAAGGAAGATGTACTTTCCTCATGCAACGCCGAAAATGCAGGCACTGCTGTGCTTGCTTTACCACTGTCTCGCTGTTGAGTGACCAAGTCAGCCTACTTGTTAACTGCACACCCAGAAATGTGATGCTGGTAACCATCTTCACAGGTGAATCATTAGTACACAGAGGAGTGTGGCTGTGTGTGCCTTTTCTGAAGTTGACAATGATCTTTCTGGTTTTTTCCAATGTTTAAAACTAGGCTGTTTTTCTTACACCTGTTCACCAAACCCTCAACCTCAAGAATCTAGTTGCACAAAGGAGTGTTTAATCCTAATAGACCTGGTTTGTCTACTAGATGCTGGGGAATGATTATATTAAATGCCGAACTGAAGTCAACAAATAGCAAATGCACATGAGTATTTCTTTCTTCTAAGCGCTCCAAGCTCAGATGGAGAACAGAAAGAATAGCATCCTCTATAGAGTGATTTGGTCAGTAAGCAAACTAAAGCAGGTCAAATGTTGGTGGGAGGCTGGATACAATAATGTCCTTTATCAGCCTCTCAAAGCATTTCATAATGATGGATGTCAATGCAACCCGGCGGTAATCATTAAGATCTGTAATTGTGGACTTTTTTGGCACTGGCAAAATGATGGCCATCTTAAAACACAATGGGACCACTGCCTGCTGCAATGAAAGATTGAAAATATCTGTAAGAACACAAGCCAGCTCTGACTGGTTCCAACTCATCCAAGGAATGCCATGCTGGACTGGGGACTTTATCCTGAGAAAAAGGTTAGATCTATGGATATGGAAGAGAATGGAAGAGAAGAGCCAAATCCTACATGGGGAAGGTTGAATCTAGGTTAGGAACTGGGACTGGCAATGGGAGAAGGTCAAAAAGATAATGTGGGTAGACAGAAAAAGGGATAGAGAAGGGGAACAATAGAGTATTGACTAGATGAAGACAGAAAAAACAGATGTATAAAAAGGAGCAAAGAGGGAAAAAAAGAGAACTGGGATATTAAAGGAGGAAGTAGAAAGCTAGGAGAGTAAGGGAAGGAGTTAGGACTGTGTGTGACACTGAAAGAAGGATCAGGCAAACATACTCAGAGGCTGAACCATCTACCAGGATAGAGCCCATTCCCTTAAGCTTTCACAGAGATAGAGATGTCATGGCCTCATGTACAAAGCACAGTACAAATACCATTAATAAGGATAAAACCAGTCACATACTGCCTCCTGGTAGTCAATATAACTAAAAATATCACACAGGATATACACTGTGTATAGGTGTAAAAATAGAGAAATTGACAACTTTTCCAAAAGGATTCGTAATAGAAGTCACATAAAACTTTGTACAGGGTACATGATATACAGTAATGCATAACATCTATGTCTCTGTTTCTCTTTCAGAGACCTTTATCATGTCCAGCTTTGTCAACTTTAAGACTTGTGAACTTCAACTTCCAGAACTGTCCATCTGGGATAAGGAATTCTAGGACTTGAAGTTCACAAGTCTTAAAGTTGACAAGGTTTGACAACCCTGTCTGAAGTAAGTACATAAAATATATTTACCATTTCAATACATTTTGTATAACCCTACCTGCCATACTACTTAGGTACTGGAACCTGGTTAGCTCTTAAAAATAATGCAATGTATATATACTTAGATTGAGTGTGAAGGTCTGTGAAACCATTCCCAGCAGATGGTTTCAACCCACAGGATAACATCTGGCTATGCATGTCTGACATATTGCCGCCTGATAATCAATATAATGAAAAGGATGTTCCACTCTCTGTAAAAATTAATAATCCAAGATCTCTTGAAATCTTTTGGCTTTCTGCTTTGACAACCACAATTTTATAGTACTGGACAATCTGAGGGATACCACACTGGATAACTATATTTGTGAAAATGATCTTAAAATACTAGTTGACTGCAAACCGAATGTGAGTTGGCAGGCAGATTCTCATGGAAAGAAGTCAAATAACCCTAACAGTATAAGAGAGTTGGAAGGGACCTTGGAAGTTTTCTAGTCCAACCCCCTGCTTAGGCAGAAAAAACCTATACTATTTCAGAAAAATGGCTGCCCAATATCTTAAAAACTTGCAGTGTTGCAGCACCCACTTCTTCTGGAGGCAAGTCATTCCATTGATTAACTGTTCTCACTCTCAGGAAATTTCTCCTTAGTTCTAGCTTGCTTCTCTGCTATGTATCTCTATGAGAGATGTATCTCTCTCCACACATACATATATAGTTATGAAATTAATAAAGGAGGGGTGTTTTTATACATATTTATGTCTATTTCCTTAAGAACAAATCCATCCCAGTGCCACGCACTTCAAAGCAACATGCAGAAGGTTCAGTTCTAAGGCGGTGATGAAATAAATTCTGTTAAACCTCTGAGCAGACATGAGGAGGATCGCTTTGCTGTAGCATAAATCATAAACATCATATTAAATCATAGAAACCTTAGTTTAATTAATGCCAAAAGTCTCAAGCTGATTAACATTTTTGCTCTCCCACCCACTGAGACTAACAACTACATAATTAGCGATATATTTCAGCCCTGCAGCAGTCAGTGGAATGGAGCATAACCACACTTCTCTTCAGACCAAATACTAACACTTTGTAATCAGTATAATGTAAGCAAGAGGATGATAGTCATCTTTGTAAATGCAGAATGAAACTGTGAATATCCATTGTAATCTGTCTCCATCTAGCACGCAAATAACCCCTCCTCATATATGTGAGATTCCATCCTAAATTAGGAAAACATGCTCCAAAATGTATTCTTTCCAGTATTCACTCTGAGGCAAATAATTTCTGCGCTAATCTTACTGGATGGGATGACAGAGAGACAAGTGATTGTCACCCCTTTTCAATAAAATCCCTTGAGAACCAATCAATGGTGGGATTCAAATATGTGAACAAATGGTTCTCTGTGTGGATGACGCTTCTGGAAGTCCATTCTTGGAATGGGCAACAAAAAATTAGCTACCGGTTCAGCCGAAATGGTGTGAACTGGCTGAATCCCACCACTGGAACCAATGTAAGGACATCTCTGAAGGAGACCCAACACCTGAATCTGTACCTGAACACCATTCTCAGTGGGAACATATTAGTGGGCAAATATGAAACAGTGGGTAACGGGTAGTCCTTGACTTACAGCAGTTCGTTTAGTGACTGTTCAAAGTTACAATGATACAGAAAAAAGTGATGTCAACGCTGCTAATATTGGATATTCTTGCTTTGACAAAATATGCAGAACTGTTTAGAGTTAACTTAGATGATGTTGGGAGGAGAGGAGAAAGAATGTGTGTAGGGAGTAAACAAGATAAGAATATACTGGCTACGGAAGTGAACCTTTGCCCTTCGGGCTGATTGGAGAATGTGATTTATGACTGCAAAATAGAGAAGGGGAATAGGCTGGAATGTTATGTGCAGGGGAGGAGAATTCAGATCTTGGCATCCCTCCATGCTGTGCCAACACTCTGTTACACAAAATAAAGACTTTTTTGGAAAACAATGCCTGGAAGTTCTTTGAAGTGTTTCTTTAATTGGAATCATGACAAGTGACTTATGACCATTTATCACACCTATGACCATTGTAGTCTTTGTATGGTCATGTGATTTACATTCAGATGCTTGACAACTGGTTCATATTTATGACAGTTGCAGTGTCTCGGGGTCATGGGATCCCTTTTTGCAAACTTTCAACAAGCAAAGTCGATGGTGGAAGCCAGGTTCACTTAACAACCGGGTTACTAACTTAACAACTACAGTGATTGACTTAACAAATGTCACAGGAAAAGTCATGAAATGGGGCAAAACTCATAACAAATTTCTCACTTGGCGACATAAATTTTGGGCTCAGATATGGTTGTAAGTCTTGAGTATATTCTTAAAGGAGTAAGATGAAATGGAAGACTATGGAATGATGTTCTATTTTGCAAAGATTTCTAGTTAGTGGTATATTAGAATCTTTTTTATTAAAGAGAACATCTTGAAGTTTTGTGTGACTATAATAGCCATTCAACCAGATGAAGGCTTAAACAAGTTAAGATGATAGTTGTAACAATATGGTTACATAAAAAGAAATAAGACCTTGATTGCGTGGTTGTGCCTATCATTTTTATTTTTTGGCCCCATCCCTGAGGATGCCCTGCTTTCGACAGTCCTGTTTTCAGGTTTACCAGCTGAAAAATAGTTGTTAAGCTGGAATATGAAGAGGAACTTGTTAGCATGATTGGCTAATATATTCCTTCTTTCCCTTACTGTAACTTTAGATGAGGCCATTAAAGACCTTATGTTAAACACTTTCAGATCTCCATGTCTTAATAATGATGCTTTCTTCTTCCTCCCTACTATATTTCCAAATTGTCACACTGTCATGGACAGATTCCTGACCATTTTAAAAATAGACATGCAACAGGAAGGCCTTTAAGATTTAACAATCAAACTCAAGTCACTTCATTTAAAACTATGGTAAACTCAAAATTCCTATATACAGCAGGGAAAAGGCAGAACATGGCAACTCCTTCTCATTCATTTTTCAAAATAAAAATTCTCATTAGGCAAGCCATCAGTAATAAAGATAAGGAAAGGGTTGACTTAGTAGAAGGCAACTTTCTATGCATCAGCCCATCATCACAACTCCACAGGGGCTCAGAATACTTAAAAAAATATTTTTGGTTAAAATAGCATCAAATCGGCTACATTATAATAAATGAGATGATCCTGCAAAAACTGTTTTAATAGAAGTTTAGTTGCAGCCTCCTTCTCAAAACAGCCAAGGTGCTATGACACCTTGAAGGCAAGCAATTTCATTAACTTGATATCAGAAAATGACCTCAAGGGTATATGGTAAGACTCTTGGCTGTTTATCACAATAAGCCAATCTGTCTTCTGCACTGAAATGGCCTTACAACTTTTCATATGTTCACACTTTGGTGTATCTCATAGTTAACTTGATTATCACCAACACACAAAAAAGATGCTGAGACTCTGGAAAGTGTGCAGAGAAGAACAACAAAGATGATAAAGAGTCTGGAGGCTAAATTGTAAGATGAATGGTTGAGACAGTTTATCTAGCTTATCAAAGACAAGGACTGGGGAGACATGATAACTGTCTTCTAGTACTTAAGGAGCTGTTACAGAGAAGAGGGGACAGCATCAGAAGGCATGACAAGAAGTAATGGGTGGCAAATAGTGGATAGGTGGAAGATAGATCGTAATGTGGGCTTGCTTAGAGAAGATGAAAACTTGTTAAAACAAATAAAAGATCAAAGATGAACTCACATTAAGAGAATTTATGGGGTGTTAGTAGAATTGGATTCAGAAGCAGAACTAGTCAAAGAATGTATGATTAAATGGGCACAAAATTTTGGTGAACCAGTTCTATTAGATACCTGGGAAATTATTTGGGTGAGGAATGTCAAATTTACACAAGCCCAGAACTTAAGGGAGAATTTTTATAAAATGTTTTATAGATGGCACCTTGATCCACAAAAAATGTCTCGCATGTATCCTGACTTACAGCCTAAATGTTGGAGATGCGGATGTTTGGATGCTACTTACTATCATATCTGGTGGTCGTGTAAAAATATAAAAGCTTTTGGGATTAAGATATGCTGGAATATTCAAAGAATTTTTAGAAGGAGGGTAAAATTTACCCCACAATTCGTTTTGTTAGGTATTGTTACTGATTGTGATACTAAATAGACTACATTGATGTTAAATTTAATTACAGCCGCAAGGTTGTTAGTAGGGCAATGTTGGAAGAAGGAATCTTTGCCTACTTTGCAAGAGTGGTTTCTTAAAGTTTCTTATTTAGCGGAAATGGCAAAGATTTCGGCTTTCTTGAAGGATCAATCGCAAGAGAAGTATGTTGCGGTATGGAAAAAATGGATAGATTTTATACAACATAAGTTGGATATAAAAAATATTATTTAGTTTTTTAATAACTTATATTTAATATTTAAAATTTAAAATATTTTATAGACTTTACTTTCTTTTTCTTTTTACTTTTTACTTTTATTATATTTTCTTTTATCTTTTTCTTTTTTCTTCTTCTCTATTCTTTTTCCTTTTAAGTATTTTTCTTTTGGTATTTATGTTTTTCTATATATATATTATTGTTAATTATTTTATAATTTGTTTAATTAATGTATTTAGATTTATTCATGGTTTATATCTTTTTAAAGATTTTTTGAAGAAACTTTAATTAAGCCTATATTCAGCTCTGGGAAGGTCGGGGGAGGGAATGGGAGGGTTGGGGAGGTTTGGGGAAGGGTTGTTTTGTTTTTTGTAAAATTTTAAAAAAAATTCAATAAAAATGTATTTAAAAAAAAAAAGAAGTAATGGGTGGAAACTTGTTAAAGAGAAATCCAATCTAGAAGTAAGGAGAAATTTCCTATTGTGAGAAAAATTAATCAGTGGAACAGCTTACCTCTGGAAGTTGTGGATGCTCCATCACTGGAGATTTTCAAGAAGAGATTGGACAACTATTTGATCAGTATGGTCTCTTGCTTTAAGCATGGGGGTGGACTAGAATATCTCTGAGGTCCCTTCCATCCCTAGGATTCTATATTCTAGTACTTTGATGAAAGACCAGAAGGAAACTCTGATGGAAATTAAATGGGTAAACCAAAAACAACAACAACTCCCATTTTTTCAAGAAAATGCTAAAGGCAACCTACTTTAATTTCATTGTTAACAAACCTAAATTAACATGTCTGCAAAATTGCCAAAAGACAAGCCTAACTGAAGCACTCTTCTATTTTTCAGTGCACTTATTTAGAATCATTTTTCTTCTTTCCATATGCTATTGTTTCTATTATTATCATTTTTAAGAACATGAAAGATTTTTACTGTATGACTCCAACCAAACTTAGCTAAGATAATTAACTTGATAGTAAGTTCCCCAAAAGTCATGCTCTCATATGGTGTTATCGCTATGTACTACTAATTCAATCCTTTCAATATCTGCTTAGTTGTTATTGGGGCTCAAAGGAAATATTACCCACGACCTAAGCATTTGGGTTGATGCTTCTTCTCTTTGACCTTACAATAAGGCCTCCGTTCAGTCCTTTCAAGCAGAATAAACCACATGATTAGTTCAGAAATAAATGGTCCGTTTGAAATCTCCCTGAGTCCCAGTACTGTCTACTAGAACATCAAAATTCATTAACCAAATATATGAACATCAAACTTCATTAACCAGATATGAAAGACTTTTAAGCCTAAGGATGTTTTAGAAGACAAAATTGAAAAAGAAGTACTTGTAGCTAATAATAATCTAAAGCGCACATTGAAAACTCAGCTCAGAATTATAAATGACTTCTAAGGCACCCCTCAACTTCAGTTGAAAAAATAGTATCAGAGAAAAATAAAATTATAACAAAAGAATCCTGAGTTCAGGAATCTGGTAGATGGATTGTTGATAGATTGTATTAAGTAAGAAAAAATCTTCTTAAATAAAATCTCCATTTCTCAAAGACTATTTATATATCAATAATTCTTAATTAAATAATAATAATAATAATAATAATAATAATAATAATAATAATAATAATAATGTTAGAAGGGACCTTGGAGGTCATCTAGTCCAATCTCCTGCTCAGGCAGGAAACCCTATACCATTTCAGACAAATGGCTGTCCAGTTTCTTCTTAAAAACGTCCAGTGTTGGAGCATTCATCGCTTCTGGAGGCAGGCTGTTCCACTGGTTAATTGTTCTAACTGTCAGGAAGTTTCTCCTTAGTTCTAGGTTGCTTCTCTCCTTGATTAGTTTCCATCCGTTGCTTCTTGTCCTGCCTTCAGGCGCTTTGGAAAATAGCTTGACTCCCTCTTCTTTATGGCAGCCCGTGAGATATTGGAACACTGCTATCATGTCCCCCCTTGTCCTTTTCTTCGTTAAACTACACATACCCAATTCCAGCAACCGTTCCTTATATGTTTTGGCCTCCAGTCCCCTAATCATCTTTGTTGCTCTTCTCTGTACTCTTTCCAGAGTCTCAGCATCTGTAAAGTGGTATTAATACTTCACGTGATCTTGATTCTATCCCTCTGTTAATGCAGCCTAACACTGTGTTGGCTTTTTTGGCACCTGCAGCACACTGCTGGCTCATATTTACATGATTGTCCACTAGGACTCCGAGATCCCTCTCACAGTTACTACTATTGAGCAAGGTACCCCCTATACTATACATGCGCATTTGGTTTTTCTTGCCTAAATGTAGAACCTTACTTTTTTCACCATTGAATTTCATTTTGTTAGATAGCGCCCAGTGTTCAAGTCTGTCCAGATCCTCCTGTATCCTAAGCCTGTCTTCTGGAGTGTTGGCTATTCCTGCCAGCTTGGTGTCGTCTGCAAATTTGATGAGTTCCCCATCTATCCCCTCAATCAGATCATTGATGAAGATCTTGAAGAGCACTGGGCCTAGAACAGAGCACTGGAGAACCCCACTACACACTTCCCTCCATGTAGATGCAGTTCCATTGAGGACCACACGCTCAGTACAGCTGGTCAGCCAGCTACAGATCAATCTGGTGGTGATGCTGTCTAACCCGCATTTTTCTATCTTATCAAGTAGTAGGTTGTGGTCTACTTTGTCAAATGCCTTACTGAAGTAAATTATATCCACAGCATTCCTCTGGTCCACTAATTTTGTCACTTGGTCAAAGAATGCAATAAGATTTGTCTGGCATGATCTGTTTTTGACAAACCTGTGTTGGCTTTTAGTAATGACTTGTTTACCTCTAGGTGTTCGTTGATTCGTTGTTTGATTATCTTTTCCAGGATCTTCCCAGGTATTGAGGTCAGGCTATAGGTCTGTAATTTCCTGGGTCCTTTTTTTCCCTTTTTTAAAGATGGGAACTACATCAGCTCTTTTCCAGTGCTCTGGTAGTTCCTCAGTGCTCCAGGATCTTTGAAAAATATAGTTCAATGGTTCTGAGATCACATCTGCCAGTTCCTTAAGAACCTTGGGGTGTAATCCATCTGGTCCTGGTGATTTGAACTCATCTAGGCTGGACAGGTGCTCACTTACCATTTTCTTGCCTATCTTAACTTGTATTTCTATTTTGTTTTTTATGGCACTATTTTTGATAGGTTGGTCTGTTTTTTCCCTTTGTGTAAAGACAGATGCAAAAAATGAGTTAAATAGTTCTGCTTTCTCTCTGTTGCTTGTCACCTTCTTGCCACTTTCACCCACTAATGGACCAATCATTTCCTTCACTTTTTTCTTGTTTTTTACATGTTGAAAGAAGCTTTTTTTGTTATTTTTGACTTTGGTTGCAAGCCTTAGTTCATTTTGAGCCTTAGCTTTCCTCATTTCGTCTTTGCAGGCTCGGGCTATTTCCTGATATTCTGACTTAGTTATGTGTCCCTCTTTCCACTTTCTATACTTGTCCTTTTTATCTTTTGATTGATCAATAAGTTCTTTATGCAGCCATGCTGGTTTCTTTTGAGAGCTATTATTTTTTCCTCTTTGTTGATATTGTGCTAAACTGGGCCTTTATTATCTCACTTTTCAAAATTTCCCAAGCCTCTTGAGTTGTTTTCCCCTGGAGGATTCTCATCCATGGAATCCTTCCCAAACCCTCTCTAAGTTTATTGAAATTAGCTCTCTTGAAGTCCAAGACTCTAGTTTGACTGTGTTCTATTACTTGTGCTTCCATAATGTTGAATTCCAATATTGCATGATCACTTCCTCCCAAGGTTCCTATGGCTTCAACACTTATCATTTCATCTCTGTTAGTGAGGATTAGATCCAATATGGCTAATCCACTAGTTCCCTTCTCTACTTTTTGGGAGACAAAGTTGTCTGCTAGGTTTGTCAGGAATCTGTTTGATCTTCCACTTGGTGCAGAGTTTGTCTCCCAGCTGATGTCAGGGTAGTTAAAGTCCCTCATTACTATTGTGATGTGCTTCCTACATACTTTAGTTAGCTGACTAGCAAAAAGTTCATCTATTTCCTATGTGTGGTTGGGTGGCCTATAGTATACACCTATGGCAATGTCATTTCCCCCCCTTTTATATTGACCCATATGCATTCAGGACAGTGTTGGAGGACAATGTTACGGGAAGCTCTTGTCCTTAGACATTTAGAAGGAGGCCATCATTGTTTCAATCAAGTAAGAATTTCTACCAGTTTTTAAAAAGTCACTAGTTTTTGCATAATCTTAGAATAAAGAGCCGAGGTGGCGCAGCAGTTAGAGTGCAGTACTGCAGGCCACTTTAGCTGACTGTGTTCAGCAGGTTAGCGGTTCAAATCTCACCGGCTCAAGGTTGATTCAGCCTTCCATCCTTCCGGGGTAGGTAAAATGAGGACCCAGATTGTTGGGGGCAATGTAAATATATATATACATTGCTTACTGGTGTACACCGCTTAGAGAGTGCTTGCACTTAAAGCGGTATGTAAGTCTCATAAATAAATAAATAAATAAATTGTCTGGATTTGCTGTCTCACTACCAGTTTCTAATTTGGCTCCTGCAATATTGCAGAACTTTAATAAATCATCTAAATACTAATGAAAGATCAACAATAAAATAGGAAACAAAACGAGCAAAGAAAAATTACTACCTGTAGAGAAGAAAAACAGGGTTAGGTGAAGGAAGATTTAACACAGGACAAAAATTACAGAAAATGAAGATACTGGTGAAAGGGCAGAAAGTAAAAAGTTAAGGAAAATTGGAAAATATGGAAATACTACCTGTGTAGTCATAAGGATATCCAGTATGGGGTATTGCTACAGGTGCTGGATTAGGAACAAAGTTTCTGATCCTCCCTTGGCTGGGTGTGGTGGCAATAACAGAATAACTGAACAACAGAGTTGGAAGGGGTCTTGGAGGTCTTCTAGTCCAATCTCCTGCTCAGGCAAGAAACCCTATATCGTTTCAGAGAAATGGCTGCCCAATTTCTTGTTAAAAACTTCCAGTATTGGAGCACCCACAACTTCTGGAGGCAAGTCGTTTCACTGATTAATTGTTCTAATTGCCAGGAAATTTCTCCTTAGTTCTAGGCTGCTTCTCTCCTTGATTAGTTTCCAACCATTGTTTCTTTTTTGGGTGGAATTGAAAAAATTTTATCATTCAATTCAAACTGGACCAGTATAGTAGATTAATATAGCATGGAAGATTTTTCTTCAGTGAAGATACTTCCATCCTGCAGTGGATTGATTTGGACCAATCATAATCAGTTTCTCCTGCAAGTGATTTTCTGTTGATATGTACTTAGAGAGTCTGGAAGATGTATATTTGCAAATAATGCAAAGAATGGTAGTGGGACAAGGAAAGGAACAGAAATATGGCAGAATTCTGTGCATGCCGCTACTGAAATTCATTTTTCATATTATTTTAGTTAAAACCAAACTGAGAGAATGAAGAATGTGAATTATTGTGCAATAAATGTGCATTGTATGTGCGTTGTAATTATTGTGCCAAGAACTCACTTGTACCCTATTGAAATAAGGTCTGAATTGGGCTTCTTTTGAACTATAATTCTTAATTTCTTATAGAAACAATACTTTTGTTTTTTTAAATGGTTGTCACAGTTCAGTTGGGAACTAGATTGCATACTTTATTTTATTGGTAATTGTGAGTGTGCTGAACAGTTAAGTTCTAGATGTAGGGCTTAAGAAGAAAATCTCTTTGTAATTATGAAAAAAAATCATATTTATATCATGATCACATTAAAATGTTTTCCCCCCAATTTATTGGGGAATGTATATTTTGCAGATTTACTTTACTTATTTTATTTCCTTACTGCAATTCTCAAAATGTTTTGTTTCATATCATAAAGCATAAAAGGCAGCTGGGTAATAAGGAACAGTTTGTGTCTCCAGCATCCTTTTTTCTTATGTCCTTTTGTACATTTTAAAAGCATCATATTTTCAGGAAATGCAACTATCACTGGCAAAAAAGAGAATTAAAAACATAAGTTTCCTCTCTGTGGCTTCTGTATCCTTACGTCTTCTCTTCCATCTCTCCAAGCATTAAATGCACTGAGACAGAATTGCCTGTTAGTTCTTGTTCAGTTTACCATTTAATTCAATTTCACTTACTTCTCAGTAAAAAACAAGGAGAGTTTGGCTACATATGAGGGCTCAGTGGAATTCCTTCCATTCTCAGTAACTCAATATTGTTTTATTGCATTTATTATTAGCATTTATTCTGCCCCACTCCTAATAGATTTGCGCATTATAATGATTGTGCCAAGAACTCAGTTGTATCAAAGCAGAAAACAGAGTGGTACAAAATCCTCTCCTCAAAACTACCTCTATGGTTAATCTTGACAAAACATCAACCATTGACAACAACAGCAAACCATGATGGACAGAGAAAGATGCCATTATACATATTACAGATAGTCTTCTACATGACCATAATTGGGAGAAGAATTTCCATTGCTAAACAAAATGGTTGTTAAGTGAGGATTTAAATGGCAGGATCAAAATCTAATCATCTTCATGTCAATACTGCAATCAACATACTTGCATCAAACATTGGATTGCAAAATTCCAATTTTATGACTGTTTTTGCCACAGAGGTGGCTTAATGTTGCAAATGTCATAAATACAGGCATGTCTGAATTTTGAGCACATGAACGTGAGGCTTCTATGATGGTTGTAAGTGTAAGGAGTAGGTGTAAGTCACTTTTTTAAGTTCTATTGTAACTTCAAACTGTTGCTGACCGAACTGTTGTAACTTGAGAACTACCTATAGCCACTTGCAATCCAATGTTTGATGCAAGTATGCAGATTACAGCATTGACATTGTTATGTCCCGAGCCTTGCAAACGGCTCGGGCGTTTGCAGGCAGTCCTGGGCAGGTGCAAAGCTGCCCGGGACCAGACAGGCTGTCGCCAGCGCCGTGCGCATGCGCGGGTGCTGGCGCGGGAAAAGTATCGCATTTACCCGGGAAATGTCTATATAAGAAGCTGGGAGGGTTTGGGAGCTGCTGAAGCCATCTACTTGTAAGCTGAACGCAGAATAAAGAAAACTGAGAACTCCAACTGCTTCTCGTGTCTGCTTTCCGCCAAGGACTCAACACTGGCGACGAGGATGGGATTGCCTTACACCGCCTGGAAAGGAAGAAGTGTAAGCTTACCCAAGTGAGTCCTGAGCGGCGGAACGGCGTCGACTCGGCAGCTACCCGCCAATCCAGTGCGCATTCGGAGGTAGGCTGGCTGATAGACCCGTCTCCTGAAGATGGCGAAAATCGGAAGGCTTTCGGAATTCGACGTCTCACATCCAGAGCGGTGGGAGTCATACGTAGCCAGGTTGGAGAACTACTTCAAGGCAAACCAAGTGAGGGAAGAGAGCTTGAAGGCTGCCACCCTGCTTTGTGTTTGCGGTCAAGACGCCTTCGACATCGCAGAAAACCTTGCAGCACCTGTTCCAGTAGAATCTGTCAGCTACGCAGATCTGAAGAAGCTATTGAAGGAGCACTTCCACCCCAAGATGTCCGTCATCGCATGGCACCACACCTTCGAGCAGAGGGATCAACGGCCCGGTGAGTCGGCCAAAGAATTCATCGCCACATTACGGAAGGCCGCCAAGCACTGCGAGTTCAAAGACCTCGAAGAACGACTGAGGGACCGATTCGTGTGCGGGTTAAGGCATCGAGATCTACAACAGAGACTTTTCGCTAAAGAAGAATTGTCCTACCAAGATGCCTTAAGGGAAGTCATCGCAGAAGAAGCAGCAGGCGGCGCTGTCAAGAACATGCGGCCGATCAGAAACAGTCCAGAGGTTGCATCCGGACAGACTGCCTTCATCTACCTCACATCCTAGGGCACCTAGACAACTACTTGTGGGTGCCCCGGTTTGGGCTCGCAATTACGGGCCTGGTCATACATGGGTCCCCGCTTCTATTTCCAGGGTCACAGGTCCTCTCTCCTACGAGGTAGCCCTGGACAACGGTCATGTCCTGCGTCGGCACATCGACCAACTCCGCCCTAGGCGGGCCCTTTCAGATGAGACTCCTGGGTCTTTTCCAGGGGGAGAGCGGGACCCTTTGGAGCAAAGGGAAGGGCACGAGCTGCTGCCCATCTCCACTGATGGAGCCACAAACAGCCCATCCCAGGGTTCCGCGAGAGCTCCGAACAAGAATTCTATGAGCCTACCTAACTACCAGGCATCCACGCCTACTCCAGCCAGGGAGTCACCCCGGGGGCATACTCACTTTCCACACACATCACACAGCACTCCAGTTACGGAGGATACCCGGGGGCATCCCAACAAATCATTCCCCCACAAGAGAGCTGGCACACAATCCCCAAGGTTGGCCTGACCTTACCCCAAATCCTACAGGGGGTCAAACTTACAGGGAGGTGGTCGAGGAACCAAGTCCCGACTACAACACCTCTAGCCCAAATCAGGGAGTAACTGAGTTTTGGGAAAGTATAGAAACCCACACAAGCCCGGACACAGAACGGGGTTCAGGGAATGGACAGCCTCCTGACAGGTCTTGGACGGACCTAGGAGGTTCAACAGAGATGCCCAGCAGTGGCTATCACTTCAAGGGGCCCGAAGGTCTACAGCTAGGCAGGTCAACCAGGTCACAAAGTGACAGAAGCCCTGGCCTGACGAGCCCGGTGGGCGAGCAAGCAGGCCAGGCAGCGGGGCACAGTCCTTGGAAGGCACCAAGGCAAAATAAGGAGAACAGGCTCACATCTCCCTCCAGTCAGGGAACTCCTGCTAGTAACCCAGAGCTGAGAAGGTCACAGAGAACAAGGAAGTCTCCTAAATACTTAGAGGATTACATAACATTGCTGGCTAAACAAAAGCCAGGTAACGATAGGAGCACTGAGAAGCAGAACACTGCATAAAATAAATGATTAGATGTTGGTAGTAGTTTTAGCCCAGGGGAAAGGGGTGTTATGTCCCGAGCCTTGCAAACGGCTCGGGCGTTTGCAGGCAGTCCCGGGCAGGTGCAAAGCTGTCCGGGACCAGACAGGCTGTCACCAGCGCCGTGCGCATGCGTGGGTGCTGGCGCGGGAAAAGTATCGCATTTACCCGGGAAATGTCTATATAAGAAGCTGGGAGGGTTTGGGAGCTGCTGAAGCCATCTACTTGTAAGCTGAACGCAGAATAAAGAAAACTGAGAACTCCAACTGCTTCTCGTGTCTGCTTTCCGCCAAGGACTCAACAGACATGATGATGATTAGATTTTTATCCTGCCTTTGTAATATATAATTTATGTCTTGTGTCATCAAACACAAGTTTCCATTTAAATCTTTTGCTCCCTCTTTGGATGGTTCTGACGTCAACATCAATTCAGTCGTTCCACTAAAGTACAATTCTCCAGATTTTTCACAGTTTCTGCAATGAAGCCCTCCTGCATCCCAACAGAGATAATTCTTGAGTTAAGCCCTCAAGAATATGTCTCGTCCTCAAAGTAGCACTGATTTAGAGCAAGTCTGCTGAAGGCTGCATGTCAATAGTAAGCAGAGTCACTGTATATCCTAGTTGGGACCCCATTCATTGTTGACATCCATGTGCATATCCTTACACATAAACTTTTCATAGATCTTGTATACACAGACATGGATGTGGCCCTCCCACATGTACAGATTTTACACATACAAGTCCTGTGGAGCCACACAAACTGAACAGTTTTTTTTTTTATCCTCTCATCTTTCTCATTAGGAAGGATATACACAAAATTGAGCTTTTGGGAAGTATAAATTAGTGCCTCCCAACAAAAGCAAATGAGCAAAGATGGCAAAGAAATATGTAGTAGTTCCAAGCACTTCTTGTGGTATATAGATGGCAGCCCTAGTAATATTTAGGAAGGAATGTGTGATCCGCTCTTCTATCTTGATTCATAAAGTCTATGTTTGCAGCTATATTAGAGTGCAGGGTCTCCTTTTCAACTCCTTATCATTTATTCATTTTAGGGTTCAGTTAAAAATACTGTACATACTCACATACACACATTTGTGTGTGGGAGAGGGAGAGGGAGAGGGGGAGAGAGAGAGAGAGAGAGAGAGACTCTGAATTTATCTGGGCTGTTCTCAATCAAAATGAAGAACCTGTTTGTAGCTTCTTAAAACAGCTACATCTTTTTATTATGATGTTTTTTATTATGAAATTTATTTGCCACCCATTTTGTGTCAAAATGATTCCAGGCAGTTTTGCACCGAAAATTATTTAAGATGTTGTGAACATGTTCTTCCCAGTCATAATAAGCAATTATATAAATATTGATTTAACAAAAAATATGTTTTTTTCTCTGCTTGCGAGACAAAATCTGGGATTCTGAGTGTATAGTCAGCCGACAACTTTGCACACAATGAATTCATTTTCACGAGCTTTTTACTAAGTCATTACAAAAACCTACTGAGACCTTGGCAGGCCAAGACTGAAGTGATGAATCTGTCTGATATGCACTGACAATGTCTGCAACTTATGTCCTTGTCTCATCAGAGCTGACAAGATTGGAGCAACTTCTGTGTGTGCAAATTGCTGTTCCAAGAAGGCAAGGTAGCACATGTTAACAGAACAGACTCTGGTCAATGCACTTCACCTCAGTTTGAAGGGGAACAAAAGACCATTTGAAATGAAAACTGAACACTAAATTGAATTGGACTGTGTATAACTCGGTCTCCAAAGTGAAGCTCAACTCTTCTGAAATGTATCTCCTCCAACATTACAAGCATTAAGGCACTAAGTGGGGTTGAGGCAAATGTTACTTTCTATTTATATTTATCTTGCCCTCTATAGCAAAAAGGAGGAAAAGGGAAGGAAAAGACAGGAAACTGGAATGGTATGCGGGAACAACTGTGGGAAATGGGTGGGGGGAGAGGTGCTGCCTAGGAAGCATCAGATAAGAGAGGCCATAGCCCACAGCTGCATAATGAGTGGAGAGTTTGTTTGTTTGTTTGTTTATTACATGGCAAAAAACAATTGCAATTAGCCTGCCTTCCATTGAGGATTTGTACATTGCACAAATCAGAAAGAGGACTGAGAAAATATCTACAGACCTTTCACATCCTGGACATAAACTGTTTCAAAAGATTTACTCTGACAAGATTCTGTCTACTGAGTACAAGCAAATAAAGAACTGAGCTTTGTCTGGATTATTCTATGTCATGCTCAGCTGGATGTGGTAGTTTTCCTCCATAAACAAAGCCTATGTGGATAGCTGCTCCAACAGTTTTTTCTGTAGGAAAAAAAAAAAAACTATGAAATAGTTTGGAATAAATGGGTTGTTCATCTCTTATAGATGCTCCAAAATAGAGAAGAAATGCAGTGAAACAAAGTGTTTGAAGATCTAAATCCATTTAAATCATATTTCCATTTCATTCTAAGAAACTAGGCATTTCTCCTTGCTAGGGAAAACACAACACAACAAAACACTTTTCTAGTTTGCAATGAAGAAAGAAGAGGGATGGTCCTTTATGAATTGAGCTGCTAATCCCACTGTGCAATTAGACATACCTCAATTTAACAAAGCACAGTCTTAGCTAGATTCAGGTGCTGGGTCTTCCAATTTTCTAAACAGCATTATTGATAGAAATGCCAGTTCTATCATTTTGCATTTTCACCTGTTATATGGACTTTTGGTCCTCTTTCACTTCACTACAACCTGCCTCCACTTACAAGAAATCGACAAGTGTACAGAAGTGGGCTTCCCCCCAAGAGTATGTGCAGATCCTCCCTTATTAATGTTCTGCTTATGTTCAATTTACAATGAAATGCATTTCCAATATCTTTGACATCAAGTCAGTTTTTTCATCCTATATCTGTAAATTACCTTGCTAATCAGCATGTCGTAAGATACTGTATGTTATTAAAACATTGCTGAAGTCAAGATATATACTTTGTCTAAAGCATTCTCATAATCCTTTCAGGAAGTAAAACATCAAAAAAGCAGTAAATTTAGTCAGGTAAGATTCCATTCTTACAAATCCAAGCTTTCAAAGAGCTTACAGAATAATCTCTTTTTGATGTGCTCTAAAATCTTCTTGAGTGTCAATGTCAAACTGACCGGTTCCCTTTTCTCTGGGTCCTTCTCCTTTCCCTTTTTAAAAGTGATGTTATTAAATATTTTCATCCTGAGAATATGACCAGTATGTACATACAATCCATGAGCAGACCCTCCTTAGAAGAGACAACCATCTTCTCCATAACATCAGAAGCATGAAAGGTAGGAAGTCAACAATCTCTAAAAGCTTTGAATTATCTATAAATAAAAGCATACAGTATGCTTGTGTTTTGACATCAACCTTTCCCCCCAATCTTATCAATCCAGGCCCCCAAAAATCCTCTTTCTTTATGGTTCTCCTCCAGCTTCTGATTGTTCCTTGGGAGAAGTGATGGATAGGGACAAGAATTGTCTCCCTTCGCTCCTCCAACATGCTAGCAATTCTCAAAAAATTTTCAGAGGTATTCCATCAACCTTTCCTTCTTCTAGAACAGAGTTCCCCAACCTTTCCGGCTTGGTAGCCCGGAAGGGAGCAACTGGGAAATGTGCACAAATGGGCATGCACACAATTGTGGCACTAGCACAAATGGGCTGTGCATGCCCACAGCACACACGTGGTGCATGCGTGTATATGCAAACAGGCCGCTCACACCTACATGATGCTGGTGGCGGTGCTAGCCTCCCCACACATGTGCAAATGGGGCTGCTAGTGCCTGCACAGTGGTGCTACCACAAGTGGGGTGGGGCACACCAGTTATTCCTGGCACCAGGTGGCCAACAGGCAATGGCCCAGTACCGGGCGGCGGACCACAATTCGGGGACCCCTGTTCTAGGACATAATTGATGTGGTCCTGGAATTTTAAATACAAACGATCAAAGAAACATTCTGAAAGTTTCAGTCTCAAGCATTATCTCTGCCTTTTTATCCTCTTCATCACAATGCGGGTTGATGTCGAAGAAGACTGGACCAAAATAGAAACAGCATATCTCTATTTTTCTTTGTTACTTACATTTTGCCATCTTCACTGAACAAATGGCATGCTTATTCTTTTCTTTTTCTTTTATTGTGTACATACTTAAGGAGACCTTTATACTACCTACAGTTCATTTTGAGATTTTATTTTCCTGATACCATTTACTGTTTCAGAATTAATATTCTTCCTTTATGGACTGGCCCCTTCATTTTCTCTTTCTCTTTCTCTCTTTCCCTTTCCTGTAACCACATTGAATTCTTCTGCTTTCCTCATTTTTGACCTGATTAAAATGTGTGTAAATTCTTGCACAGGGCTTCTACAAAATGCATCTAGTCTCTCCTTTCCTAAGTCTCCCCTCCCTTCTTAAATATCTTTCTTCATTAGTTTCTTCTATAATGGGATTATATTCACCAATGGACCAAGGTTATTGAAATCTGTTTTTTTGAAGTTCAGGATAAATGTTTGACTTTACTTTGTTTTAATTTTCCACAAAATCAAGAAGTCTAGAATATATGGTCACTTTTCCCCAGGTGTTCCTGGTAGTTCTACTTCCTCATTTACGTCTTTCTAATTGATTAGTATGAAGTCAAGAGTAACAAATTCTCTTGTGACTTTCTCCATCCTCAGAAGGAAAAAAGCTGTCAGAAAGACAGGTCAGGAATTTTCTGAGAAGATCATGCTTGGCAGGGTTTGTCTCGCGACAGATGTTGGGATAATTAAAATTTTCCATCACCATGCCTCCAGGCCTTTTTGAAAGATCTCCAATTTGCTTTTGGAAAGCATTATCCACATCTTCTCCTTGATCCGGCAGTAAACTCTTCACAGCTACCACAGCATTGGATTTATTTTTTCCTCCAGGATTATTTTAATCCATATGTTCTTTGTAGCATTGCCAAGGTCACTTGCATGGATGACCTGTTCAGGAATATTTAACATAGAGAATGTCTCCTTCTCATTTTCAGTTGATTTGTTGCTTTGAATAAAATGCATCCCTCAGTTGCTGTATTGTGGTTGTGTGCAATGCTCCATCAAGTGACCATTCTAAATGAAATTTGTTTTTTCTATTCAAAGAGTTCAAGTTCTTCTCGTTTATTTCCCATACTCTTGAGTATTAGTCCATGAGACAATGAAAGCCATGAACTTTATGAGATGGAATGATTTTTCATCAAGTAATTTATGAAGCCCCATTTTAGCAACACTCCCTTTTTCTACAACGCACAAGTCTTTCTCATGGATCCTTACTTCAAGTTTTTTTTTTCATTTTCACACACACAAAAATCTCCAAAAAGGAGTTCAGTTTAAAACCCACCCCGGTCCCAAATCAAGTTAGGAGGTAATCTTATTTTCTACCAGTCCTTAAGAAGAAGATGTGATCTCAGAACCACTGAACTATATTTTTCAAAGAACTTGGAGCACTGGGGAACTACCAGAGGACTGAAAAAGAGCTGATGTAGTTCCAATCTTCAAAAAAGGAAAAAAAAAATGGATCCAAGAAATTACAGACCTATCAGCCTGACCTGAATACCTGGGAAGATTCTGGAAAAAATAATCAAACAATGAATCAGCGAACACCTAGAGCAGTGGTTCTCAACCTGTGGGTCGGGACCCCATTTGGGGTCGGATGACCATTTCACCGGGGTCACCAAACAACACAGTCCGCCATTTTTCCCCCTTTTCCTTAGCTATGCTACTCTCTTTTATTCTATTGGCTTTTGAAAGCCAATAGAATAGACTCTCTTGAATAGAGTCTAATTCTATTGGCTTTCAAAAGCCAATAGGAATTGTCCAGGCTGTCTCTGCCCTGCTGAGCCCGCCAAAAGTCCCATTCTGCAAGCGGTGGTGTACCAGTTGAGTAGTCCTCGACTTACAACCAGTTGAGTAGTCCTCGACTTACGACCGGTTGGGGGTCGCGGCATTAAAAAGGTTGAGAACCACTAACCTAGACACAAACAAAGTCATTACTAAAAGCCAACACGGGTTTGTCAAGAACAGATCATGCCAGACAAATCTTATTGCATTCTTTGACCAAGTGACAAAATTAGTGGACCAGAGGAATGCTGTGAATATAATTTACTTGGACTTCACTAAGGCATTTGATAAAGTAAATCACAACCTACTACTCGATAAGATAGAAAAATGTGGGTTAGACAGCATCACCACCAGATAGATTCGTAGCTGACTGACCGGCTATACTCAGCATGTGATCCTCAATGGAACTGCATCTACATGGAGAGAAGTGTGTAGTGGGGTGCCCCAGAGCTCTGTTCTAGGCCCAGTGCTCTTCAACATCTTCATCAATGATTTGGACGAGGGGATAGATGGGGAACTCATCAAATTTGTGGATGACACCAAGCTGGCAGGAATAGCCAACACTCCAGAAGATAGGCTTAAGATACAGGAGGACCTGGACAGACTTGAACACTGGGCACTATCTAACAAAATGAAATTCAGTGGTGAAAAAAGTAAGGTTCTACATTTAGGCAAGGAAAAACAAATGTATAGGTATAGTATAGGGGGTACCTTGCTCAATAGTAGTAACTGTGAGAGGGATTTCAGAGTCCTAGTGGACAATCACTTAAATATGAGCCAGCAGTGTGATGCAGCTGCCAAAAAAGCCAACACAGTGCTAGGCTGTATTAACAATTAATCAGTGGAACAGCCTGCTTCTAGAAGCAGTAAATGGTCCAACACTGGAAGTTTTTAAGAAGAGACTGGACAGCCATTTCTCCGAAATGGTGTAGGGTTTCCTGCCTGAGCAGGGGGTTGGACTAGAGGTCCCTTCCAACTTTACTACTACTACTACTACTACTACTACTACTACTACTACTACTATTATTATTATTATTATTATTATTATTATTATTATCATTATCATCATCATCATTATTATTATTAATTATTATTATTATTAACAGAGGGATAGAATCAAGATCACGTGAAGTATTAATACCATTAATACTACAATGCCTTGGTAAGGCCATACTTGGAATACTGAATCAAGTTTTGGTCACCACAATGTAAAAAAGATGTTGAGACTCTAGAAAGAGTACAGAGAAGAGCAACAAAGATGATTAGGGGACTGGAGGCTAAAACATATAAAGAACGGTTGCTGGAATTGGGTATGTCTAGTTTAACGAAGAGAAGGACAAGGGGGGACATGATAGCAGTGTTCCAATATTTTCAGGGGCTGCCACAAAGAAGAGGGAGTCAACCTATTCTCCAAGGTGCCTGAAGACAGGACAAGAAGCAATGGATAGAAACTGACCAAGGAGAGAAGCAACCTAGAACTAAGGAGAAACTTCCTGACAGTTAGAACAATTAACCAGTCAACCTGCCGCCAGAAGCAGTGAATGCTCCAACACTGGACGTTTTTAAGAAGAGACTGGACAGCCATTTGTCCGAAATGGTATAGGGTTTCCTGTCTGAGCAGGGGGGTGGACTCGATGACCTCCAAGGTCCCTTCCAACTTTATTATTATTAAGAAGAAACTTAATCTTATACTAGCATTTCATTGTCTAGATTCTAGAACTAAGGAGAAATTCCTTAAAAGTTAGAACAATTAATTGGTGGAACAGCTTGTCTCCTGAAGTTGTGGATGCTCCAACACTGGAGATTTTTAAATATATATTGGACAACCATTTGTCTGACATGGTATAGGATTTCCTGCTTGAGAGGGGATGGATTAGAAGACCTCCAATGTCTCTTCCAACTCTATTATTCTGTTATTAGATCAGTGCTTCTCAATCTAGTCTACTTTAAGATCTGTAAACTACAACTCTCACAGTTCAATCAATCAGTTAGAATAGAGTTGGAAGGGACTTTGGAGGTCTTCTAGTCCAACCCCCTTTCTCAAGCAGGAGACCCTATACCATTTCAGACAGGTGGCTTTCAAGCTTTTCTTAAAAACTTCCAGTGCTGAAGCACCTACAACTTCTGAAGGCAAGCTGTTCCAGTGGTTAACTGTTCTCATTGTTAGGAGGTTTCTCCTTAATTCTAGGTTGCTTCTATCCTTGATTAGTTTCCATCCATTGTTTCTTATCCTGGTGCTTTGGAAAATAAGTTGATCCCTTCTTCTTTGTAGCAGCCCTTGCTATCATGTCACCCCTAGTCCTTCTTTTCTCTAGACTAGCCATGCCCAATTCCTGGGTATTTCTCATCCCCAGCATGAGAGCTGCGGAATTCTGGGAGTTGAAGTTCACTCATCTTAAAGTTGCCAAGGTTCAGAAACACTGATGTAGATAACCTATTCCTTGACCCCAAAAAACAGATCTATCAATACCTGGACTTGAACTTTCTCTGATATTTTCACAGTACATGGTGAGCCAAGTAAAGTTATTTTATATAATATTCACTGCCACATGTATTAGCAGGAAGGATACTGGTCAGTGAATGTTATAAACCTTAGAAAGTATTTTGTTGTGTTCTCGCTCCTTGTTCTTGGCAGAGAGCACACTTCACAAGCCTAAGCGTCTGGCTGGCATACATTTTATTTCAGTTCTGCATAGCAGTGAAATGCCAATTACTGTGAATTTTCTCATAAAAAATCCACCATCCTGTTTCTTGTCCTGCAGTGACACCCTAAACACTCAGACATTCTTTTGTTCAACAGAGCCTACAATACTGGCCTCATACAATTTTTGAGTTCATTCAGAAAAATATCTTCAGAATGTTTTCTATGTCTTTTGCTTCTGGTTGCAATTTTCATCTATTTGGCTTCTCTGTGTGAGAGATTACGAAGAGGCTGACAAAGTAATGGAAGGGAAAAAAATAGACATAAAAATCAAAAGATAAAAGGTGAATCTGTTGGCAGCTTCTCATGTAAAGAGCAGCTCAGCCCAGTTGGAAAGAAATTCCTGAAGAAGCATTTCAGAGCATTGAAAGAGATTCTGCCTTAATGACCTCACTATAAATGGGGATTGAAAAGTCCTCTCATACTTTCCAAGATTTTCTTTTTACCCAAAGGATAATATTAAAGATACCTTACTGAATGAAACCTGTATACAGTAATTACTTCCTTGATCTTGCCTAGTTGTGTGGGACCTAACACTTTTTGGGGGGACTATCTTGTTTGAAAAAGCTTCTTTCACTGTCAATTTCCATTGCAGAGTTTCCTTCCTGGAACTGATAAATCTTCCCTGTTTCTTAAGTAGCTGAAATAGGAATATGTACCACTCTAATCTTGGCTACTTTATTCAAGGACTGTTATGAACTTCCATTTGCTGGAAATACATGTCAGGTTAATTGGAGTAGGAAGATAAACAAAGCCTTTCAGAATATAATTACAGATTCCTGTTCATCAGCACTTTTGTGGCTTAAAGCCATTGTTAGAAATGCTTGTATTTCTTCTTGTTCCTTTCCCATGCTCTCAAGTATGAACCTTCACTTTAGAGGGAATATTTTAAGGATGTTTCCTTAAATTGCCCTGCCAAACTGCCTCATCAGACCCCTGCTTTTCCCCCCTCAGTACAGTCTCCGCTTACTCAGCAAAAAGTAGTTATTCAATCACCAACAGTAAGCAGTTTATTTCAGAATTCACCCATAATCAGCAGTAATTTGGGGAAATATCTCCCCCCCCCCCAGTTGAGCACACAATTTCCCAGGACTTCTCCTTAAAAGGCTTATTGTTTTTAAGAAAGAACATATAGGTAGGAAGTTGCAAAGGCACTGAAAAAAGTGACTTATGAATATTTTTCACGCTTACAACTGTTGCATCATCCCCAGAGGCGTGTGATCGAAATTCAGCCATTTGGCCACTGAAGTGTGGCAACATGTCATCCCCTTTTGCGGCTTTCGGACAAGCAAAATCAATGGAAAGTCAGATTAACTTGACAACCGCATTATTAACTAAACAACTGCAGTGATTCACTTAATAATTGTGGCAAGAACAGTAATAAAATAGGGCAAAACTCATTTAACAAATGTCTCACTTAGCAACAGAAATTTTGCGCTCAGTTGTAGTCATAAGTTGAGGATTAACCTGTACCAGGAAGCAATAGAAATATATTCCCAACCAGCTTTATTGTGGAAGAAATGGCTGGGATAATGAATAAAAACTATATATGCATTTATTCTCCAATTGGTTGATAAAGTTGACCTTGGTGTTACTGGATTGGGTACTTAAGAGCTGGTTTAAATTGAAATATTCAGATCAAGCTATTTTAGGTCCATACCATTCTTGTAAGCATTCATTCCTAGACCCTTTCTATCTTTATTGTGGTCCTTAACCTATCCCTAATTATGAAATTCTATATGTATGTTATGGTAAATCGCACATTTTAAAACTATTCTATTTCAAAATACATTTTTTCCAAATTACATTTTAGGATAGTGGTTTTTTTTAAAGTATTAAGTTAATAACCTGTCTCAGAAGATACGGCAATATATATATATATATATATATATATATATATATATATATATATATATATATATATATATATATATATATATATATATTTTTTCTGAGGTTTTCGCGGGTGTGTTGTATGTAGGTCTTGGTTGTTCGGGTTTTCTCCCGCGTAAAATTGGAAGTGTCTTGGCGAGTTTCGACGAAGTCCCATTCGTCATCTTCAGGCTGGTGTTTCAGCTTCGTGCTTTGAGCAGCAATGTGTGGTCTTAGCTGTTTCTTCCTTTTAACTGCCAGTGGGGGTATGAACTGATTGGGTGGGAGCTTGGCTGTGTTCTGATTGGGTGGAGGTGTGTTCTGAATCATGCCAAACGACTCCCTAACACAAAAAATGACACCAGACCTACACTCACAAAAACCACACAGGATGTCACCACCACACATCCACGCAAAAAGCAAACCCAAAGCCACACTGATGATGAGGCACGACCACAAACCAGAAGCCAGACCACAGCTGCATCATTAGCCACTTTAAACCCCTCCAATCCATACATGAAGCAAACTGACACCCTCCATGAAGATGAGGCACGACCACGAACACGAAGCCAAAAAATAGCAAGGCAGCCCAAAATCTTAAACCCCCCTGCAACTCAGACTAACCTGAGCACAACCAAACAGAACACTCCCCCAGCCAATCAGAGCACAGCCAACCCCCAGCCAATCAGAGCACAGCCAACCCCCAGCCAATCAGAGCACAGCCACGCCCCTAACCAATCAGAACACACCTCCACCCAATCAGAACACAGCCAAGCTCCCACCCAATCAGTTCATACCCCCACTGGCAGTTAAAAGGAAGAAACAGCTAAGACCACACATTGCTCCTCGAAGCACAAAGCTGAAAACACCAGCCTGAAGATGACGAATGAGACTTCGTCGAAACGTTGCCAAGACACTTCCAATTTTACGTGGGAGAAAACCCGAATAACCAAAGACCTACATATACACCACAGAAATCCCTTCGTCTCACATATTGTAATGGAAGGTGTCAATGATTTTGGGGGACAAAGGAAAAGATGCTGCCTAGGAAACAATCAGATAAGGGCAGCTCAATCGTCAGAGAAAGAAATTTAGGAAGGATCTACACTACTTGATCAGATGGTTAAACATGAGAGCAGGAGGTTTGTACCTTCATATTTGCAAGAATCTGATAATGTAGACCAGGGGTAGGCAACCTTGGCTCTTTTATGACTCATGGACCTCAAGCTATGCTGGCTCAGGAATACTGGGAGTTGAAGTCCATGAGTCATAAAAGAGCCAAGGTTGCCTACCCCTGATGTAGACTTATAATAAAGTAGAATTAACTCATCTAGTCATGCTTCCTGTCTGGTTGTAATTGCCCATAGAGTGCCCAGTTTCTGGAAAATTACTGCACTGTGCACATTTAAATGAAAATTTGCTCTTCTGTTGTCATATTCTCAGTGGCTTACAAAATCAACAATGTAGAATGCAATTAACCAAATACAAAGAAGGGAAGATCCAGGATATCAAAGAAATGATAACAATCCAATAGAAAATTAAGAGCTTGCCTGTCTATCTGCTGCTGGCAGCTACTATTCCCTGCATACAAATGTACTAATGGTATGATATATTCAGATAGAACATGACACCAAAGAGCTAGCTACTTTATCTCAGTTATTACTCATAACTGAGTAAATGCCTAAAAAAACACCATCTGCCAAGCCTCAAGCCCTCTCTACAATATGGTGGCATTAATTCTAGCCAATTATTCGCAGTGCCACTATATTTTATGAAGAAGATCAAATAATTAATAAACCACAACTTAAATTCTAATTCTTTTTATCTATCTATAAATAAAAGCGGTGTGTGTGTATTTTTTGGTGAACTGTTGTATACTACATGGGAATGATCTTGGGAGATGAGGTTGTAGGGGAACAGATACTGCCCAAGGAATAGCCCAAAGTTGCACAATGGGTAGAGAAAGAGACTCAGAAGGGACCTCCGCTTGCAAGTTCTCTGGCTGCAAAGGTGGGAGATTTCTATTTTCAGACTTGCAAGATTCTGTTTGTGTAGAACTCATGATACATCTGATCATGTTTCTTGTCTGGTTTAGTTAGGAAGGCTGGCAACCCATCATAATTGTTCATTTCCTAGTAAATGTAATGAATGAGGATATCTGTAGCATTATTTTAACATCATTAAGGATTACGTATTTGAAATTATAATGCAACCTTTGTAAAGCTTGCTAGATAAATTTATTATGTTAAAAATATTGCACTGAATAAATTCTAGTTTGGGAGATAAAAAGTGAAAATGAACAAAGAAGAGAAAATTAACTGGTCAGTGCTGCACAATCCGGCATCTGGGCCAATGGATGCTATGGCTCTTTATTCATAAATATGTCTGTCTTTTTAAATACTGTACAAAGACCAAATACAGATCAGAAATAATGTCATGTGAAATTTATTGCTGTTTTTTTACTTTTGCCAAAGTGATTGAGTTAGCACTGTGAAAGAAAGACCAAGAAGAGCAGAAATTCCTTCACCTCTTTCATATTTGCATTCTGCTATTCAATCTCCACCTTTCACCTGGGAATTTCTAGTAGGTGCATGAGAAATTTCTCCAAATGATTGTTCTGTGAAAAATGACATTTGCAAATAGATCAGCAATCACTTTTTCCAGGCAAAAATACCAGAGAGCAGAAATTATCATTTCCTTATGAAAATACTTTCAAATGTAAAGAACATGCAGGATTACCAGGGATTATATGACAACCCCTAAAACAGCATACAGAAACAATTCTTCTCTAATTCTTTATCAGCAAATGCTGCGACAAACTAGATACAGCAGGTTTGGCTGAAGCTAAAGTATTCAGAAGGGCCAAGATTTACCTCTAAAATAGTGCTGTCTCTTCCATTTCCCTCTCAAAAACTCATACAACAATAAAGAAAATCACTTTTTGGTATGGGTAGTTACTACAAATGCTTTTGAAATATTTCAGTTTATTGAAATTCAGCAGGTGGTAGCTTCTGATTGTTTTTGGCTGAGCTTAAAAGTTAAGCAGGATCAGATACAGTTAGTATTTGGAAAACCTGAGAATTCAATGGTGGTTAGTTAATACTAGTTTCATAACAGTTTCAAAGGTAGATTATGCCAATACCCAGTTCTCTTTGGATAGTACTTCACTCTTACTTATTCCAACATTAGCAATGCACCAGCTGTGAACAACTAGAAGCAAACAAAGTTATAACCAGTAGCCAGCACGGGTTTGTTAAAAACAGATCATGCCAAACCAATCTTATTTCATTCTTCGACAAAGTGACTAAACTAATAGACCAGCGAAATACTGTGGACGTAGTAACTTAGACTTCAGTAAGGCATTTGATAAAGTAGACCACAACCTACTCCTTGGTAAGCTAGAAAAAGGTGGAATAGACAACATCATCACCAGATGGATCTGTAGCTGGCTGACAAACCATACTCAACAAGTAGTCCTCAATGGCACTACATCCACATGGAGAGAAGTAAGCAGTAGGGTACCACAAATTTCCATCTTAGGCCCAGTATTCTTCAATAGCAGTATTCCAGTATTTGAGGGGCTGCTATAAAGAAGACGGGGCCATGTTATTCACCAAAGCACCAGAGGCAGGACAAGAAACAATGGTTGGAAACTGATCAAAGAGAGAAACAACCTAGAATTAAGGAGAAACTTCCTGACAGTGAGGACAATTAACCAGCACTCAATCACTGAAGGTTTTTAAGAAGAGGCTAGACAGTCAGTTGTCTGAGATGGTATAGGTTCTCCTGCTTGAGCAGGAGGCTGGACTAGAAGGCCTCCAAGGTCCCTTCCAGCTCTATTCTATTCTATTCTATTCTATTCTATTCTATTCTATTCTATTCTATTCTATTCTATTCTATTCTATTCTAAAGATGATATGTATTGCTGAAGTCAGGAGATGACAAAAGATCAGAATTTCAGGATAGAAAAAGAAAAGAATCACATTTTACTATTGGTAACCCCTTGCAGGCAAATTTCTGGCTCAAGACTGTGTTTCTGACCTTTTGGTCTGCTGTATAAAGGTAAAACATGCTCAAGAAGAGACATTTAGCTGGCTCTCAAATTTGATCAAGAGTCTTCTCTCTCTCTCTCCCTCCCTCCCTCCCTCCCTCCCTCCCCCCCCTCTCTCTCTGTCAAATTAAGCACTTTTTTCTCTCAGTCAGATAATTTCTCAGAATTTTGAAAGAAGCTGTAAGGAAAACGAACATATCAATTGTTCCTGCATTTGCCAAGCTGAGTTCTCTTCAATTATCTCTCACTGGGCAATAGCAATTTAATAGGTGTTCCTTCAGGGCCCAGCACATCTTGTAATGGAAGAGAACTGCTGAAGAGCATTGCCAATTTCATTGGCAACTAAAACATCTCCTTCTCTTTACAAGCTTGATGCCTCTGCCAAAAATAGCTTCATACTTTGGACTGAGGATGGACAATCGCTTTTTCTCCAATCTGTTCAGGACATTATTGCTCCTTAAACTGGTCTCGGCCACCTTCTGCTCACAAACTTTCCAGCAAAGTTTGTCATTGGGGCAGGTGAGAAATTAGGATGCTGTGAAGTGAAGGACAATGACATTTCATGAACTTCTGAGAAGACACAGCAGCTGAAAATGGGGTTGCATGGAATATGGTTGCATGGTAGGAGGAATTTTGTTTTTCATTTGTTTTGCAGGTATTATGATTAGAATGACTGCTAGAAATAAAATGACTGGAACTCCTTTTTCGGAGTCCACTCCAGTTATTATCCATATAGCTATATATCTGGGATAAAATCAAAATGTCTCTTAGACCTCTTTTTCCTTAAGCTATTTTCTTCACTTCTTCTTTCTTATTCTCACACTCTTAATTACTTCTGGCAAAGCAGTTTATGCATGTTAGAGGCAAGCAGAATACATATAAATATTTTGCAACGTATTTTAGCCTACCCCTTTTAGAGTCTTTGTGCATTTGTGTGTGTGTGTGTGTGACAGAGAATTCACTATACTTAAGCAGAGAGGATTTTCTGAATTTTTACTTCCCCAACAAGTAAAGATAGGTCACCACCACGTCAAGACAGAACAGACTTACAATTGCTGGTTTAGTCCATAATATCTGTTATGTCCCGAGCCTTGCAAATGGCTCGGGTGTTTGCAGGCAGTCCCGGGCAGGTGCAAAGCTGCCCGGGACCAGACAGGCTGTCGCCAGCGCCATGCGCATGCGCGGGTTCTGGCGCGGGAAAAGTAACCCATTTACCCGGGAGTTGCCTATATAAGAGGCTGCGAGGCGTTTGGGCGAGGCTGAAGCCATCTTCTGTAAGCTGAACGCTGAATAAAAGAAACTGAGAACTCCAGCTGCTTCTCGTGTCTGTTTCCCGCCACGGACTCAACACTGGCGACGAAGGTGGGATGCCTTGCACTACCTGGAAAGAAGAAGTGTAAGCTTACCCAAGCGAGTCCGAGCGCGGAAGAGGAAACGCGCGACTCGGCAGCTGTCCGCCAATCCGGTGCGCATTCGGGGGTAGGCTGGCTGATAGACCGTCTCCTGAAGATCGAAGAGGCGAAAATCGGAAGGCTTTCGGAATTCGACGTCTTCACAGCCAGAGCGGTGGGAGTCCTACGTATCCAAGAAATGGAGAAAACTACTCAAGGCCAAACAAAGTGAGGGAAGAATAGCTTGAAGGCTGCCACCCTGCTTGCGTTTGCGGCCAAGACGCCTTCGAAATCGCAGAAAACCTTGCAGCACCTGTTCCAGTAGAGTCTGTAAGCTACGCCGACCTGAAGAAGCTGATGAAAGAGCACTTCCACCCCAAGGTGTCCGTTATCTCATGGCGCCACACCTTCGAGCAGAGGGATCAACGGTCCGGTGAAACAGCCAAGGAATACATCGCCGCGCTACGGAAGGCCACCAAGCCCTGCGAGTTCAAGGACCTCGAGGAACGACTGAGGGACCGATTCGGGTGCGGGCTAAGGCATCGAGAGCTACACCAGAGACTTTTTGCCAAGGAAGAATTATCCTTCCAAGACGCCTTAAGGGAAGTCACCGCAGAAGAAGCAGCAGGCGGCGCCATCAAAAACATGCGGCCGATCAGAAACAGTGCAGAGGGTGCGTCCGTGCACCAGGAAGACGTCCGACGAAACTCCGAGGAGGATCCGGACGAGGAAGTCGACCGTCTACACCCCGCGAGGGAAGAAAACCAGAAGGGAAGCTCTTCGGCTCCGCTCAAGTTCATCGGCTGTGGAGGTCGCCACAGGAGAACCGACTGCAAGTTCCGCTCCGCTACCTGCCGGGCATGCGGCAAACAAGGGCACATTGCAGCTGTGTGTCTGAGCCGACGAAAGGCACAACCCCAAGAAGAACGCCTGAAAGGTACCAGATTCCCAGCCAGAATAGGGTAGGTTTTTGCGCTTCGCGAAGAAGCATCTGTAGAACAGGCACACACAAGCCCATGAAGAAAAAGCTGTCACTCAACGTGAAGCTACAAGGGGTTCCATTATCTATGGAACTAGACACAGGGTCTGCCCTGTCCTCATTTCATTGCATACTTTAGGAAGATTGTTCCGTAGTGGTCTACCAGGCCAAGTTAAGGCCTCTGATATTTGATAACAGATTTTTCCAGACTCAAGAGTGTGTGTTAAGGGGGAGGCCACCCTTAACGTGCATACAAGGCTTATGAAGGTCCACTAAACTTATTATAGTATGGGGGTGAAACAACGAGTCTCTAGGATCGATTGGTTTGAGGCCCTGGGGATACACGTCACAGGACTCAACAGCTTACAACAACGCGACCTACAGGAAAGTCTGCAAAGAATTTGCAGTATGTTTCAGCCCCCAGCTGGGCACATTCAAAGGACCACCTGTGTCCTTAAAGCTAGACCCCACTGTCACTCCCATTAGGATTAAAGCAAGAAGGGTCCCTTTTGCTTTAAAAAGTAAGATTTACACTGAATTAGACAAACTAATCCAACAAGGAATCCTAGAACCTGTTGATTCCAGCCCATGGGAGACCCCCATTGTCACGCCTCTAAAGGCAAATGGGGACATTCGAATTTGTGCTGATTACAAATGCACACTCAATAAGGCATTGCAGCAACATGCCTATCCTGTTCCTGTGGTCAGTCACATCCTGGCCTCTCTCAAGGGGGGGCGTGTTTTTGCAAAGCTTGACCTAGCTCAAGCATATCAACAGCTGCCTGTTGATGATGATGCTGCCATAGCTCAGACCATTGTGACCCACAGGAGAGCCTTTAAAGTAAAAAGGCTACAGTTTGGAGTAAATGTCGCTCCTGGGATTTTCCAAAGCGTAATGGAAAACACACTACGAGGTATACCAGGGGTCTGCCCCTATTTTGACGATGTCTTGATTGCAGGAGACTCCACACACATTCTAGCTGAAAGACTTAGGGCTGTCCTGTTAAGATTCAGGGAATCAGGCCTCAAGCTCAGAAAAGACAAATTCAAGATCGGGGTGCCTTCTACTGAATTTCTGGGATTCAAAATTGATGCTGCTGGGATTCATCCTGCTGAATCCAAACTAACTGCTATTTTACAAGCACCCAGGCCAAAGTCTAAGGCCGAACTTCAGGCCTTCCTAGGCCTCCTGACTTTCTACAATTCTTTTCTTCCACATAAAGCTAGTGTAGCTGAGCCTCTTCACAGGCTACTAGACAAACAGGCTGTGTGGCTGTGGTCACAAGCGCATGAGGCTTGCTTTAAAGAAGTCAAGGCCTTGCTCACTTCTAACCGTGTTCTTGCACATTTCAACGAGTCTCTCCCTGTGTGCATCGCTTGTGATGCGTCCCCCTACGGGGTTGGAGCTGTCCTGAGTCACCTCAGGTCTGATGGAACTCAGGTTCCTATTGCATACTACTCCAGAACACTGTCTTCTGCCGAGCGCAACTACGCTCAGATAGACAGGGAGGCTCTGGCTGTTGTTGCTGGAATTAAAAAATTCCACGATTTTCTATATGGCAGGCAGTTCACGGTCTTCACTGACCATAAGCCTCTGCTGGGACTGTTTACCACACGTAAGCAGACTCCCCAAATCATTTCCCCTAGAATGCTTAGGTGGTCTATTTTTTTGTCTGCATATGATTTTTCTTTACTCCACAAAGCCTGGAAGAAATGGGCCATGCTGATGGCCTCGTAGATTTTGCCTCTGCCAGTATAGAAGCTGACCCCCAAGCGCCAGCTGTCAACATTTCGATCAATCAAGCCTTGCCCCCCGAGCTCCTCTTGTGCCAGGGATGTTACCGCTGAAACAGGTACAGATCACACACTTTCACGTGTCCGCTCCTGGGTCCTGTCCGGGTTGCCTGAGCACTGCCCTAGTCCTGAGTTTCAGAGTTTCTGGTCCAAAAGGAACGAACTGTCCCTTTCTCAGGGTTGTCTGCTTTGGGGAAACAGAGTTGTCATTCCCACCTCAATGAGGACTAGGGTCTTAGAATCCCTCCACGAGGGTCCTCCTGGCATTGTTCGGATGAAGGCTCTTGCAACGAATCCACTTGTGGTGGCCTGGTTTAGATAAAGATTTGAAGCTACGTTACACCATGCCACCTGTGCCAACGATCTCGTCCCAGAGATTTCCCAAGCCCAGTGCATGATTGGGAAGTACACACATCCCCATGGTCCTAGGGTGCACATTGACTACGCTGCCTTTCAGGGCATTCTTCTTGGTCTTGGTTGACAGCCATTCAAAAATGGCTTGAGGTTGGTGCTGTCTCATCCCCAACCCTGCAAAGACTATCAGGTACTGAGGGGGATTTTTGCTGCACACGGGCTGCCAGATGTCATTGTGTCCGACAACGACGGCCCTCAATTCACCTCCTCCGAATTCCAAGCTTTCTTACAGGCAAACCTGATTCGTCATGCCACGTCTGCGCCTTTTCACCCGTCCACCAACGGTATGGCTGAACGCATGGTGCGCATCGCAAAGGACGCCTTGAAGAGACTCACCTACGGGGACTGGCATCACAGGTTGGCTGACTTTCTCCTTTCTTATCGCACCACACCGTCCACTTCTACAGGGAGAAGTCCAGCTGAACTTCGTTGGGGGCGCCAACTTACTACTAGACTTGACCGGTTGCATCCGGACAGACTGCCTTCATCTACCTCACATCCTAGGGCACCTAGACAACTACTTGTGGGTGCCCCGGTTTGGGCTCGCAATTACGGGCCTGGTCATACATGGGTCCCCGCTTCTGTGTCCAGGATCACAGGTCCTCTCTCCTACGAGGTTGCCCTGGACAACGGTCGTGTCCTGCGTCGGCACATCGACCAACTTCGCTCTAGGCGAGACTTTTCTGCTGAGACTCCTGGGTCTTTTCCAGGGGGGGAGGGGGACCCTTTGGAGCAAAGGGAAGGGCAAGAGCTACTGCCCACCTCCACTGAGGGAGCCACAAACGGCCCATCTCAGGGTTCTGCAATTGCTCCGAAAAGAAAGTCATGGAGCTTACCCACACAACAGGCACTCACGCCTACTCCAGCCAGGGAGTCACCCCGGGGGCATACTCACTTTCCACACACATCACACAGCACTCCAGCAACGGAGGATACCCGGGGGCATCCCAACAAATCATTCCCCGCAAGAGAACTGGCACACAATTCCCAAGGTTGGCCTGACCTTACCCCAAATCCTACAGGGGGTCAAACATACACAGAGTTAGTCGAGGAACCAAGTCCCGACTACAACAACCCTAGCACAAATCAGGGAACACCTGAGTTTTGGGAAAGTACAGAAACCCACACGAGCCCGAACACAGAATGGGGTTCAGGGAATGGACAGCCTCCTGACAGGTCTTGGACTGACCTAGGAGGTTCTACAGAGACGCCCAGCAGCGGCTATCACTTCAAGGGGCCTGAGGGTCTACAGCTAGGTAGGTCAACCAGGTCACAAAGTAACAGAAGCCCTGGCCTGACGAGCCCGGTGGGCAAGCAAGCAGGCCAGGCATCGGGGCACAGTCCTTGGAAGACACCAGGACACAATAGAGAGAACAGGCTCACGCCTCCCTCCAGTCAGGGGACTTATGCCAGTAATCCACAGCTAAGAAGGTCACAGAGAGCAAAGAAATCTCCCAAGTACCTAGAAGACTACATAACATTGCTGGCAAGGCAAAGGCCAGTAAACAGTGGGAGCACTGGGGAGCAAAATGTCATATAAAATAAATGTTGTATGTTGGTAGTAGTTTTAGCCCGGGGGAAAGGGGTGTTATGTCCCGAGCCTTTGCAAACGGCTCGGGCGTTTGCAGGCAGTCCCGGGCAGGTGCAAAGCTGCCCGGGACCAGACAGGCTGTCGCCAGCGCCGTGCGCATGCGCGGGTGCTGGCGCGGGAAAAGTAACCCATTTACCCGGGAGTTGCCTATATAAGAGGCTGCGAGGCGTTTGGGCGAGGCTGAAGCCATCTTCCTGTAAGCTGAACGCTGAATAAAAGAAACTGAGAACTCCAGCTGCTTCTCGTGTCTGTTTTCCCGCCAAGGACGCAACATTAACTATCCATTCTTCCATAGTAGGCAAAGAGTTTTTCTTCCAATATTGCCCCACAAGTAATATTGCAGCTGTTATAAGATTCAGCATCAAATCAATTTCTTTGACACCAAAATCTACAATAATACCCAGCAAAAATAATTGCGGAGTAAACTTTATCTTTCTCTTAAAAATAGTACTAAAATTTTTAACAATGCCTTGTATGAGGCATGCTTCTCTATATTATTTTTTAAGGCACAAATTCCAAGCAAATCACAGGAGTCAAAGAATCATATGAATAATGAGGGCTTGGATATCCCATTTTCATAAAAGAGCTCTCTGGGAAATGGAGGACAACATTCTAGGGCTTCAGTTCATTTGCAAACTGGTGCACCAAAGCTGCATGATCAGTATGGAGTCTTTTACATCAGGACAAACCCATAGCATTCCTGCCATTATCCATGCTAATCTAGCAAGGAGGTTAGATGATAAATCTAATGATCAGATTCATAACTTCTATCATGTTGACCTCAATTACCTTGTTTGCACAATGCATTTGGCTGTAAATCTGTTAGTGAACGTGCCATTTTTAATCCTCTATCCACCATCTTTACTCTGAGCACTCAAAATCTCTACATGGCCACCCTGAACCACTTTTACCCAGATGCTGTAACATCAAACATCCTAGGAAACTATCTAATATTTGAACAGCTTGGTAAATCCAAAGATAAAGAATTATGTGCAGTTAGCATACTTAAGTGGCATTAAATGTACTGTAACTAAGGTTTGTAAGAAGGTCTTTTGGAAATGTAGCCTGTATCAACAAGTACAACAGTACAGTTGTAGCCTATTTCATATTTCATTCTGGGCTGGGTTTATATCTTATGCTAAGCAACAAGGTAGTTTACAAGCTGATGATTTAGTATGCTATGTGAATCCCAATAATTTTGACTTCTTCACAAGCCATTGCTATGCAAATTAGCAGTGTCAGTATATGGTTTATTCTGATTCTTCTCACCAGGTCTCATTGGGCCCTCTTTCCATTAAGTCCTATGAACTCTATTTGTTGTTTTCTGCCTGGAGACCTGCTATATCACAGCACCCATGCGTTTTAGCAAAACCATCTGCATTAAAAAAAAAAGTTCCTAATTTTTATATTGAATGTTTCCTTTCTGCTTAAAGAACAAAACAATAAAGATAAAGCCGAACCCCTGGGTCACTAGTCTCGTGCTACCAGAAGAGAAGGGGGCTGCGTCTTGTTTTCCTTTTCAACTCTGCAGAAGAAAGACTTTTCCTATCAAGATATCTGAGGATTATAGGCAAAGAAACCAGCTTTTGGAATATTCCACTGATGCTACAAACACCCTTGTTAATAGTTATGTCTCGCTTTGTTACTTCATTTTAATAAATCATAAAACGACGACAGCTGCCAAATAAGGGATCTGGCCCCCAGCCTACAACTGACTTGAAGCCTTAAAATATACTATTTATGGTACTTGAGGTTTAAAGTTTCAATTTCTTGTATAAACCTTGCCTTCTCTACAAATTATGCCATGTGAGTATAAGCAGATTTATCTTGATTTCCAGAGGTGCTCCAGCCCTCCTACCCAGCAAAATTCACATTTGTATATGTTTTGAAAAAAGCAATGAGGTGGCTATTTTGCTTTTTCATACAAATGGTCCTCTGCTGTCACACTGGAAGAAATAGGTTTCCTAATAATGTATATAACACTGGGCTTGCTTCTGACTACATAGGCCCTACACAGTTGTCTTTCTGTTGTCTGATTTTTGACGGGGAGAGGATGGTATTTATAGGCCCTAGCCTATAGGAGAATATTCATGAGATACTCACTGCACAATGAAAACATGTTCTCCACTATAGGGTTCAAGGAATTGACCTACAATTGGCCTTGCTCTCTGGGTCCTAAACTTTTGGAAGAAACAGATTGGAGAAGATTTAATTATAATTCAGTTGTCACTGAAGCAAGCTATAATAGAGCCAGTTTGGTCTAGTTGTTAAGGCAGCAGACTAGAAAGCGGGAGACCACGAGTTCTAGTTTATATTAGGATCAAAACACATAGGTAGAGCAGGCAAACTGGATAGCAACACTACAAAATACTGCTTTTAACATAAATCAAGAAGATAGGGCACAGGTCCCATTCATGGGAAGACGTTGTCATCTCCTCCTGCCTTCCAGAAACAATTGTTGACATATAACACATGGCAGCTTAGCAGAGCAGATATGTTCCAGTTCTATAACTGCAGAACAACCACAAGGCTGGTTCTATATGGGTTCAAATTTAAAAGAAGTACAGTTACTTCAACTGATCTGGCATGCTGTCACATTAGTACAGATTGCTGTTGTTCAGTCATTAAGCCATATCCAACTCTTTGCGATTCCATGGACCATAGCAGTGTCTTCCACGGTCTCCCAGAGCTTGCCCAAATTCACGTTCATTGCATTGATGACACTATTTAACCATCTCATCCTCTGCCATTCCCTTCTTTTATTTTCAATATTTTCCAACATCAGGGTCTTTTCCAATGAGTCCTCTCTTCACATTAGGTGGCAAAACACAGATTATCTAACTGCAAATCAAGTTTATTAGGAAAGAAAATAGGAATGATTTTATAACTTGATTATCTTTTATCAATTGAAATATTGATTAGGCAAGAATCACATTTTAATTAATGCCCTCATGGATTTTCACCATTAATGCAATATGCATGCTTTAGACTAATTTTATCAGCAAAAATGTAAAATATTGTGTAATACTCAGTTTTGATAGTTAAACCTTACAAGCATATATATTCCTTTTTCTTTTTCTATACATTTCTATTACATCTGTAATAATTTTGGCAAATGATCTGGCTAGTACAAATATTAAATAGACAAAACATACGAAAGTTGAATGAAAAGAAATGCCTCCACTGCCAAAACTTTAAGAGGGATATTTTGATAAATGAAATAGGAAAATAACCCTCGAAATGAGTTCTTTTGTTACCTGTATTTACTTCTCCATATACAGTGCATTCAGAAAGTATTCAGACCTCCTGCACTTTTGTCAATATTTTTATCCTGCAGCCCGGCTCTACAGTTGTTGAAATTCATCTTTTTTCTCATTAAACTACACTCAGTACCCCATAGTGACAAAGTGAAAACAGAATTTTAGAAATGTCTGTACATTTATTAAAAAGAAAAAACTGAACATCACATTACCATAATTATTCAAATCCTTTGCAACAACACTTGCAATTTAGCTCTGGTGCTTCCCATTTCTCTTGATCATTGCCGATATGTTTCTACACCTTGATTGGAGTCTACCTCTGGCAAATTAAACTGATTGGACATGATTTGGAAAGAAACACCTCTTTATAGAAGGCCTCACAACTGACAATGCATACTGTAGTAGAGCAAAAGACATGTGGTCAATGGAACTACCTGCAGAGCTCAGAGACAGGATTATTGCAAGGCACAGATCTGGGGAAGGTTACAATAAAATTTCTACTGCACTGAAGGTTCATAGGAGCTCAGTGGCCTCCATAATTCTCAAATGGAAGACATTTCGCACAACCAGGACTCTTCCAAGAGCTGGTCAACCAGTTAAACTGAGCAACCAGGAGAGAAGGCCTTAGTATCCCTGCAGCCCTCCATTTATCTGGGCTTTATGGCAGAGTGGCTAAATTGAAGCCTCTCCTCAGTGCAAAACACTTGAAAGTGCACGTGGAGTTTTCAAAAAAAAAAACACCTGAAGGACTCTCAGACCTGGTCTGATGAAACCAGTATTGAACTGTTTGGCCTCAATTCTAAACATTATGTCTGGAGGAAACTAGGCATCGCTCATCATCTGCCCAATATCAATCCAACAGTGAAGCATGGTGGTGGCAGCATCATGCTGTGGTGGTGTTTTTCAACAGCAGGGACTGGGAGACTGGTCAGGATTGAAGGAAAGCTGATGGAGCAAAGTGCAGGGATATCCTCAATGAAAATCAGCACTCAGGACCTCAAACTGGGCCAAAGGTTCACTTTCCAACATGACAGGACAACAGCCAAGATAACATAGAGTGGCTTAGGGATAACTCTGTGAATGTCCTAGAGTGGCCCAGGCAGAGCCCTGACTTGAACCCTACTGAACATCTCTGGAGAGACCTGATAATGGCTGTCCGTCAATGGTCACCATCCAATCTGACTGAGCTTGAGAGAATTTGCAAGGACGAATGGCAGAAATTCCCTCAGTCCAGATGTGCAAAGCTTGTCATGTCATACCCCAAAAGACTCAAGGCTGTAATTGCTGCCAAAGGTGCTTCAACAAAGTACTGAGTGAATGGTTTGAATACTTATGCAAATGTGATATTTCAGTTTTTTCTTTTTAATAAATTTACAGACATATCTAAAATTCTGTTTTCACTTTGTCATTATGAGGTACTGAGTGTAGATTAATGAGAAAAAATGAATTTCAACAATTGCATAATCAGGCTGCAGCATAACAAAATTGACAAAAATGAAGGGGGTCTGAAAGTTTCTGAATGCACTGTAATCATTACCATTTGCTACACATGTCTGCTAATATTGGACAAGCTTCTTAAAGCCATCATGAAAGAATTCCACACTTTGTCTCCTTAACTAAGTCCTGGCAGTCCTTTCTAACTCTCCATCTTAGTCAAACAGATATTCACAAAAGTGTCTCTTTAGTTTTGGGAAAAATGGACATCACAACATGCCAGGTTTAGACTGTATGGTCTATATTCAAGATGATGAAATCCAACTTCACAATTTATTTATTTATTTATTTATGAGACTTATATACAGCTTTAAGTGCAAGCACTCTCTAAGCGGTGTACACCAGTAAGCAATGTATATATATATATATATATATATATATATATATATATATATATATATATATATATATATTTACATTGCCCCCAACAATCTGGGTCCTCAACAATTACCTCTTGGGTGGCTTGTAAGATGTGAGGTTTTGATTTGGATTCTGCATAATCATTGTTTCAAAGTTTTGAGTGCTAAAATATTGCTTTCAGTGGGTGGGATACCAGGTTCAAGGAAATCCATATGAATTATAACCTCTATCTTTCCAAAAATTGTAATCATGGGTTTTCCTCCTCTAGCCTGAATTTTGAATTCTGTTTTCCTTTTGGTGAAGCCTTATGATGACAATCCATCAACTGATACTTCATTTCTAGATTATAATGACTCCTTCAGCAATCATAAATTCTATCATGACATATTGCTTAAAGAGCATTTACAAGAACTGACTACAATTTCATGAACAATACAGCAGCAATCCAACTTTTGAGGGGTCCTTGGTGCTCTCCGAGTTTAATTGTTTTCTTGCAGATATTTCATTACACAAATGAGGTAACATCCTCAATGCATAACCAAACTCAGAAATCACCAAGGACTCCTCATTTCAAAGCTCAGTTATAAATATTCTCCTTTATTAATCCTACTTTTTATCACCGCAGCTACCTCTCACCAATAGATGCTAAAGATACATCAGATATTCTAGAGTAGTGTTTGTCAACCTTGACAGCCTGAAGGTGTGTAGAGTACAACTCCCACAATTTCCCAAGCAGCCTTGGCTGGGGAATTCTGGGAGCTGAAATCCACATGTCTTCAACTTGCCAAGGTTGATAAACACTTGTTTAGAGTACTGATATCTGTTGATGACTTAAAATATTGGAGCCATTACCATACTTGTATTCAACCCCCATATTTTTGCCAAACCTTGTGTTCAAACTATGGTTAGAAGCTAATAGGCAGAGTATAGTTTAGATAATTACAGTTACTAAAGACAATTACCTTAAAATTTACTAATTTACAACTCCCGTCATTCTTGCCTAAGTCAAGATACTGTTAATTGGTGTGACAATATCTGGGATAATATGGCTGGCCTGAGATCACAGAGTGTAGAAACTCTGTATTTTTAATGCTAATTAATCATAGCTTTCACACTACATAATAATAACTTGACAAGGGAAAAAGAAAAGTTGGCTATTTAAACTAAATGTATACACTTACCAATGCTGTACTATACAAATGTATACACTTACCAATCCAATGCTATGAATGTTGGGAAGACATCCCAAGGCCATACAATATATCAGATAACATCTATAAATCCTCTGAGAACAGAGGTTCATCTGTTGAATATACATATATGAGAATGAAACATCCATCCATGTACGGGGTTTGATTCTGGATTCTCCCCTTGTATCCATAGAAAGTTCTGCAGCACTTAGTATTTTAGAATTGGACCTCTGATGACAAGAAAGGTTTAAAAAAAAGGATGGGGGAAGAGGGCATGTCAGATCTGTGAAAGGATTTGTAAGTGCAACAATCAAAACTCTCCCAGCCCCAAATACTCTAGTTACAGCTGAAGGATTTACAATACTCAAATACTATCTTAAATATCCAAAGAGAGTTTACTGTAATATAAGGATAAAGGATGTGAAGAATTAAAATGGCAGTTCTGATAGAGGTCCCCAGCCTTTCATGATAAGCTTGATCTATATCCTAAGATAGGCCTCCATTCCTGCAGCTCTAGGCCCAACTCCAAGTTCGGAAGGCTGTTGTATTACTTAATTGCCTCATCATGTTATTATAATTAATTGGAATGATAGGAAGAGCTGTAATAGCCCCTACCCCTCATACCACAGGAAGTAGGGCTAATTAAATCTGAATTGCAAAAATCTGGGTGACCACTAAATGGAAGAAGGGGACAATCTGTTTCCTTTTCTTTAAGCCTGAAAACTCTGAAGTGTAATTTTCCCTGAGATGTAGAAATGTGATGTACTTCACTTTCTAGATGACGAAAATTAAAGAAAAAAAGTGGCAGAATTAATATGCTTATTAAATCACCCTCTTTCTTTTTATGATGTGGTTAGTCCTTTGGAACATAACTATTTTTTTCTTTGAAAATAGAAAGGGCAATAAAAAAGTAACAAGAATAGGGTTTTGACTCCTTCCTGAAATTAACAACACCAAAGGAGAAAGATATTTTCACTGAGAATGTGTAAAGGCTCCAAAATTTATTTCTGAGGCTTAAGATTAAAAGTAGTAAAATGAGTTCCATGAGCTTTTTGACCCCATGTAGTGTGAGAAGCACAAAAGGTGCTGATGAGCTACTCAGTTTGCACTTATGTTACCCATAGTTAATCCTATTGCCAGCTCCTTCCATAGGTAAGAAGTGTGTGCAAGGAAAACATCCAAATATCCCTGTTTCTCGTTAGCTACTGGGACACACAGAATAATTTAAATTTGCCTACTTCTCCCTGGCAAGCACCCCCTCATGTTGTCATGTTCTGGTTATTCCATTTCACAACTTCGATGCTGGAGTTTATTTTTACTCTTTAAGCTCTCTACACAGAACATTATGGATTGTAACTTTACAGGAGATATGCAACTTTTATTGTGTATATCTTCTACCTGTACAATCACTGCCCTTACAATTTTCATGATATCATTGATAATGTCTTTATTTTACCTGTCAAAGACCAAAATAAGTCTTCTGTATTACTCAGTGGTGGGATTCAGCCGGTTCGCAACACTTCGGCAGAATCGGTAGCTAATTTTTTGTTGCCCAGGCCCAGAATAGACTTCCGGAAGTGGCATCCACCCAGAGAACCAGTTGTTCACATATTTGAATGCCACCACTGGTATTACTGTAATGTCCCATGATGGATACCTGGATGATCTCTTACTGCTATGGCAAGCAGGGGCTACTGTAGAGATGCAAGAAGAATATAAAGCAGCCAGTTTTCAGGCTTAGTGAATAACCAGATAGCAATAGTGCTTAGATTTATATGTCGCTTCATAATGCTTTATAACCCTCTCTAAGTGGTTTACAGAGTCAGCATATTGCCCCCAACAATCTTGGTTCTCATTTCACCAGTTTTGGAAGGATGGAAGGCTCAATCAACCTTAGACCGGTCAGGATCGAATTGCTGGCAGTTGGCAGAATTAGCCTGCAATACTGCATTCTAACCACTGTGCCACCATGGCTCCATATACAATATGTGGAATTTATAGATATACAGTACCTAATAAGAGAAATACTTTAAGGGGAAAACTAACACATTTCTCCCTCTTAGTGGACAATTGGTACAACCAAGGACACCGCAGTTCAACCCTGAAGTACAAATATTCTCTTCAATTAGTACTTGGTTTACCGAAGAGCCTGAAAAGGGAACAATAAGAAATAAACATCTTGTATTAGTAGTTTCCTAAGGAACAGAATACAAAAAGGAATGCTTTAGAAATTATGACCTGCATTATTTGTGGCATATTTCTATTCTTGCTGGAAAGTAATCAAGTCTTCAATAAGGGCTTAAAGGGCTACTTTAAGAAAAATTACAAGGACTGGAGCGGCAAATGGGAACATTTCAATTAATGAAGAAAGATGAAAATGTATTAGATCAAACCAAAGCAGTGCTACAATAGAAATTGATAGAGGAAGGAAGGAAGGAAGGGAGGGAGGGAGGGAAGGAGGGAAGGAGGGAGGGAGGGAGGAAGGCTAGACAACTAAAGGAGAACAACAAAAATAAAAAATGTAAAAGTTATTTTGTAATAGCTTGAACTTGGAAACATAGATTTCATAGATTCCCAAATAAGCTGTTATAATAATCTCCCAAAAATATAGCAGAATAACAGAGTTGGAAGGGACCTTGGAGGTCTTCTAGTCCAACACTAGTCCAATTGCTCAAGCAGGGGACCCTATAGTATACCATTTTTGACAAATGGTTGTCCAGTCCCTTCTTAAAAGCCTCCAGTCTTGGAGAACTCTCAATTTCTAAAGGCAAGTTGTTCTACTGGTTGATTGTTCTTACTGGAAGTTGGAAGTTTCTCCTTAGTTGTTAGAAGTTTCTCCTTAGTTCTAGGTTGCTTCTCTCTTTGTTCAGTTTCCATCCATTGCTTCTTGCTTGCCTTCTGGTGCTTTGGAAAATAGGTTGACCCTTCCTTCCTTCCTTCCTTCCTTCCTTCCTTCCTTCCTTCCTTCCTTCCTTCCTTCCTTCCTTCCTTCCTTCCTTCCTTCCAATTCCTCTATCAGTTTATATAGAACTTTGTTCAAATAAAAGTTCCTTCCATACTGTTTAATAAAATAAATCTATCCTATTTAGGTTTGGATAGATGAAGTGTGGGCTCATTTGAAATGGGTTTCTGAGCAACTATAGTACTTTTATTAACAACTGAAAGGCATAAGTCTCTTTTCATTTGTGTGGATTCAGAATTGCTCCCCCTCTGATAATTTTAGAAATTCAGTAGGTTCTGCATTTTGTCACTAAGAAAAAGAACAGGGGAGGCTCCCACTGTATCTTTCACAAACTTGGTCAGGAATTCCAGACAGATGTTTGCTCCAATTTTTAAAATAGTGCTCCAAACTCTGAGTTGCATTTCCAAATATTTCTAGTCTTTCAATATTTGTTTCCTGATTTTAAGTTTATTTATATTGTTAAATTCCATTTACTTTCAGAAGAACCTTTCTTTCTAATGTATATGAGTGTAATCAAGTCTGCTTGAAGCCCGCCAAAACATGCACATAGACATACACAACCACACTATTTGATATCTAAAAGTTATTAAGCTATTTGGGCGCAGCACTTGCTGCAAATGTGCTTCCCAAATTTACAGTAATCTGTCTTTTTTGGCTTTCTACACAGAATAATATGAGCTTAGGGCTTTATAGCAGCAATGTAGATTTTATTGCTTCTATCTTTTACCTGTAAAATCACTGTTCTTAAAATTTTCATAAAGTATGATTCCTAATAAATGCATTGGCCCATCATTTGTGAGCAAATTTTTAGATAGGCAAAGTAAAACCATTCTTTCCCCAAACCACTAGTTTATTGGGCTGGAGATACTTAATTATACTAGATATGTGCTGCAGTAATTGCAAGTGATTTGTCTAGTACAATACCACCCAGAGTTTTGCAATTGAAAAAGACAGCAGTTCTAGGTGTAGTAGAGAAAATAAAAGTAACAAACAAAAATGGAGACTGTGTCCCTGTCTTTTAGACACAACCAAGGTGAAACACAGCTGCTCTCCTTGCCTGATCCTAATCAGATCCAAATTTACCTTCCCTGCCTAAGACAAATACCTCTACAATCCCATCTAAACCAAAGACAAGAAGCCTCATTAGCTCACAGTACAGTCCAACTGCAGTTTTTGCTAAGAAATAGCAACCTAGAGAAACTACAGGTTTCTATCCTCCATCAGCTGAAGACGTCAAACTTTCATCTCCTTAACAATGGGCTCCCCAGCTCTGCTGCCCTCCAGAAAGGCTCATTTTACCTAACAATCGAACTCACCCCAGGTACATTGACAAGGATCTGCCTAGCTTTTAAAAATGACCATCCATTCAGATCCCTAAGATTTCCCATCTTAAGGTCCTCAACTTCTATAAAGATCCTTGCTTTTCCATTGTTTGGGGGGGTCTTCTTTTGGTAAAGCAAGCACCCAACAATTATTGCAATAGACATGGTTCTTCTTCTAAATTTTCTATGACATAGATAGGAACCTTTGAAGGATATTTGGAACTGTAGATTTTAGTAACGTGGCCAAATTTTGTAATCAGTTAGTTAGTAACCTATTCACTTCTCCAGAGTAAGAGATGCATCTGATTCTGCACCACCAGCAGATAAAATATTTTCCCTGAGGATTCACAAACAAGTAATTCAATTATGTTTACAATCAACAGCACCGAACAAGGAAACTTAACAACCAATACTTGTAGTTTCAATCATTGTGGCATCTCTATAGTCACATGATTATGGTTCAGTCACTTGGCAACTGGCACATAATTATGCTGACTGCAGCATCCTGGTGGCCCATGATCATCATGTGGAACCTTCACTGCCAGCTTCCAGCAAGCAAAATCAATGGGGAAGCTGGCAGGAGGTCACAAATGATGATCACATAGCATTGTGCTTAACGGCCATGTGGGATCCACCTAATGACTACAGCTAGATCTGTGGCAACTACCTTCATATGTCAACACAATCACGTGATGTTGTGCTTTACAACTGTGTAACTTAGCAATGGAGTTGCCGTTCCCAATTATCGTTAATAAAGCGAGAACTTCCTTTATTACGGTCCTTATAGCATTTAATGTGAGACAGGTTGAGGAAAGGGATTGGTGAATATGCTTAACTTTAAATAAATGCCATCCATAACATATAAGGAAATGGTACTGCTGACAGTAAATGGCTCTAGCTGTTGAGTGTCCAAGGTGGCACCATTCTCCCAAAGCAGTAAAAGCAGCAAAATATGTGGCTGTACAAAAACTTTTGATATCTTGCTATCAGAAGCATTAAAAAAAAATCTCCGAAATATTATTTTTTCCTGCAGTATCTCATTTGCGAGAAAACCAGAAATAACCAGTGTATGTTGTGTAACATAAGATCAGCTTTCTAAACCTGTTATGTAAACACAGGTCTTGTGCTATTAAAAAAAAAGAAAAAGCATTAGGTATGTGCTTATACGTAGCCTGTGTATATGTAGCAATAAAATTGTCCTTAAATGTAGCCTATGCAGATACCTTTGCTGGTGCAAAGAGACCAATCCCAAAATACATGGACTGAGAATGAAATGAAGACAATGTCACAAGAATGATGAATAATACATTTTTAGAATGCATAATATCCCAGTTACTTATATATAGTCTCATGATATTGTCTCTTACTTCATGATCATCATGGTTTAATACTGCCTTGAATGAATTTACTTCAGTCCCCAAATCACCAAGATGTCCCTTATTTTATCAACTTGTCTACTCCTCTCTTCTCATTGAACACCTGCCAGTAGTTTCCTCGTTCACTAATACCTGAGATAGCCACTTCTTGTAAGGTCCTCCTGTAGTCAGCAGCTTTAGTAGCCTTTGCAGTTACTAAATCTTGTGATTGTTTCATTTGAATTCTTGTTTGGGTCAATACAAGCAGCACCCCTAGGAGTGTCTAGGCCTGACTAAATGTCTTCTGCGTCTCACATTCAAGCATTCTGGTCAGACCCTGAGCACAACTGAAGCCAAGCCATGTGAGCTTTGCTGTTATCTGAGCCTTGGGAAAGGAAACTCCTCCTTTTTCTTCTCTTTAACTCTTCCAAATGCAAGAGGGCTTCTGCTTGGGGATCTGCCTCAAAGACTCTGGTAGGCTTTCAACTCAAATAGGGCAAAATATTCTACTCCCACTGACTTTCCTGATTAGCCTTTCTCATACCTTAAATATGGGAGATTCATTCAGATTCTGCAACTCTGATGAGGTGGCATAGGTGCAGTAAGCAAGCTGCTTCTTTTTCATGAGCTTGGATACCTTCCCCATCTCCTAATGACATAATCAGGCAAGGGGAAAGCAGTTCAACTAACCCATTGCCCTCTTCTGTCCCAGGTAAGGAGTCCTTTATGAAGGACATCTCAGATGTGCATTTTGCCTCTGTTCAGATATGGGTAACAAGAAGTTAAGTTATTTTTGGAAAAGGAGCTCCCAGAGTTTGTCTAATTCCATCTGCACCAGCTCCTTTCAATCTGCTCTAAACCAGGTCTTGCTGTGCTTCAAATTCAAAAGCAAACATCACTGTTCTTTATTAAATGTGAGCATACTTTTCAGCGAAACCAAGAAGTCAGTTCAAGAGTTCTGCTGAAAACCTGTAGTACAGCTGAAAGTCCGCACAGGTAATTTATGCTTCCTAATAGCTTATTTTTCTCTCCCGCATGCTGTTTTCTCTTCCACACTGTAATGTAATCATATATTTGCAGTATACATAAATCTATGAGTTTAATTCCCTGAGGGAATAAGACACTTATTCAGGATATACTGTAGGTCCTTCACAACAGTCTCAGAATAAAAATCATTGTGGCTGAATTTGGTACATTGAACAGCATGTACAGTCAGAGTCATGTGTATCTCCACTTCTAGACTATTCTATACATATACAGCTAATATCAACATGAATTATTATATATTCTGTGCATATATAGTTGCATAGTTGAGAGTTTAAATTTGAATTAGCCCAGGATTATATATGTATCTATAGATGCTTAGGTAGTAGTGTTTCAGCTGTTGGCTAAAATATGTGGAGAATACACAAGAGATCCACATATTACCTAGGTAGGTGATGTGATAAATACATACTTGGAGAATGTAAATATCTTTTTTATATTTAATAATGACCACACACGCACACACATATCATAAATATACAAGTGGCTGGCTGATATATTGTAAGAATATTGAACCATGAATACAGTATTTGTTTTAAATTAAATTGACATTAAAATGTACATCTCAGTAATCTACTGAAGCCCGAGAATATTCTTATCAGTGAATTCTTAATTCTTGCCCTGCAAAATGCATTACAATATACGACAGAACAGGACAGGACAGAACAGAATAGAATAGAATAGAGCTGGAAGGGACTTTGGAGGTCTTTTAGTCCAGCTTCCTGCTCAAGCAGGAAACCCTAAACCATTTCAGACAAATGGCTGTCCAGTCTCTTCTTAACAACTTCCAGTGTTGGAGCATTCACAACTTCTGGAACAGGTTGTTCCACTGATTAATTGTTCTAACTGTCAGGAAATTTCTCCTTAGTTCTAGGTTGCTTCTCTCCTTGATCAGTTTCCATCCGTTGCTTCTTGTCCTGCCTTCAGGCACTTTGGAGAATAGTTTGACTCCCTCTTCTTTGTGGCAGCCATTGAGATATTGGAACATTGCTATCATGTCCCCCCTCGTCCTTCTCTTCATTAAACTAGACATATGCCATTCCAGCAACTGTTCCTTATATGTTTTAGTCTCCAGTCCCCTAATCATTTTTGTTGCTCTTCTGTAAACCAGTGTGTATGTTATTAGCTTTCTGCAGAAATCAGAATTCTTTCAGATCAAATGTTCTGAAGTGTCAACTTTTCATACTAAGAAAAATTGATTTTTAATAATAACATTTGGAATACTAAGGCAAATCTGTACAAAAGAACTTTTAACGAAAGGTAAAGAAGAGTTCTATCTGTTGATAGAACTCTTGCTAAGGCTGAGTCAGAAGTTTCAAAAAATAATGACTTTTCCCTGAAAATCTAAACATAATCAATTCGCACTCTTTTATTTGTTATATTCAAAGTTTGAAAATATAATTTTGTTAATTGTTACTTGCCTTGTCCATCATGGCCATCAGAATATAAAGAATTCTGTGCAGTCCAAACAATTCCCTGCTTATGATTCACAGAAATCAAACCCTCATCTTACACTACCATCAGATCCATGGTGCTTAGGAATCCTTGTTGTTCTCTTCTAATGTAATTTCTTGTTTTGCCCAAGGCTTTTAAGAATAACTTCATGCTGTCCCTGATGACAGAGAAACACCTACTAAAATGAGGATACTCTTAACACCTTGGGGAAGGGAGATGGGTTGGTGGCCCAGGGTTAATGCTTTTAAAAGCACTCATCTAGCAGCAAGTAAATATTTATATGTTACAAAAAGTTCAGTTGTGTGCTTAAGGAAAAGTCAGAATATGGAGCTATGCTCCCAAGATCAGAGTCCTGCACATATTATCCTTTTCAGCTAGAAACTCTGTCCTGTTTTCTCTCAGGGGTTGCTTTTATGGAGTTGACAAGTGATTGTATTTTTCTCTCCTTGCAGAAACTGTACTGTTGAATCACTAGGTTGACTGCTCTGCTTTCCTATAGTTACGTGCAGAAATATTTTGCAGTCCCTCTGTAAGAAAATAATATCTAAAAAAAAATATTTTTTCTTTCTGAATTTATTCTGAGCAGCTCTTCATTGCTACTTTCACAGACTAAAGTGTTTGTAACACATTTGAATGTGCCTAACTACCTTTTTGTTTGCTTAAAGGTAGGGAACAAAAATATTCACTTTAGCTTTTTCAAACTTTGTGTCAAGCATCATATTAAGCAACATTGACTCTCAAGACAAACTTCTGAACATGAGTACTTTGAACCAGCAGAGATGCTAGGGAACTGACATTTTGTAATATGGAATTTGCAGTACCAGTCTTATACTTGGAAAAAGCTGGGACAATTAAAGGGACTTTCCTGCCACTGTCTGTGCATGCTCTGATGTACATAAGAGAGCTTTCTCAGTCATGGCTCCTAGACTTTCTTTGCTTGTCAAACCAATGGAGCCCACTTTTTCAAAAAATGAAAGAAAGTCCTGCTCTGGCTGGCTTTTTATGGTGCTTGTTCTATGCTTCTGCATTAGTAGATAAGCCTAGCTTTCTTGCTGTTATAACTATATGATGGGAATAATTATATTTCTGAAGGCAATTTCTGTTTATTTTTCTTTAGCTGCTATTCATTTTTAATTACACACCTTGGGTTTGAAATGTGAAGAAATGCTGAAGCAAATAAGTAAAACAACAGAAAACACTACAGAATCAAATGCACCCACTGAAACAAACAGATGTATCTTTTAATTTGAACCCCTCTCTCACAATCTATTAGAGGTTTAGGAAAATAATTGAATACTAAAAGAGATTAAAATCAATTAGCCTGGAACTTAAAGGGTTTGGGCCACTACAATATAGCTGTGTAAACAAAAGGGTTGTCATGTTTTAAGGATTTCTAATCTATATTAAGGGTTCATGAGAATGTGCCCTAAGTAATGCATTTTTTTCTTCAGAGAGATTCTCCAGCTCCAGTGAATCGTGCAACATAATTAGCTGATACTGTTTAGATCATCTCAGGCTTGACTGCTTGAGAAGATCTATCAAAATCAGATGTTTTCCTCCCCAGAGTTAAATCAATTCTCCGTCATTATAATTTGCATTGATAGGCATTGAAAGTAAATAGTGTTTACAAGTCTATATGAGAGTTGCCTGCTGACAGTTAAGTACCGCTACTGCCTGACCCAACAGCTATTGTATGTTGAAAATGGGCTGGCTGTATTTCATGCTATTAGTTTTTGGTGTGCTGCCTATAGGCAGAATGTTCTTACCCTCCAGGGATTACTGACTAGCAAACAGCCGTGTCTTAACTATAGAAGGGTTTGACAGTCAAACAAATACCAAAAGACAAAACAACTTAGCTATGGCTTTGTTCTCTAGCTAACAATGAGTAGCTAAAAATATCCAACTTCATTTTCCTTTTTAAAAAGGAGATGCTAAACTTACAGTTTTTGATTTGCCAGATCCATGAATACACAGCCAAATAATTTCACATTTGCGCCAACAACATTTCATAAAACATGTAATGAGGAGAAAACATACTGTTCTGGACGTTAGGGCTGTGCTCTAGACCATGCCAGAGCATTCCGTCATTGCATTCAAGGCTGCCTATTGCCACTAGACTTCAGATCACTAGACAGGCAGAAAAAGACCCATGTACACCCCATTTATGCTCTAATCCAACTTGGAGGTGTCAGGTCTCATTTGGACCTGCTTTCATATATCTCACTATAACAATTCACCAATAAGATATGTTCATAAACTCTGAAATGATAGCTAACAGGGAATATAAATGAAGTGTTCAACAATGAGGCTCACACTTACTCATTTTGTTTTCCAAGATCAGATTACTGTTCCTTGGTTCATGTATCTTCTCATTTTTGTCCATGCAAAACTGATTCCATTTCGGATTTCTCTTTGATTCCAGAGTAATCTTTCAAAGCCATCTCATTGATTCTATTCAGTTGCTCATCAGAAAAAAGTCATAAGGTCTATGGTCAGTCACTCTTCCTAAATCTTGTGCCAATCAGATGTATTGTACTACAACTCTTAAAATATCCAGTTAGCATAATCTGCACATGAGAAGGTACCAAAGGAGGCTGGCCGATGGAAAGTGGCTTATCAAATGTAAGAGCAACTTTTGTATCCATTTTTATTACTGCAATTCTATGCAATGCTAATCACAAATGTTCTCAAGACTAATAAGCCAGTTATTATGTAGTGATTTTGGATGTCACAAGGGATACTGAAATGAAAGCAGATGCTTATTTATCTACTGAACCATTGGCAAACTAAAAATAATTATATTGACTACTCAGATTGTATGTAGATCTTGCTCTAGCCTCCAAACTATTGTTCTATCCCTCTCCTTTTCAGATTTATGTCCAAATTCTCTATTCCTTTTGATTTTTGCTCAGTGATTTAGTTTATCACCATTTTGAAGCTATGAAACTCATCTGAACTTCCAGTCTATTTTAAACCAGGGATGGGTTTGGATAATTTCATATGCCCAGTTAGGTAGCCATCAGATGTTTCAAACTAACTCTTTTACAAGGAAGAAAGACGGTGATGGCCAAAGATTGTCAGAGAAAGGCACATATAAACAGGCAAATTATTACCGGTGTACCTACAGATAGTAGATAGGAATAATATGCAGGTGACATACATAATGCAAGCAAAACAGCCTCCTTATCTCACTCCATGCTTTATTTATTTATTTTTTTCTGAACAGGTGGGCATAGTTCCAGACAACCCCTTGGGTTTCATTTAAAATGAGGAAGGCCAGATGTGTTCTCAAAAATGAAGAGGCATCCACAGGCTGGCCTTTTTGATATTGAATATAACAACATTAAATCACTTTTAGAAAGTGGACGAGAATAGGACAATTACACAGCAGACTTATATATTCTTTAATATGGATCTAAGATAATTTGTGCTAACTTACCAGACTTAAGATATAGGATGTTTTTGAAAGGAGAGAACTAAATCTAAATACTCAGCATGATACTGTATCAATCTCTTTTTCAATGAGAATTCTTTGCACCCACCTTGTATCTCCCCGTCATAGCAACACATTCAAAATACCAGGGTGATGTCTCTGTCTCCTCCTCCTGCTCCTGCTCCTCCTCCTGCTCCTGCTCCTCCTCCTCCTCCTCCTCCTGGAAAAATCAGTGAAAAGGAAAACTTATATTCCAGGTTCTAAACCTGAGAAAAAATAAGAACTATCTTCCTCCCAGGGCTGAATCAAGGCTAGAGTGGTGCTTGGTTAGCAAGCGGCTCTGCCCCTTTCTTTACCTCCAATACTACACACAGATGGGAGGAAAGCGAGGACTATGTGATGGACAATAATGAAGAAACATTTATTACATATTTTAGTGAAAAACATCTTCCATGCATTCCTGAAACAAAAGGCAAACAATTTGTCCATGGTAGAAAACTAAAATACAAACATAAGCTCACAATTATCACTTTACTTTTTACAACATGCAGCATGCTGGCATAGGAAATATAAACACAGAAGAATTGTTCAAATGCACACCACAAAAAGAGACACGTGCTAACTTATTGCTTTAGACACAACAATGGAATGGGATAGGAAAGAGGCCAGCTCAAGGCCCTTGGCTGTCTAAGATGGAACACCAAATTCTCTCCTCGTGCCTTGCTGGAGGTCTTTGGGCCACTTGCTGTGTCTCAGACTAATTTAGCTTGTTAAATTGTGAGAATAAAGATGGGAGTCCATCATCTGCTGCAAAAGAGATAGATTAAAAATAGAAATCAATCAATATAAAAATAAAGAGGCAGCACTAGTTGGAAACATGTTTTTGTTACACTACCTTATTAACTGTTCAGAATAAGCCATCTTGGCATGTAAAATGGTGGAATGGTATCTTTTTATGTGCACATATTTGCATGTCAAACACAAACATGATCCATCTAGTGCCCTCTTGGACATTTATAAGTAAAACACTCAGAGAGGAAATTCGTTCCTAAACCCTGAAAACATATCTTTTAGTTTTTGTCCAAAACTCAGAAGGTAAGCAAGATATTCCCTGGCTTTTTGTTTGCCCCATTTACATGCCTTACAACTTCTGCATAATTACTAATGCAAAAAAAAAGAAAAAAAAGAAAGAAAGAAAGAAAGAAAGAAAGAAAGAAAGAAAGAAAGAAAGAAAGAAAGAAAGAAAGAAAGAAACCTTCTATTGGCCTATTTTGAAATAAATACCACTGAATTCAATGAAGGTAATGATATATAGGCCTGCAATCTAAACTTATGCAAGTTCAGTTGTGTTCAATAAGGCTTAGAATTTGCATACTACAGAGTATTAGCCTTAGCACATAAATATAGTTGACAAGAAGGCTAGTTGTTGTACTTCTTTAGCAGGATGATTAAGCAGAATTTCTATTTTCCTGCTTTCTATTATTCCAGTTTTAGCTTTTTCTATATTTGTGATTTGGGTCAGAAGACCAAAATGGTCAGCTTGGCCCAGTCACACAAGACATCAGTGCTCCTACAACTTTGTTGGCATATGCTATCGTGGGGATGTTGTGCCATCTTTCCATTATTGAATAATGCAAATCACCTATGGAAACATTCTGGATCATTTTAGGCTTGAAATGACCCAGGCTATAGAGCAGTTGTTATGGAATGAGTATCAAATCTATTGTTCCAGAATCAAAACATTGCTAAATAAATGGCTTAGGATCAAAATTTCACCCAAAATAGCCACTTCTTTGAGATGACCTGCCACCATTGACACATAATTTAGTTTTAAGACTACAGATTACAGATGTTAAAACTGAGTAATAACAATAAAGAGAGAAAAACCGCTTTAAAAGTTGCCCATAATGTGTGACTAAGCAGTGTTATGCAGAGTTCAGAAAAGTAAGAAAAAATAAACCAAAGAAATTAAAGGCACGAGATAAAAAAAAGAAAAGCAAACATAACATAGTTAAAACAGGCTGAGATCATTCACTATAACTTTATATAACTTTCTACTTTTATGAATTCTGCTACACCACTTCAGACTTCATCTTTACTTCTTTCAATTTAACACTGTCTTCTTTTTCAGAATTTCAACAACATCATCCAGCCATTGCTTTCCTGGTCAACTCTTTCCTCTCAATCTATTCATTTTTCTTCATATATTTAGTCTATTCAATATCAGACCCCATTGTTCTCTCTACATGACCAAACCACCCCAGCCTGCTTCTTTTATGCTAGTCCCACATTTTTATAGTGAGCCCACATTTATTCAGCACCTGAATGAGTCTTGTTTTACCATGGACACTTATTAAATACTTTAAGACTTCAACCTACTTTTATGTTTCTCAAGACATACTCAAATTTCATTTCTGTATAGCAGAGCAGAAATAAACATATGCTTATATACATTCTCAGTTTTCCCATTTGTATTGTCCCTTTCATACTTCCTTTATATCTTTGGCTTGCAATTCAGTCCTCTTTCATTCTTTCCTCCTGACAAAACCATCTCTTTACATTTTGTCATACAGACCATTCACTTTTGTGTTTAAGACACAATCTTTCACAAATATTCTATACTGTGTTGGTTTGACCATATATCATTTTAAAATATTCTACTCCTACTGCATTCAACTTACTTATACATTTTTCCTGAACTACCCAACTCTCATGTCATTATAACAAAGAGGGCAAAATCTCTTTATCAATAGCTATTCCTAACAATATATTCAGGACTGGAAAGGAATTTACTGTAGCATGTAACTTTTAGAGGAACATATAAAGATAAAATAGGCATGGGAGGAAGAGAAAATAGAGACAGGTGGAAGCCACAAGAAGTCTGAAAAGGTGACATGCAAGTAAATAAGTAACTTAACTATATGTAAATTTAATGAGAGGCTACTGTTCAAGTCAATTATCTTCTTTGTAATTCATATAGCAATTCATATTTTGCATTGCTTAGTATTGCTCCATTTGTTCTTCTTGACTCACCATAGGATTGTGACTGATGTGCAGAGGATAAATGAAGCCTAACATACAGTTTCCAATGAAGATGGATGCCGCTACAGAGAATGAAATGAGCCATCCTTGATATAACATCTATAACTACCAATATAGTATCTAGTCCCTTGATGTATGCTGGAATCTAAAGTGACAATATCCCTAACATCCTTTCAGATAAGGAAAGGAATGTAATGGTTAGAGTTTAATTGTCAAAGTTTTGCATGTTGACAATCAGAACACGGGCTTTAGTATTAGTTCAGAAATGACACCAACAAAAATTCTGCATCAATAGGTGTATTGCTTTAAATACTCCTAAATGTCCTGCAGGCTTGTTACCATGACAAAATATCAAGACTTCATCCAAAATAGGCCACCAGTGAAATGGGGGAGGAAAAATTGGGAAAGGAATGTTAAGAGTGTTCTCTTTGAACACACACATCCAATTCTTATTGTTCTTATGCACATGCTTTTTCCTAAAAGTCAGGAGCGTGTCTTTCTACTCTAAAACATCAGCACTCAAATTTGGCATGGAATGGGGAAAGAATCAAATTCTCTGGTTTTATCCAGAGAAATCCAGGATGTTAATAAGGACCAAAAATATTAAGTAGAAATAGAAACTATGTAGGACTCTGCATTTTTTTTTTAATAGCTTATTGGGGTGGTGGTATTTTGCTTGTTCATAGTTGCATTGGTTCAATACCTGAAGAATTCAAAAAGCAGGGAGTGGAAAATGGAAATGGGGGAGACAGGATAGTCTGTTAACTTCCCATTTTTAATGACACTGTGTTAACATAACATCTCTAAGTTATCTGGTTTCTTTGTCATACTAGCACATCTCTGAATCTACTACAAAGGCTCTCTTAATTAAAGTTAAGTAGCTCAACATCAGTTGGGACTAGATGACCTACAAGGTCCCTTCCAACTCTGTTATTATTTATTATTAATTCAGGTGCATTAAGTTGAACATCAACTATATACACTTGCATTCTGAATTTAACTTGCACATTTCTAATTTGCACATTTTACGTTTAGCTGTTACTCTTTTGGCAGATTCATTAAAAACCAAGCTTGATTCAATCCTAAAGTCTGCATAATTGTTCAACACATGGCTATCATTGTAACTGTATTTTGGCACCTCCAAAGAATCAAGAATCCAAGTATAAATCCTGCTTGAAAGTATTTTATGGAAAATTCACTAGGTCTCAAGCAGATACATAACTCATTCTGAGTGATGAAAGCTGTGAATCTTGCTGGTGTTTCATCATGTTTTTCAAGTAAAAAAACAGGAGTAGGAAGGAGTATTATGGAAGGAACTGATAGTAGCAAACAATTGAATTTACCTCAACTGCTATCTTCTGGGAGACGGCATAAGGCAAATATTTATTTTAGACACTGCACCTACTTGCTTTTGGTGCAGGTCCACTGAGTCTTACAATGTAATAAGTCATTCATGACCTGTTCAACATTCAGCAGTGTTCCAAGAAAGCTAGTAATCATGATCTCCATCTAAAAAGGCAATACAAGATTGCTTCCATAGGAGAAAAATTAGACATCTTCCTAGAAACAATGTAAGATCTCCCTAGAAAAGACCCAGAGAAAAATAGCCTTTGGAACCATTCTCTCTGAGCTTGAGTTAATAGGATGGGGCAGTAATACACAAGAATTCCAGCAGTAACTTGACTTTGAAATATAGAACTGACTTATAGGTGATTTGAATATTTGCCTCTTTTTCTTCTTCCTTCAATGCTTTTGGCATAATGAGGAGAACCCTGATTCTTTGAAAAGGCAGACCAGACGTCTCTTGAATTCTCTTTTCAGAAGGATGTGGAAACCATGTTTTCATGTAGAAATCTTCTGTTATACATGGTTTTATACACAGGTATTTTTTTATTTTTTGGACAAACATTCATTCCTCACTATAGGAATGAATACTACTATCTATCTTTCTCTTAACATTTTCACTTCTTAAAAATTCTCCATCCATTTTCTGTTCTTTAGGAAACATTTTATCAAGTTGCACAAATTCATCTACTTGCTCTAGTTTTTCACCATTTATGGTCAACTTGGGATCGTTTATTCCATTTTCCATGTCAAGCACAACTACCTTGGTTTTTGATGTATTCATTTTCAGATTCATTCTCCTTGTTGTATCTTACAATGTATCTAACATTTGGTGCAGATTATTCTGGGCTTCACAATGTGACATCATCTGCATACAAAAGTACATAGTATATTTATATTCTTAACCAAAGCACTCTGGTGCTTTGGAGAATAATTTGACCCCCTCTTCTTTGTGGCAGCCCCTATAATACTGGAATACTGCTATCATGTCACCCCTAGTCCTTCTTTTCTCTAGACTAGCCATACCTTAATCCTGCAACCATTCTTCATATGTTTTAGTCTCCATTCATATGTTTTAGTCTCTATTAAACTAAATGCTCAGTGTTCAACTTATTCTCCTATGTGTCTTATTTTAGATATATTCTGCAACCAAATTTTGATTCCATATTCACACCAAACATTCCATAATGCAAGCCTTTTCACTTCATCATATGCTGTTTTTGATGAGCTAAATTGAATAGGTTTGCCTGGCTGCTTCTTCATTAGGACTGTTCAAAGGCTTTTCACAACATGCAGGAATGTGTACAGAGTAGCTCTTTGAATCATCAGAGCAGTCGTGTCTTCTTTTTAAATTGCTTGGAAGTTGCTTGTGGTTGTCTCTTCATGAATACACTTGCAAAGCCAATCTTTTTCCAGGCTTGCAAGCTGCTTTCCTGATTCAGAGAGAGGGTCCTTCTACATTCTCCCACAGGCTGTGAAGTACATTTTTCAAGGCATTTGCACAATTGCTCATTTGCTTATAGCAAGAATGTTTCTTGATTATATAAATTTTCTGCAAAGTTGGCCAAAACAGATTATAGACCTTCCATGTCATTACAGCAATTCTCATCCTTATGTAAAAAACTTTATTCAGCAGAAGTAAAAATCTGCTCCATTCATGTTTCCATCAAGATACCTGAACTGGCAGCTTTGTCTAAAATGACGGGAAATCATTGGTTAAGGGTCACACTGTTCCTTTCCCAAGTTTCTCTATTTAACCAAGATGTATCTTATTATCCTCACCTCAGATCTATGTACCCATTCCAAAGTAAAAATAGCTCGATTAGCTAAAAAGAAAGGTTAGCAGACATTTTTTAAAGCATAGAATCTTGCTGTCTGGACTCACAGGCTAATATTGGACTTTGGGGCAGGAATATATCAGTCATCATGTTTGTAACAGGTTACATATAGCAACAGTACTTAGACTTATATACCACTTCATAGTGCTTTACAATACTCTCTCAACAGTTTGCAAATGTCAGCACATTACTCCCAACAATCTGGGTCCTCATTTTACCCAACTTGGAAGAATGGAAGGCTGAGTCAACCTTGAGCCAGTCAACATTGAACTCCAGGCTGTGGGCAGAGTTAGCCTGCAGTATTGCATTCTAAGCACTGTGCCACAAGGGTTCCTATATAACTGTAGCGTTCAGGCTGGAGCAGCTCTTTGGAGTCAATCCTTCTAGAATTTTTCATACTAAAATCAGAGATCCCAGATCAAAACCTTATTTTGCTTCCTATATTACCTTTAAAGGAAAAAAATGTGACAGCTAGGTAGAATGTGCTCCAATTGCTTATGTTTACACAACATGGTTGACCCAGACAACTGCTTGCCTGAGTCCTTGGCTTATTGGCATACTCTGCCCCCTCCAATGACTTCAAAAGGTTGTCAGCCCCTGCAAAGGAGGCGAGAAAACTATCTCCTATCATATACTACCTCTTCCTTTCTCCCCCCCCCACACCACATCCAGAGAAGAAGCACCTTTAAAAAAAAATCTTAAGAAACTCAGGTTGTCTCAAAGGTGCTTTTCCCAAAAGCAACTGGACTTCCTTTGTTTTTCCTTAAAGATGTTTCACTTCTCATCCAAGAAGCTTCTTCACTTCTGAGTTCTGGTCAGAACTGAAGATGTTTCTTGGATAAGAAGGGAAGCATCTTCAAGGAAAAGCAAAGAAAGTCCAGTTGCCTTTGGAAAAAGCACCTCTAGGACAACCATGATCTGGATGACTGAGACCCTCCATAGACATGAATAATGCAGGGTTATTGCCACCAGAAATGGCAAGGTGTGCAGCAGCATCAGGAACAGGTTTACCCTCCTCCCCTTTTCTTCCTCTCACTTTTGCAATAGGTTGCAGTTTATGTAGTACTAGTTCATATAGGGCTATTGCATTTCCTTATGCCTGGTGAAGTCCTGTTAATTTTGTGTCTTTTGATGATTTATTTGGCAACCAAGGACAAAAATATATTGTGTTGTTGCCTTATTTAAAACTGTATATACAGGATTATCTTCAGCAGCAAAATGTTCCTATTTCTTGTGAGGGATTAACCCTACTTAGTTTGCTCTACTGTTGGAGGGTTGAGTGATCCATTGCCTAAAGAACAATAAACACAATGACAGTTTTAATCCAACCTATCTGGAGAGTACCAGATTGGAGAAATCTGCTGCACAAAGGAAATCCCTCTTGCTTGTCAGGTGCATGCAAAAATCTTGGCTTTCAGTGGGATCTGAAATGGGTGGAAGCTTGTTGCTTATGGAAATTTCAGTTGCCACCAGCAAAGATAAGCAAGAAAAAAAATAGAATAAATTTTCTCACAACTCTCAACATGTATTAAAGAAAATAGGACCAAATACATTTCACAATGTCAGTACAATATCAATGTCATTCCACAATGACCTCGGATTCTTTGGAATAAGTATCACACATCATGTGGCATGTTAAGCATAGCACACTGAAAGTTAGCATGACCTTCAAATCAGAAGCAACAGTACTTATGGGATAGTGCCCTTAAATAAGTTTACTTTCTTCAAATTTGAACTCCTCATATTAGAGGTAGTCATCCACTTAACAACCACAATTTCTGAGACTGAAATTTCTGTTGCTAAACGAGGCAGTTGTTAAGTGATTTTTGTTCCATTTTATGACCTTTCTTGCCACGCTTGTTAAGTGAATCACTGCAGTTGTCGCATTAGTAACATGGTGGTTATGTGAATCTGGCTTCCCCATTGACTTTGCTTGTCAGAAGGTTGCAAAAGGTGAACACATGACTGCGCGGGACACTGCAAATGCCATAAATAGGAGTCAGTTGCTATTTTGATCATATGACCATGGAGATGCTGCAACGGCCATTAAGTGTGAAAAATTGCCATAAGTCGCTTTTTTCAGTGTTTTTGTAACTTCGAACAGTCACTAAACAACCTACATACAACCTACATACTATATACAGCTGTATATAGGCTCAGTATAGTTTATGTGTGTGTTTGTCCTTCCTTCCAGGCCTGAATGCAGCCAGTTAAAATGAGCATAACAATTAAGCCACCGAAGCTATGTCGCCTCTGTTGGATTCTTGGTGCTCTCTGAGCTTGATTGTTTTCTTGCAGACTTTTCATTACCCAGCTAGGTAACAAAAAGATCTGCTGGCTGCTTATACAGAATAGTTTGCCCTACCATCTTGGTAGAGATGTGATTTCCTTATTGATGGCTTCTTGATTAAGTGATTGTTTCCTCCCACCATTTCTTCTGCCCACCATTCAGGTTATATATATTTAGCCAGTAGGTGTGCAGTGAGCTTTTCTTTTTTTAATCAATATTTTTATAAATTTGTAAAACCAACAAATGAATAGGAATTGGTCAGCAAGGCAACCGTCAGAATGAGAGACCAGGATGACTGCTACCCAGCAAACTGGAGATGGCTTTGATTTTCTGTATTGGCTGACTGATGGATATTAAATGAATAATGAACACAGATAGTCCTCGACTTACGATCACAACTGGGCCCAACATTTAAGCGAGATATTTGTTATTGTTAACTGAATTTTGCCCCGTTTTACGACCTTTCTTGCCACAGTTGTTAAGGGAATCACTGCAGTTGTTAAGTTAGTGGCACCGTTGTTAAGTGAATCTACCTTCCCCATTGACTTTGCTTGTCAGAAGGTGGCAATAAGTGACAGCGCGACCCCCCCGGGGACGCTGTGACAGTCATAAATATGAATCGGTTGCCAGGTGTCCGGATTTTGATCGCATGAGCTCAGGGATGTTACAACGGTCTTAAGGGTGAAAAACAGTCTTAAGTCACTTTTTTCAATGCTGACTGGCAGAAGATATAGCTGAGTCCATTTTTGTCAAAATTCTAAATATTTTTGGGGCAGGGAAAGGTGTCCTTCCCACCAGTTATGGGCTGGATATTTTTATAGACAATCTTTGGGAACTGTACTAAAAGGAGAGGGTTTTCTTACTGTGATCTTACTAGCCTTTAACTGGTTTTGGTGAGACATTCATTTAAGGTGCTTATTAGTTACCTTTTTTCCCTTAGTTATTTCTAGATTTTGTTCTCTTTTTTTCCTATTTATTGATGATACTTGTTATTGTTGTTTCCCTGTTTACAGATGCTTTTATAGATCCATGCACACAATATGAACTCTTTACCTCCTAAGGAGTATGAGTAGTGCCAAAATTCTCTCTAGTGGAGTAGTAAAAGTCTATTCACAACCAACCAATTTATTTGTTCTAATAGCTCTAAAATGCAACCTTGTAATTCTGGTAAGTAATTGTTCCATGTCACAAGCAGGGTACAATGGGGAGAAAAGAGAGAGGGAGAGGGAGAGGGGGAGGGAGGGAGAGAGGGAGGGAGGGAGGGAGGGAGGGAGGGAGAGGGAGAGGGAGAGGGAGAGAGAGAGAGAGAGAGAGAGAGAGAGAGAGAGAGAGAGAGAGAGAGAGAGAGAGGACAATTTGGGGTATAAATATGACTGTTTTAATAACAATCTGTACCTGAGAAATGCATTCATTAATAAATATTCCATCATGTCAAAGCAGGCTGGATAACTCCTGCCTTTACATGGGGATGCCAAGATGTGTAATGGAATATAATATTGATGGTGTCCAAGTGCTTGGTATGCAAGTTCCATTCAAATCATCTAGTTCTATAACTCTTTCCATGATTGTCAATTACCAAGTAAAAAAAAATACTTAATTATAAATCTGGAATGGAATGGGCACTGTAAAACAAGGCATACCAGGAGTTCTAGACTGAGATACACAGTTGTGTGCAATTGTATCCATTGTCAAATGCATCTGGAAGATCTTTCAGATTGCTTTCTAACTCCACAATCACTGTTTTGACATCATCTTAGTAACTATTATCTTGCAAACCTAACCTGACTTGAAACTATGTGTAGCCACATCTTCTTACCGGTGTCATTTAGAAATTCAGCTTTTTGATGTCTCCAAGCTTGCTGAGAATAAACTTAATAAATTAGTGAGCACATTTCAATTGCACCATCAGTGATCACTCTGGCATTTTAATCTGACTATGAAGCTATCCAGAGTGTTTGCTTAGCGTGTGGCCAAAGGCTGAAGAATTTGCACGCTGCTGTTGTCAGTACATTAAATGACCCCTTGTGCACCGTTCTGACAAACTGAATGAATTTATAAGAATATTTATTCCACCGGTGAAAGTAGCAAAGCTGTTCTTTCTAACACGCTAGATGGAGTTTATCTCAGTAAGATCACCTTCACTTTGCCTTGTGGATCTTGCCGATGAGAGATTATTAAACAATGTAGCTATATTTTATGCTTTCCAGGGCTGTATATCCTATTCAGTGACACACATTCTTTGCAGGTCAGTTGTAAAACATGTTGGAGGAAGTTGGCATGGAAGCACTTCTTGAAAATCCAAGCAAATCTTTCTTCTTGTACGGTACATGGCAATGTTTTATAGAATACATTGTAACTTATTAAAGGAAGCCATGCTTGTGAGGACAACCCATGATCTTCCTCATCGTTGGTGGACAAAAAGAGAACATTGTGATCTCTTGTGGGGAGGTTCTCAAGCTGATGGGAAGGAAAATTGATTACAAGTTGCTGTCATTTTGCTCTAATGATAGGATGCACAGTAATCACAGGGCCAGGAGTGGCAGCTCAGTCTAAGCCAGTTGGCCTCCACTTGAAAAAAAATAATTTTTGTTGTTTTTAGATCAAGATTGTTTTCTTTTCATTATAATTAGGAATAGAAAATACCCATGTGAAAAAGTAATGGTCAATCACAAAAAGAAATATACAAGGTAATTAAAGAAGCTGAAAAAAAGACTTTTGATCTTTTGCTGGCATTAATGTAATAAACAATAAGCAATAATGAAAGGATGATGAACATCCCAGTTTGTATTAAATATAAGTGATGGCCAAGATGGGAACATTTGGATTTGGAAAAGGGGTGTTCCTGAAGAGATAAAAATCACCAATTGGTTGTGACAGAACAAAATTGGTAACCAGGTGGAAGCTTAATTATGCCTAGCGCAAGGGCAATATTTGATCATTCCTGTCTTTAAAATGGCTCTCATTCACACTAGTGTTATGAAGTACACAAGAGTAGACTTCCTAACTTCAGGTGGTTTCAATAAAGATAATGGTCCAGCCGCAGTTCTGCAGCTGACTTCAGCCAGTCTGCTCTCCTAGATTACAGTTCTGTGCAGTTGCTCAGGCTGTCAACATACTTTGGGTCAGCAAAATTCTTGACATATACTAGCATTCTTCATCCTTTTTTTCATGTTCAGTTCTTAACATTGCCTGTTGCTTTTCTCTAGGAATTTTTTTCTTTCTCTGCATCTGGTTTATGATGCAGCACAGGACTGATAAGGAGGACAGGAGGAACGTGGCTGTCTGTTAGAACTATAATGAATTCAAGCATTTTACCAAAGTTCTTCCATGCTTGCACCATGAATTGATCATTCATTTTCTGGTGGAGCATAGGCCTTCCACACTCTTTAGGAACCCATCTAGCATTTTACTTTCTTTGATCTCCAAGACTGATTAATGTCGCCAGCTCTTTTTCAGCCAGGGATGAAGAAAATACTATTAGCCCTCCATAACTCAGATATTGTGTTGCAACATCCCTTTTGGTAATGTCAGATCATAAGCAGCGATATTATGAACAAATGAGAATTTTACTTTGCACACTATGAAATCCAGTCTGTATTTATTGCCTCTAACTGCCAGCCTCTAGAGTCATCCAGAATAAATGTTTTGAATTTCCTTCATGAAAAGTCTGGCTTTTGCATTCTGATTGTTGTTAATTAGACTCTTCCAGCCTCCCTCCCTAGTGTGCATATAGTACAGATCTGTAAATTACAATGATGTGACATCAACTAAAGAGAAGCTGTGCCTATGTCTTATACTTGATTATGTTGTTCCACAATGCACAGCATGATCTGAATTGGCAAAAAGAGCATTGAGGGAGGGAGGGAGGGAGGGAGGAGCAAGTCCTTTCTGGAAATAATACTTCTGCCTTAGCAATTTTAGCCATGGGTTGAACCATTGAAGCATTGACATCTGTATTGCTCACAAACACCTGTTGATAGAGCAAAACCAAAGCTTCATATCTCTTCAGTGTCTGAAGGAGTCAAAAAGTTATTGCTACAGTGAATTTGTGACCTTAACTCGACACTCTGATTTATAAAACAGAGGTTTATTTGGTCAAAATCTGCCCATCTTCACATGTATTTGCATTAGATATTATGGGTTTGGGGTTTGATCTTCTATGCTACTAGCATGGATTGTATCCCATGGGGTTTATGAACACTACATCGCTATCAAAGGCAGCAGCCAGCTAGCTGTTTTCCTCAGTGCTATGGAACAGCTGCATATGGTTGTCAGGATTCTGCACTGTTAGCTCTTAGAAAGCAAAATTGTGAGCCATCATATACTTTTCACTAGCAGAAATATCAAAAATTAATATGACATTCAGTTTAGTAGCTAGTTGAATGAGTAGAACTACATGTTCAAATGAGAGTGTGATAGCTCAGCAGTTAAAGACACTGCAACTTGTCAGATGGAAAGATGACAGTCCTAATTTGAGACCTGAGTAACACGCAGGAGGTGAGCTCCCATTATTTGCCCCATTCACTTCAAAAACATGCAAATTCAAGTAGATACAGTATATAGGCACTACTTTGGTGGGAAGATAATAGTAGTCATACTGGCCACGTGACCACAGAAGTGTCTTTGAACAATGCTGGCTCCCTCCGCTGAGAAACAGGGATGAGCACCACTCCCTAGAGTTGAACGTGATTGGACAGGGGAAACCTTTACCTTACATGATCAGAACTCTTTCAATGCTTACTTCTTGTGGTTGTAACTATGATGCACCCCTTGTTGCAGAATTGCCATTGTCCACAAGCTTCTCAGCCTTGGGATTTTAACTATGAGGATATTTGGATGATTGTCATCTCAGCATAACTGGAGGGCAACAAGGCAAGGAAAGCTGGTTTCTCGATCAATTGGGTCAATTACAAATGTCTTTCCTAACTCTGAAGATTTCATTGAGTTACTGTCATTTTACTGATCACGTGGCCGAAGTTTTTAACAGCAACCCGATATATCAAATTAAACTAGTAAAGCTTTTATACCATTTTGTCGAATCTGCAAAAGTCTCAAGTATAAGCATTTGCATATTAGGTTAGCATGGAAGCTGTAGCACAAAGTCATTAAAAACATCTGAACTCTATTGATAATATTCATCTTGCCTTTTTAAAAGAACTACCCAAGAGACTCCAAAGTTGGGCTGCTCTAACACTCCACCTTTTTAAACTTGTGTCTTCAGAAGCATCCATGAAAATAAAACCACAGCTGTTTATTATCTAAAAGTGACATATTTTATAGAGCTCTGAATTGGATTACAAGCAAGGCTTCATGTTGGCATGGTTCTCCTTTATCATAGCATAGTTATTTTGAGGGCATTCTCTGCAGTGGTTTTGGTGCAGTGCTACAATGTCAATTGGAAACTGAATAAGATTTTAGCATGAACTTCTGTCCTAAGGGTTCAATCCCATAATATGTTGCACTAATAATATAATGCATATTAAGTGTTATTTGTATATATAATCTCGCTAGTAAAGTTATGCTTAAAATCCTACAAGCTAGACTCCAGCAGTATGTGGATCGTGAACTATCAGAAGTACAGGCAGGATTTCAAAGAGGCAGAGGAACTAGAGATCAAATTGCCAACTTACGCTGGATCATGGAGAAAGCTAGGGAGTTCCAGAAAAACATCTACTTCTGCTTCATTGACTATGCAAAAGCCTTTGATTGTGTGGATCACAACAAATTGTGGCAAGTTCTTAAAGAGATGGGAGTACCAGACCATCTCATTTGTCTCTTGAGAAATCTATATGCGGGTCAAGAAGCAACAGTGAGAACTGGACACGGAACCACTGATTGGTTCAAAATTGGAAAAGGAGTCTGGCAAGGCTGTATACTGTCGCCCTGCCTATTTAACTTATATGCAGAGCACATCATGAGAAAGGCAGGGCTAGATGAATCAAAAGTTGGAATTAATATTGCTGGGAGAAATATCAACAACCTAAGATATGCAGATGATACCACTCTAATGGCAGAAAGTGAAGAGGAACTAAAGAGCCTCTTGATGCGGGTGAAGAAGGAGAGTGTAAAAGTTGGCTTGAAACTCAACATTAAGAAAACCAAAATCGGAGCTTCCGGTGGGAGGCGACGGCGATGGCGGCTAGCTTTTAGCCGTCCAGCTGGGGAAGTGTCAGAGCCGCGGAGCGCAGCGCGCATCAGCTGGCCCGCGGCTCGGAAATCCCTTCCCGGGCAAAGGGAAGGGATAGAGAACGCAAGAGTAGAGGTAGAACCCCTGAACCCCCTCTGGATTTATTTCTAGAGGGGGTGAAAGGAGTGTTCCCTCGGAGCTCTTGCTGATCTCCGCCTCCCAGCTGTTTTTGCTTCCTTGGAAGCAAAAGAAACCGCCGCTTCTATCTCCGTGTTTACAGCATTTTGGTGAGTAATTTTTAAACGGACGGAGCAGTTTAAAGGATTTTTTGTTATATTTTAGGTGTTTATTTTTTTTATCTTTTGATTTTTACTATTTTTCCTCCTTTTCTTTGTTATACTAGTGAAAGGACTTAAGATGGCGTTTTGAAAGTGTCGGAGTTTTTTTTTCCTTTCTCTTTTGTTTTACTTTCCCTTTTTAAGGATTGTTTTTTGCTTTTGCTTTTGCTTTTGGCTTAGAATTTTTTCTTTTGAATTGTTTGCTCTTTTACTACTTATTTTGGGATTTATTCTGGACTTTTAATGATTATAGTTTGTCTCTTTTTAAAAATTCTTTTTTTCTTTTTTTCCTCCTCCCTTTTTGGCTGGAGGGGAAAGGGAAGTGACAATTGTGCTTTTTAAAATGGCTTCAAAGAGGCAGCAGCCTTCCTCAGTACCCAAGGTTATTTCTTCTCCTATAACTTCCACTGCACAGCTACAACAACAATCTAAACATGCACCACCGGCTCAGCCACCACCCTCCCCTCCTCTACCTGGACTTTCAGTGCAAGAGGTTAGAGGCATAATGGGAGAGATTGTAGTTCAAATGAGAGAGGAAATGACTCAATTTGTTTCACAGATTAAATCAGAAATTAAATCTGATCTCAAAGAAGAGATAACGGGGATAAAGTCTAAATTGCAAGAAAATAATAATGAATTACGACAAGATATACTGGCAGCTGTTTCAGGTTTGGCTACTGTGGTGGTTAAGCTCGATGCAAGGCTTGAGGAAGTGGAAGACAAAGTTGACTCTTTAGATGACAAAATTCAAGACGTGGAAAGGAAGGTGGACTCCTCACAAGAAGATATTTTGATGTTTCAGTACAGACAGATGGAGTATGCTCTGAGGATTAGAGGCCTCAAGGAAGATATGAATCAAGATTTGATGGAGGTGGTTCTTAGTGATCTGGCGCTGGCTTTGGATATGGATAAAGGAGAATTACAGAGAGAAGTAGAAAAAATTTATAGACTCAACTCCTGGATTGCTAAGCAGAAGAATTTGCCCAGAGATGTGGTGATTTACTTTACAAAGAAGTCCCTGCGGAATGAGATTATACAAGCTTTTTACAACAAAAGATTTCAGATTGCCGCCCAAGATGTCATCATTCTAAAGGAAATCCCATCTAAAATCTTAAGAAGTAGGAAAGACTTTGCTTTTTTAACCAATGAGCTTAAAGCTAGATCGATGCCATTCAGATGGGAAATTCCGATGGGTATCGTTTTGAGCCATGCTGGGACACGTTACAGATTGAACACAGTTGACAAAGCTAGAGATTTCTATACTTCGGTCCTGAGTGCAGGCTCAACTTCATCTGGTCGGAAATCTTTGAGTGCTAAGGAACCTGAGCAGCAATCTGAGGCACTAGATTTGGTTTCCGCAGGGATGATAGAAGTGGCAAAGCAACGCCAAACGGAGGCTAAAGAGCAGAGGATGACTCGTGCAGCCTATAAGCGTAAAGAGAAAGAGCAACGTAAAAAAGAGCCCAAAGAGAATTCTCCTGGAAGTGCATCACCGCCGGTGGGAGGAGCAAGACCCAAGAGTTATGCAACACACGCAGCTCTGTCAGAGTTTGATGGTGTCTTCTCCAGGCTGCGTGCCAAGGGAGATGGCAAAGTTTTTGACCTGGAATGTTAATGGATTGAATTCTCCTCAGAAACGGAAAAAAATCTTTTATTATTTGAAGCAACATACCAATGATGTTATTTGTTTACAGGAAACTCATATTCTACTTAAAGATCAGAAATATTTAGTTAATGCTCGTTTGGGATCTCATTTTATATCTCCTGCACCTGGGAAGAAAGGGGGAGTTGTTATATATGTCAAACAAAACCTGCCAGCTTGTCTGGTAGAATCAGATCCCCAGGGGAGATATGTGATGATTGAACTTGGTATTTATGGTAAGAAAGTACTTATAGTTGGACTTTATGCTCCAAATCAACAACAGGAACAATTTTATAAACAGTTACACCAAAAAATAACTTTGCTTGATTATAGATCAGTGGTATTAATGGGTGATTGGAATGGTGTCTTAGATACACAAAGGGATAAGAAAGGTTCCTCTCCTTTTCTTAAACAAGCAAGGCTACCTAAAGCCTTTTTTGATATGAAAGAAGACTGGGAATTAAGGGACTATTGGCGGGAACGTAATCAAGAGGAGAGAGACTTTACTTTTTTTTTCTGACAGACACCAATCTTTTTCAAGAATTGACTTTTTCTTGATTACCACGGATTTGTATAATAAAGTAAAGAATGTAAAGATTTTTCCTAGATCACTGACGGATCATAGTCCAGTTTGGATGGAGTTGATTCAAGAGAAAGAGGAAAGAAGATCCTGGAGAGTTAATGAAAATTTGTTTAGACAAGAGAAGAATGTTCAAAAACTAAAGGAGTGTTTAAAGGACTATTTTGCTTTGAATATGTACAAGGGGACTTCAATGTCAATGGTATGGGATGCAGGTAAAGCATTTATGCGCGGTGTTTTGATAAAAATGAATAATTTTTATAAGCGAAATCAGATTCAGAAACGTAGAGAACTTGAAGATGAAATTAAACTAAAAGAAAGGGCTTTGATTCTAAATCCTTCTGATGAAAGTACTAAAGAATCTGTAAAGTTATTAAGGTCACAATTTAATATGTTGATAGCAGATCAAGCTGCAACCAATTTATTATTTATGAAACAAAATACATTTTGTAATGCTAATAAGCCGGGGAGATGGTTGGCTTATCAATTAAGAAAGAAACAGAGACAGAGAATAATAGAGAAAATAAATTATAAGGGTAAACTAGTTTCTCAGAAGGAATTAATTAAAAAATCTTTTTTGGATTATTATCAAAACCTATACAAATCTACTAATGTACAACTGTTAGATATAAATAAATATTTAGCTGAGGCAAGTTTTCCTAAACTGACTGAGGATCAGAAATATGAAATTAATGGTTTAATTACTAAGGAGGAAATTGCCTCAGCAATTCAACAATTGAAATTAGGGAAAGCACCGGGTACGGATGGGTTAACAGCTGTTTATTATAAAGCTTTAATGGAGGAGATGAGTCAACCATTAAATGATCTTTTTAATGGTATCTTACAGGGTTTAGAGATTCCTCCTTCATGGCGTAGTGCTTTTATATCATTGATTCCAAAGGAGGATCAAGATCTTACTTTACCAAAAAATTATAGGCCTATATCTCTTTTAAACGTGGATTATAAGATATTTGTAAAAATTTTGGTAAATAGGCTTATGAGGGTGGTGCATCATCTTGTGCATAAAGATCAATCAGGGTTTATAACAGGAAGGTATATGAAAAACAATGTTAGACAAATTATTAATTTATTAGAATACTTAGATAAGAACAACCAAGTTCCTGCAGGGCTCATATTTTTAGATGCTGAAAAAGCATTTGACCAACTGAATTGGCATTTTATGCTAAGAGTAATGGAAGAAATGAATTTTGGTGAAAACATATTACAAGCCCTTAAGGTAATATATCAAAAACAAACAGCACAACTTATTGTTAATGGAGGTTTGTCGGAGGTTTTCACAATAGAGAAAGGTACTAGACAGGGGTGTCCTTTATCGCCATTGTTGTTTGTTTTAACATTGGAAATATTATTGATTAAAATTCGAGAGTCTCAGGAAATTAAAGGAATATATGTTAATAAAAAAGAATATAAGTTGAGAGCTTTTGCGGATGACTTGGTTGTTACTTTGTCGCAACCTGATTATTCTGTAGTAAACTTATTACAGTTGATTCACCATTATGGTTTGGTCTCGGGTTTTAAGATTAATGTAAATAAGACTAAAATTTTACCTAAAAATTTGTCGAGTCAGGAGAAGCAGATTTTGGTTAACTCGACGGGTTTTGAGATTGTTAATAAGGTAAAATATTTGGGGGTGATGCTGTCTGTTTCTAATGCAAAATTATTTAAAAACAATTATGAAAGGTTGTGGGTCGGGGTACAGAAAGACTTGAAGAACTGGGAAAAGCTGCAATTATCCCTCATGGGAAGAATTGCAGTGATAAAAATGAATATTCTACCCAAGTTTCTTTTTTTGTTTCAAATGTTACCAATTTTGAAAAATGAGATTAATTTAAATGAGTGGCAGAAGGGTCTCAATAAATTTATTTGGGCAGGGAAAAAACCAAGGGTTAAGTTCAAAATTATGCAAGACTTCCGTGAGAGGGGCGGACTCAAGGTACCAAATTTGAAATTATATTATGATGCGGTGGTTTTAACATTAATTAGTGACTGGGTAAATTTGACAAATTCTGAGATACTTTATCTAGAGGGATGGGATTTACTTTATGGGTGGCATGCCTATTTAATATTTAATAAAAAAATAGATTGGGCTTTTAAATCTCATATTTTAAGAATTTCTTTACTTAGGATCTGGAGAAAATATTATAAAAGTGATTTTAAAGTACCATTATGGGCTATACCTTGGCATGCGATAGAAGGAATAAAAAGAGGGGTTAAAATGGATATGGTGTCTTATAGACAGTTACTTAAATGGGATGGACAAAACTGGCAATTAAAATCACGGGAAGAATTAGCACAAGAAAATTTTACTTATTCTTGGTTCCAATATAGGCAACTACTAGATAGATGGAAGATGGATTGTAAGGTGGGTTTTCTTAGAGAAGATGAAAATCTTATTAAGCAACTGAAGGATCAAAGACAAACCCACATTAAGAGAATTTATGGGGTTTTAGTTGAATTGGACTCAGAAACGGAACTAATTAAAGATTGTATGATTAGATGGGCGCAGAACTTTGGTGAGCCAGTTTCATTGGACACCTGGGAAACTATTTGGGTGAGAAATGTCAAATTTACTCAAGCACAGAATTTAAGGGAGAATTTTTATAAAATGTTTTATAGATGGCACCTTGATCCACAAAAAATGTCTTACATGTACCCTGACGTGCAACCTAAATGCTGGAGATGTGGTTATAAGGAGGCTTCCTATTATCATATTTGGTGGTCATGCAGAGAGATAAAAGCATTTTGGATCAAAATATGGTGGAATATCCAGAGAATTTTTAGAAGGAGGGTAAAATTTACTCCGCAATTATTTTTGTTAGGTATTGTTACAGATTGTGATACAAAGGAGGTTGTATTGATGTTAAACTTGATCACAGCCGCGAGGCTGTTAGTTGGACAATATTGGAAGAAGGAATCTTTGCCTACATTGCAGGAATGGTTTTTTAAAGTAGCTTATCTGGCGGAAATGGCAAAGATTTCGTCTTTCTTAAAGCAACAAACGCAAGAGAAGTTTTTTGCTATCTGGGACAAATGGATAAAATTTATACAATTTAGATTGGGTCTACAAAAATATTATATAGCTTTTTCATAAGTTTTATTTTTATATATATTATAGATATCTTTTTTATATATATAAATATAAAGTTTTTAATTTAATTTTTATTTTTATTTTTTTTTATTATTATTATTTCTTAAGCCTATATTCTGCTCTGGGAAGCTCAGGGGGGGGGGAAGGGAGGGTTTTTGGGAGGGGTGTGGGGTGGGGGTTTTTTTTTTTTATATGTATTGTTTAATTTTTTTTTTCTTTCTTTTTTGTATATGTTGTTTTTTGTTCTGTATTGTTCTTGTTTTTCTTGTAAAATTTATAAAACTTTTAATAAAAAAAAAAAAAAAAAAAAGAAAACCAAAATCATGGCATCCGGCCCTCGCAATTCTTGGCAAATAGATGGGGAAGAAATGGAGGTAGTGACAGATTTTATTTTTCTGGGCTCCAAGATCACCTCAGATGGGGACTGCAGCCAAGAAATTAAAAGACGCTTGCTCCTGGGGAGGAAAGCTATGGCAAATCTAGACAGCATACTTAAAAGCAGAGACATCACCCTGCCAACAAAAGTGCGTATAGTCTAGGCCATGGTTTTCCCAGTTGCAATGTATGGCTGTGAAAGTTGGACCATAAGAAAGGCTGAGCGCCAAAGAATTGAGGCCTTTGAACTATGGTGCTGGAGAAGACTCCTGCGAGTCCCTTGGACTGCAAGGCGTTCAAACCGGTCAGTCCTAGAAGAGATCAACCCCGACTGCTCTTTAGAAGGCCAAATCCTGAAGTTGAAACTCAAATACTTTGGCCACCTAATGAGAAGGAAGGATTCACTGGAGAAGAGCCTAATGCTGGGAAAGATTGAGGGCAATAGAAGAAGGGGATGACAGAGAATGAGATGGCTGGATGGAGTCACTGAAGCAGTAGGTGTGAACTTAAATGGACTCCAGAAGATGGTAGAGGACAGGAAGACCTGGAGGAACGTTGTTCATGGGGTCGCGATGGGTCGGACAAGACTTCGCAATTAACAACAACAACAATCTCATTCATCTTAACAGCAGAGACTGTAAAGAATATCATTACTATTATCCTCTTCTATTGTAGATTGAAGACAAAGATAAACTAGGTTGCCGAGGCAACAAGTATATTCGTGGCTGGAGAAAGATATGGACCAAAGGTCTCTTGGCTCAGAGGTCCCTTCGCTAAACTACCACCATTATGGCAGAACTAATTGCTAACAGACATCCAATTATCAATGGATAATGATTCACCAAATGATTCACCAAATCACATTTTCAAGGGTGGTCTGAATGCAGCCACTATGTGCTAGAAACATATATTAACACCAGCAGTTTTTGACCTAGGCTGCAGGATCCAATACTTATGAGGCAAGCAGCTAAAGCAACTCAATCCTCAAACTCAGGGTTGTATTAGAGGGATTTATTTATGGTCTATGTCTTGCAGGCATTGGATCTATGGCAACCTTCTCTAACTGGTGATGTTCAGATGTGTTGGACTTTAATTCCCAGAATTTTCAGCTATCCTGCATGTTAAAGCATGTTCCACTTTCCTGATATCCCATTAAGCTTATAAATGGAGCATGTTGGCTCTGAAGTTAGAGGATAGATAGCAAGAACAACCAAGCAGCCAAACTCCCAATACAATAGACTATCTTTGTTTTGGCTTAGATACAGCCAACTGAATGCTAGATGTCTGCAACATGATTTATGGTCAAGTATTTCATAATTGCTCCCCAGTCTACCTGTCCTTGTCTGGAGCAACTGAGGGCTTTGGTTTAAGCTGTTGCATCATTCTGCTGTTGCAAGCAATCTTGAGAAGAAACAGCTATGGAAAAAGCCCATAACATACCACAGTTGTCCTAAACAGCACTATCAAAGCATTGCCCCTACTGCCTTCATCTCTGAATCTTAATCCAATAGCTTTACAGGAATTCTCTAGGACGGACTGGGAAAGTATGGGGTGTGGGTGTATGTGCTCTGGGCTTTGGAGAGTAAAGTCTTGCCTGTGGAATCTGTGGTAATGGAGTTATCTCTCATGGAGGAGTCTGTTTGGTACAGTCTGCTTCAGTCTCTGGAGAACTCCAATATTTAGAAAATGAGGTTCCAGAGCTATGTTATCAGGGGCAGCACAGACATACCTGTACCTGCGGTCTTCAATATTCCTTAACTGCAGCTGTTCATTTCCAGCTCTTCCTCTTCCTATGTATTACTTGATAGAAAATCCTTCTTTTAGGCACGTAAAAAGAAAAGAAGAAAGGGAGGAAGAATACCCCCAGTATTGCCATACTACGGTCTATTGCTGGATTGAAGAAAAAAAAGATGCACCTTCTTATGTCCCCCCTCCCCCAGGAATTTGCAATAGATTTTGGGAGAATTAAAATAACAGTATCTTTCTTCTAGTTTTAAGGTAATAAATTTGCAAAGGATGGCAATTAGCTGTTTTGTTTTCAAGTTCCATTCCTTGGCCAGGCATTCGACTACAGAATGGAAAGCAGTGTAATTCCAGGTGGTTGCTGCCACATTTTCTATCACTTGGCAAAGATTAATATTTAGTTAGTTTCCATTTGATCTTATATGGAGGTATTTCTCTGTCACCAGACTGATGTCATTTTCCTATTTGATAAAAGAAGTTTGATTTAATAGATCCAATTGAAAGAATATATAAGGAAACAGATGGGCACAGATCAGTGGTGGGATTCAAATATGTGAACAACCAGTTCTCTGTGTGGATGCCACTTCCAGAAGTCCGTTCTGGGAATGGGCAACAAAAAGTTAGCTACCGGTTCTGCTGAAGTGGTGCGAACTGGCTGAATCCCACCACTGGCACAGATGTAGCTATTGATAAAGGGCAGCTATAGTTTACCTATGGAGCATGCTAATTTCCCTTATGCAGGAGTTTATTGTGAGTTGTGAAGCATGTGAAGTATATAGTAACAGCTATACAGAATGAGCTATAAATCCGGCTAGCCTATTTGTTTTGTGCATTAAAACTATTTCAAGACAATTTTAAGAAACATGTGCCAGCTATTGATGATATTGATTATTAAATCTGTATGCAAATTACATGAAGTTGAACATAAAAGGGTGAGACACAATGTGTGTGATACTTTCTAGTGTTAGGTTAGATTAGCCTTCTTCAGCCTGTTGACTTCAAGATATATGGGGGCGATGACTTCCAGAATTCTAGAAGTTCTTCCAGCATCTCTAGTGGATGACAGGTTGTGAAAACTGCCTCCAATTTACTGGTCTGAGTGATTTCCCAACCAGTAAATAATGTTCCAAAGGCAAGGCCTCTTAGTGTCTGCAGGCTTTGTGTCAATTCTAGAAGCCTTTGATTTATTATTATAATTATTGGCTGTTTTATATAAAACATTTTTCAAGCCCAAGTTTTTATAGTCTCCAGTCCTCAAAACAATCTAGTAAGAATGAAAAATGATGTCTTGTTTAAGGCAATTAAGCAAATTTTGTGGTTCATCCAGGATTTGAATCCAGTCCTGTTAGCTCCAAGTCTAACATGTGCCTTGTATCATATTCTCTACCGTTCAATCACTTCCCTCTTGACCGTACTCTTTTCCTTGTTACTGGGTTCCCTTCCTACTTTGCAGATGTTCCTAAATCACCAAAGCTTACTTGAAATCCACATTCAGAGACATCATCCTACAATTACTCATATTCATGATCCCCAAAATCATAATCTCTGAAAAATCCCATTACAAACACATAGAAATTGATTCATTCCCTTTGGGTCCACAGCAGCTGTTCTGCCTTTGAGACCTCTACAAGCTGAAAGGCTCATAAGACCACACTTAGAGATATTTTTTTCAAACTTTGCAAAAAGCTTGAGTTCAAAACAAATAAGGAATTACCCTTCTTCTCTTCCAGCTGGAGAGAACTGACATTAGTTAATCTAGAGTCTGTCCCTTTGGTTTAATATAGTATGGTTTTGCCTGAAATAGGACATAAAGCATGGCAAAGATCTTCCCTTTTTCACCCAATACTGCTTTGTTTTTGCCTGCTAGTTTTTATTTTGCTCTAAAGCAGTATAGCAGACTGGGAATGGTGATGTGTAGCTAGTAGAAAATGTGGCTGGAGAAACTGGGGCTGCATCTTCCTGGTAAGCAGAGACCAGCAAGATCTCCAAGTTGCAATATGGCAACCTTACTGGAGGAACCAAGTCTGCTAACCCCCATCTCTTCTGTTAGCTGCCCTGACACTGAGAAAGCCCAGATCATTGTTTATTGCTCTGCACCCTGGGCCTGACATTTAGACACTGCCAGGGCTCAGAGACGCTTGTTTTCTGGCTTAATTTATAGAATAGATTCATTTGATGAGTCATTCTGCAACTTGATGCATTCTGTCTAGATAAAGGATACTTTTTATCCCTATGATAAAAGGGGATGCATGTGATGTCAAAATAAAAGAATGTTTTCTCGGCCGAATAAAAATTGAAGTTGACTAAAAACTTCTTAAGAAAGCTGGAGTTTGGAGTCTTTACCATTTATAGTGAAAATTATCAAATAGTCTGATACTTTCTCTCTCTCTCTTTCTCTCTCTCTTCCCAAACACAATACTCACAGTGTGTGTCACCTTGGCTGAGAATAGTGATTTCTAAGATAAGAGTTTAATGTTGTTACCCATATGTATACACTAACTTACATTTCATGCCCTTGCCCAGCTAATTTGATTTGCCAGATTTGCAAAGAAGAAAACACTCTGCAAAGCATGCTATACTTGACCAAAAGGCACTCATCAGCATGAAAAAAAAAATTACGTGGGCCGGGAAAACTTTTATAAAATTATCTTATACTCTATGGCACCTTGGTTTCATGAACAATTCAAATTATTTAATCATTGAAAGGATGTGATAGAATTAAGAGGCATAAACAAAAGGGGGGAAATGCTTAACCCAAATAATCAGAAGACTGAAATTAATCCCAAGTGTTGAAAGATTGAAAAGAAATGGGCCCCTTTCCTGGATCTACATGCTAGCTCATCTACATGCTATTCCCCTTACTTTAAAGGGGGATGATAATAATAATAAAAAATTCAAGATAGTGTTTTAGGACATTTTTTTTTTAAATTTAAATTTCTGCCAGTATTGGATCACCCTTTAACAAAGTGAAGGGAGAAATTTGCTAGGGAAGGAGAGAAAAGGGAGTGTCTGAAAAAAAAAATCTGGTTCTTTAAAAAGCAATAGCAATAGCACTTAGACTTGTATACCGCTTCACAGTGCTTTCCAGCCCTCTCTAAGCAGTTTACAGAGTCAGCCTATTGCCCCCAACAATCTGGGCCCACATTTTACTGACCTCAGAAGGATGGAAGGCTGAGTCAACCTTGAGCAGGTGAGACTCGAACTGCTGGCAGCCAGCAGTCGACAGAAGTAGCCTGCAGTACTGCATTCTAACAACTGCGCCACTACGGCCCTAAGAGGTAGGAATGTATATTGTGTTGCTGATGCATCTGTTGTAGTGTAAGACCATTTTCCGCTTAGAAAATGAACTGGGGAATCAACATGAGAAAAATAGAAGTGTCAGAGTTTAGAGGAAGTAACATAGGTCCAGACGAGAGCACTTTGCAAATAGAAATGTTTAGGTACAATCTGTGACTACTCTAGATAGGACCTGGAACACAGATAAAGAAGTTCCTCCAGTTAAAATAGACCAGGACCTGAAATTCATAGCCTGTGTGTTATTTTCTGGTCCACAACCATACAACCAGTCTAGACCACACAACTGCAACAGTCAATAAGTGTTATGTTTCATCAGATTTAATGGCAAAACTGCCAGTTCTTGGTGGTGCTATTTTTTCCTGCTTTTCAACTAAACTATGGAGCGTTAAGTATTCATTTTTAATACTGCCCATACTGGAGATATCATTACATCCTTGGTCATGGGCCACCTGTGGCCTCTAGATGCGGTTGCCAAGCAATACCCACAATCTCTGTTTTGTCGACAGTCAGCATGTGCAAAATAAAGATGAGGTGCTGATTACTAAGCAGTTTCAAGTACCAGAATTGGTTGGTTGGTTGACTGCCCTTGATTTGTTTGTAACCTTGTTTTGGTTGCATTATTGCATTATTCTTGATATTAATTTTTCAATAAAGCTAGTTTCAAATTTTATGGGCAAGATTTGATTTGAAGATTTGATCATAATTCCATGTTTTACCAACCAAGCAACATACTACATAAAAAGCTGTGCAACTAAAAAAATTAATGATCTTAGTTGAGATACAAACTAGGGAATGTTTTTATTAATTCTTGAAAAAGCGCACCTTCTTGTCTGGGGATCTGTACAAAAACAATGTGTGTTTGCTTACTTCACCTTGGTCTGCATGAAAGGATTATGAAGTAGGGAAGTGTGAGCAGTCATTCTCTCTCTCTCTCTTTTTTTTTTAAAAAGGGGGATACATTCCATAGACCTGCCTTACAATGTGGAGAAGAAACAGAATGTTGGCAATAGCACAGTTTTACTTGCTGAGTTGGATCCATAAACTCCAGGAAAAAAAAAAGGAATGAATTAAACAGAACAGGGGATTTTCAATGCTGTCTTAGAAGTTACGGTAGATGCCTCATAAATCTAAACAATTAAGAGATGCAATAAAGAGGCCCAACCCAAGCTTGTTTGGATATGAGCAAAAAACCCCACAATCTTGCTTTCAGGCAAAACTGGCATTTTTGGACAGCTGTGTGACTTTGTCAGCAGGATAGCCTTAAAGCTTAAGGGAAGAGGCAGAAAATGGCAGGCAAAACTTAACAAGTTTTCAAAAGCTTCAGGCGTTTAAAACAACTAGATCTGGATAATCTAAAAGTGATGAGAACAAATCCAATGGATGATCCAAGTTTATAATGGGATGTTATCCCTCTGAAAGAAACATCGATCACAGGTGATCTTATGAAGATGTCACTTCCATAAGAATTTAGCATTTTTATTTGGGAGGGGGCAAAATGTTGGACTTCCTGTGGCCGATGTTTCTTTTGCTAATGCCATCAGCACAAAACATGCTGATACATTATTTTATAGACCATTGGTTTTGATTTTATGAAACATGAAGTTTTATATGAAAGTTCACAGGTATGATTTCATGTAAAAGAACTCTATGAATAATTTATCAGCAATTCTTCAGGCTTTGTCTTTTTCTCAGCACTTGCATAAGCAGACAAAGCTATAGTAGTTTAAGAGTGGAACACATTAAAAAGAAAGTTCCTAATAACAAGTTACATTACAATCTAGTTCACATAAGTATAGATATGGAAGCTTCTGTACTTCATCAGAGGGATCAATTATACAACTGATATTCTGTGTTTATAGTTCCTTGTTTTTTATTATTACACTTGGAATTAGTTAATGTATTATTGTCTGCGGGGGGGGGGGTATTTTCTTTGATTTGTGCTGCTTTTAAGATCATTATAGTCCATGCTGTTTGTGTGGTTTTACATTTTATCTGTTTAAGTGGATTTTTTGGTTTTGTATGCTGCTCAGAGTCCATTAGAGTTGGGCAGCTATAACAAATTTAAATAAATAAATAGACAGCCCTGTTTTTTTCTCTGCACATGTATATGACTAATATAGAATGGAATAACTGAATAGGTATATAGTATCTCAAAGAACCAAAATATCTTTGTCTCATAGAGCTTAATGCTGTTTTACATAAGCATGTATTTCTTTCAATAGAGATAAATTTTAAATATTTAGGGATGTTAAATGGGACGTATGAGAGTTTGTTGAAATGGACATATGCGAAATTAATTCTGCCTCTTTGTATATTAAAGTCAAAGAATCTCTATTTAAATTCTTTCCAGGCCTTATTGAAGCCCAACTTAGATATACATTGGAGAGAACCCACAGTAAGCCAGGTCAGCTGCTATTATTTGTTTCTTCTAAGGAGAATGATGCCTGTCTGTCAATACAAATTTAACTAAGGAGTCTTCTTCAAAGATCTGGTTAAACCAGTACCTTCTGCCAGCAGAATCCAAGCAGACCTTGGTTGAGATGCATTTGAGCTGTAGGCACAGAAGCACATTTGCAACAGAGCAAGGAATTCAGAGCAGGGATCTGAGAAAGTCAGACTGGATTGCTTCTGGTATCCTCATAAGCAGATTGCTGTGTTAGAGATAAATCAACTAAGAACACTTCAATATGGGCATAAATATGATGGTTCTAGACAGTGGTGGGATTCAAATATGTGAACAACCAGTTCTCTGTGTGGATGCTGCTTCCAGAAGTCCATTCTGGGCCTGGGCTACAAAAAATTAGCTACCGGTTCTGCCGAAGTGGTGCGAACTGGTTCTAGACCAAGAGAAATAAGGAAGTGGGAGGACCCTGCTGCTCTGTCTTTGTACGTTAGCTTTATGAATTAGCTCTTATCCTAAAGAAAGAAAACCAATGGCCTCCTAAAAAAGCCTAGTTAGCACTGCAATCTAGGCCACACTGGCTGTCAGGAAGTCTAGCTGATGTAAGTGAGATGTTTTTCTAAATAAACATGTATAAACATAGCCTATTAGAGAGGAATGGTGATAACAAAGGTCTTATCCTGTTGCCACTGTTTTTTTTAGACCCAGGTTAGCGCGCCTGCCAAGTTAGAGGGTCATTGCTGGCAGAAGAAAAACATCTCTGGTTTTCAGGTCAAGTGATAGACTGGTACTGGATACACTGTACATTTCTTTAAATGAACTTAAAATTGGTTGACTTTTTTATTACTGAATTGTATAAATCCAAATGCCTTGAACAGACATGCCTATGCAGCCTTCCATGTGACATTTCACTCAAACCATTGACAAACCACTTGCATTTCTTACAAGTTTATTCCCTCCCTTCAGAATGTTGGCTAAGCTGCGTGTCTCCAGAGCCATCTGTGGTGGGTGAGTGCTTATCTCATTATCAGAACCCTCTTCTAAATATTATGACCAAACAGGATTCCAAGAACAACAGCCATCCTGTTGCACAGAGAATGCACAAAAGCCGATACACAGTTTACACGCTATCAGCTAAGTGACTTGGGTTTATCTGGAAGGGCCTGCAAAACATCCCTGATTTTGGTGGCTAAGAATTGCTCTTGTAGTTAGATGTAGGACAGCAAGTCCTGGCAGGGCAGGCTATCCAAGCATCTTGTCCAATTCATGAGGATTTTCATAAACTCAGACTGTCTTTGTATTGACAAGGAGATTTGAACTTTGCCTTGGGAAAGCCAGCCAGGAACTGAATTATGAAGAAGGAGGGGGCTGTCTGTAATCAGAAGAATCTGGGCAATGAAGAGAAATAATGTAAAAACACAGGGTTTAATTAGGCAACAAAAATGAAATATTGAATTGTTTACAAGCAATAATAGAGCTTATATAAAGTGGCAATTCAAGGTAAACTAGAATAAACTACGAATCTCAGCTTATCATAATAAGCTTCCACATCGCCCCTGTTCCCCCAAAAGACTTAAGTGAGAAGGAGGAAGGTTGTCATAAGAACAGGGGAAATGGATCATATGTCACCTTTTTGAAATCCAGCAAATCAGAAAAGAGACTCCACAGGAAGACCAGAACTACACTTGATTGAGATAGGCTAGAACAACAGAATCTTGCCAGACAATTATGCTTCTCCTCCAGTGCCTCTTATATCTCAGTGAGTCAGGGAGGAGTCATCCGGAATCTCTTCTGAATACTCTCTCTTTCCCAAGACTAAAGTAATTCTTCTATCCTCTTTGTTGACCTAATGGTTTCTGAGTATTGTTTCAAGGCTATCTCCTTGGGTCTCTGCATAAATTGATCCAGTCAACTAAACATGAACAGACTATATTTATCCCCCAATTGAGACTATGCTTAAACATGGTTTGACTAAGTCTACTTAGGTAAGCTTTATGCTGAGAATATCACAAACAAACCATTTATTCTGTTTTATGTACCTAATGCTCCAAGAAAAAAAGTGCCTAAAAGAGCCATTTTGAAGCCATTTTGAATTCCATATTTTACAAGAGAGAAATGCTTGATTAAATAATATACAAAGTCCTGTAATCTTTGGAAGTAAATGTAGCAACAATTTTCACTATCAGTAAACTGATATGATTTATACTTTGGGAGACATTAAGTGATCAACTGAAACTGATGGATATCACCACTAATTGTAAAGAGATATGAAGCGATGTTACCTGGAATGGCAGTGCTGAGAGAAATATGAAGAACGCCCAAAAGAAGACAAATTGTAGTTACAATTTTCTATAATATTACCAGTTCAATGGTTTTAATTTTGTCCAAAAACACCAGCGTTTTTGGTTGTTGATATTTTCAGAATCTTTTACTTCAAAAAAATGGTTATCTGCTAGTGATGTTTCCAGCAGTACAGAATGCTGTTCTCTCTTTGTAGACAGATAAATTCTGCAAAGCCAAATGGTGTAAAATCCTACAATGTAATTCAAGGAAATACAAACATGGAAAATGATCAGGCTTATAATGCATGTTATTTTTTTTCCTGAATTGATGAAACCATACACTGGGAATAATAGAATCCTGTGCATTCTGACTGAGAATTATAGACTAGAAGAACCAGACAGAGTGCAGTTCATTGAAACCATCTTTCAAATTTTAAATGCTTCTCAAAAGCCACTTTGGTAAGACTGGTTAATTGTCCTAGTTGTAGTCTTAGACCGAACCTCACCAACCCTCCCCCCCCAAAAAAAAACCCACTTGAAGTGAAGATTGCCAAACAGAGGCTGTTATATTTTGATCATGTCATGTGAGCTGACTCACTCGAAAAGTCTATCATGCTGGGAGTAATCAGCAGAAAAAGGAGAAGGTGCCACCGTAGCCCCTGCTGGCTGGCCACTATAAAAGATGATACTGAGATGACCATGGCAGATCTGAGGAAGGCGGTGTAAGACAGGAAGGCATGGAGAGTGCTGCTCCATAGAATGGCTGAGAATTGGAAATGACTGAATGGCTGACAACAACAATGAGTTATTGTGTCACACCTAAACCTTTTAGAACTCAGCACTCGCCCAAGACAGAATTTTTGCATCACCTGTCATTTCACTACTAAACCAGGTTCATGTCCAACTCTAAACATGGTCAAAAACTATTGGACAGAACTGCCATAGCAGTTCACAACCTGTAGCAGATAAGCTATTCATCATCAAATTCAAAATTTTACTTAATTCCATTAAATAGCAACACTTAGCACTTACATGTGGTTTTACACTGTTAAATTGTACATGGAACATCCTGTAGTCTGACTTGAAATGAGAAATATTTGGTATCTGGGGGGAAAAAAAAGACAGGAGCAATGATATCTCTGATAAAATTCCCTAAGCTATTTTCTAATCTTTCTTAGAGGAATGTGTTTTAAAGTTTCTACACCGCATTTCTCATATTTATTGGACTTGCATAAATTTTCAAAACCTTGGGGGTGTCAAGGGTCACACTAGATGAAAAAGGTGGAGGAGGTTTAATACTGTCTGAATATTGGACCTCACACGAGGAAGATGAATTCAGGTGAAAAACTGAAAAGTGACATGAAATACCTCCATGGGAATAAATGTGATAAATGTGCTTATAATTATTTCTGCTTCCAGATGGCCTTTTTTATCTGCACCGGCAATGGTTTGCTATAGTGATTTCACAGGGCATCCAGCTGTCATCATCACTTAGTCATCAGCCAATGTTTTATCTTGCTTTCATCCATTTTTCCTCCTAAGTAGGATAATCTGTTTAGCCAGAAAGACCTGGAATAGAAACTGCATTTCACATAACATATAACTAGGATTGACTTCAATAATCAGATATGCTTTATTGCATGTGCCCCATTGGCTTTATGGAATGTCCATATGGTGGTTCTTATAGTGCAAAAAGTGCATATTCATGAATCAAATGCACATGGTGATATATGATGATACTACAACTAATTTGTGCAATCTATAGTGTTCACAGATGTAGTTATTTGTACTCAGCATCTGCACTAGACTAGGAAGAGTAGTTATATGAAGTTGATTTAAATCATTTCATTTAAATGATTTATGGCAGTATTTCTGAAAGTGGGGTCCTAATACTTTGGGGGTGCCCCAGGAACCTCTCAGGGATCAACAAAATCAAAATTACTTGCCAGCCTACATTGAAAAATAAATACAGTGTTAAAATCCTATCAAGTCAACAAGTCAATTTCTTGGGAGCATATTTGAAGTTTCAGAGGCAAGGACTGCAATCTTCTATAACTTGAAGTGCACTCTGTTGAATGGAGTAAGAGCCAAAGTATGTATGCATCCACAGAAATACCCATTGTTGTCTCTTTTGAGTAGTTAATTTCTAGTTCTGTTGTGGGAATGGCAAGAGCAGTGAAGCAACCTGAAGCAGATATAGAGCAGGGGTCCTCAACCTTGGCAACTTTAAGACTTGTGGACTTCAGTTCCCAGAATTCTTCAGCCAGCAAAGCTGAAGCAAAGCTGGCTGAGGAATTCTGGGAGTTGAAGTCCACAAGTCTTAAAGTTGCCAAGGTTGAGGACCCCTGATATAGAGTTATTGGCAACTTCTGACATCCACCTACTTTTTGGATCACCATAGTTATTGAGTTGATGTAATTCCTGTGTCCTTGTAGCCATGTTATTGAACTGAAAAGTAGTGCGGTGACATTTTTTTTTAAAAAAAATCATTGTGCAAAAGAAACAAAGCACGCAGCAAGAATGAGAATCGAAGGCAGGCTACAATATGGATACCGAGTTTTGTATTCTCCTGTTGATCACCTAATGAAAGGATTATTTGACTTATCCAGAGTTCTTGGCAGATGTCGTCAAGACAACCATGGCCTGTAGCAAACCAGTTCTGGGGATTTGGGGAGTATTTTAGGAATGGTCAGAGAACTGTGTTTGGAAACACATTTACTTCCAAGCATAGATGTAAAAATGGGCTTTAGCAGTGCCTGCAGAAAACAAACATTTTGTCAAAAGATGACATTGTCATGATTACATACTGGCTTCATGACAGCTGATACAAGTAGCTTATAGATTTTGTATGGTGACATCACACACATTTCATAACTTGCTCTATATGCTTTTCTTACAGGTACTCATATATAAGCCTGGAGATCAGTTACCACAGATGAAAATACAGAGGATGCCCATTTCCTTCACTTCCCTCCAGTAAACCAAAATCCTGGGTCCACCCACTCTAAACCCATATTTTTGCTTGCTATGTTATAAATGAGCTCATTACACTCATTCTCTTTTTTCTGAAGAGAGAATCTGAACCTAAACATAGCCGATATCCATTTGTGTCCAGTTTTTCTCAGAGTGCAATTTCTCCAACTTCCATCATGATTTTATTCCCAAGAGCTTGTGCAGCCAGCATGAAACCGTTTCAGGATCTACTTGAGATAGGTTTGCAAAAACAAACTTCCACCCAGTCGAAGGCATCTGTAGGTCTAGGTTTCCTCTGCCCAGTCCACAATGCCACACAGGCACTCTGTTTTTTTACTAGTCCTGGAAAAGAAGACTATGAATTGGGACAGCTCCCTGGGCTTCTGTACACAGCTGCTTCATGTTTTAGAAATCCTTCCATACATTGCAGCCAGAGAGCTGTCTGTGAAGCCCTCCAGCTGTGTCCTGCACAACTGTTGAAACTGAAATCTCAGTTCCACAGAATCCTGAACCAGAGGAAAGTTCAGAACCAGATTTGGATGTAACAACTCAGTCCACAAAGGTGCTATTCAAATATTAGGTGAACCAAGGTTCAGTCTGAGAGCTGTTGATCGATCTTCATCTCATAATTTATATCATTTTTCTTGCTAGAAAATCACAGTACTACACTTTGGTATATTCAGATTATGATTGTTTTTAATTCTTCTTGTTATAATCTTGCAGGTAGGTCAGTAACATCCACCTTTACTAATGTAAACTACAAGCTATCTTTACATTTATCACAAACATGAAACTTGAACCAGGAAAATGTTGTTTATAGATCTTTTTTTTAATTCATCCACTTTGTAATTATAATTCCATTAGCCTTCTCAAAAGATCTAGAAACCTGACAGTTTGTGGAAGATATAAGTAGATATGGTATTTATATTGCACCAAACAAAAATAAATGAATTTAATTTGGGTTAAAAATAGAAAAATATGGCAAAATGAAGAGGAGGCAGAGATTTCCTTCCATGCTTTGTAACCATTGAGTACACCACAGTACTAAATAGCATATCTATTTAGAGCATTAGGTATGCACAGTACACTGTCTTGAGTTGACCAAAACTAAGGGCTTTGAAAAAATAAATAAGATTGAAAAAAGGTTTTCACATGCCAAGAATTCTTGAAGACAGCAAAAGTTCAAAGTTTTGGTATTAAAATAATTTTTATGATTGAATTGATGAACAATAGAGTTCACCCTGATTCCAAAATTCCCAATTGATTTGTGATAAATCAACAATACATGTATGTCAATATTTACAGACATTGCCAAGTATTTTAAAGCTGGAGTTACCTGCTGTTGGTTTCTATGCTGGTCAAGAGCCTTGTTCATTTTTCTTGCTGTGAGTTCTTCTATAAAGTGTGATTAGGCAGATATGGCCTCAATATCTGCTATTCTAAAGAACACTAGGGATTTATAAGTATAATGAGAAGCAGTCCTGTAATCAGTTTCCAGGCTGATCAATCATTAAAAACTGTACATGTAACTTAGCTCCGAAAATAGTACAACAGAATAAGAAAAATAAGACAAGGATAAGGAAAACAAATATACTAATGAATCTAATGCCAAACAACTTTTGATAATTTAACAGTGATGTCAAATGTTTTAGTTTCTGATCTGAATGTTAAGATTTAGTTTAAATAAATATTTGTTTTAATCTCATAACATCTGTTCTTTCTTTTTCGTCTCACTTATTTTCTGACAGTTCTATGAGCCCTACCAGATAGCCAGATAGCACACTGTCATCTAAGCTGTGCTACCACATGTCTGTGTTAGTGTTGCCTTGCCTTTTCCTTTCCTTGCTACTATGCCATTTCTACTGCTGTGTTCTGCCCACCTCTAGAGGTGGGAAAGGAGGGGTGTTTGCAGTCCACAACAACCAATGCAATGATGGTTATTGTGATACTGCAACCTCATTCATCAATGAGTGTGGTCCTTGCCACTCTTCAGTCTTGGCAACCATGTTACACATCTACAAACGTTCTGGGACTGGCCAAGACTCCCTTTCTCTCCCATGACAGAAAGACAGAAAGACATTTTTAAAATGATTTGCTTCTTCCTTTCTTCATGATCTAGTTCTGTGATCACATGAGCTCTGAGAGAACAGGAGAAGTACAACTGAATGACACTTTAACAAAATGGCCTCCGTGAAGTAATCAGGGAAGAACACACAAATATTGGCCTACATGTTGGTGGGTCAAGAGTCCCACAAATTACATATTATGTTAACAGGGAATTTAGTAGCGTGATAAAACAATGAGTCTGGAAGATTTTTTAACCATTTTCCTTCAACTTTAGGTAAGATGAACCATGTCAGGAAGGATTGCTCTGTATATTCTTTGTCTTTGCTTCCTCTTTTTTTAGACAGTTGATTTCCAGCTCTAGCCTTCTTGCTCTCTTTGACTTCCTCCTTGTACCCTTATGTTTCCTGTGTCACTTTCAATAGTAAAACTTACATTAATTTTCTATTCTAGAAGAATTGTAAACAATATGCCATTATATGTTTTGTGAGGACCGTGGTCTGTGCTGTGATATACTGTGACTCCTTCTGCCACATTATTCACATGAAAGGAACCAACCTGGGCTAATTATATAATAAATAACCTGTAAATGTGATATAGGTAGTTCTCATTCCATCATTCAAAATTACAAACCTTTTGCAACCAATCGTTTATTATTGTCACAGCATCCTGTGGTCGTGTCATCATCATTTGCACTCTTTACAACTACTGTAGAGCAAGCAAAGTTAATAGATAAGACCGAAGTAAAACCGTAAATCTCAATCATATGATTTTTTTTTAGCTTAGTGGCCATGGCATTTCACTTAATAATCAAAGAAGAGGTAAAGTTGTAAGTTGCTAGCCCCAACCATAACCATTAAGTGAGGACCATTATATAAAGTTAATATTTAATTATAATTATAGTGCATGATAACTGTCCATATTTTGTCTAAATCTATTGCTGTTTTCTTCCTGACAAAAGCTATGTTGCAACCAGTAGAGTTGTAGTTGCAAGTCTACATTCCTGCCTCTACTCTCATCATGACAATTCCCTTCAAAGAAGCTAGATCATGTGAACAAATCCTTCCTAAAACATAATTTTCAAATGGAACAATAAAGAGTATCATTATTAAAATATCCATCAGTTTTCTTGAAACAAATCCCTCTGCAGACATAACACCAGAAATTAAGGTACGGTATGTGCTTCTAATTGCAAAGAAAATTAGTTCCTTTGTATCTGGCCATTTAAAGCTGGTAAAGATGTATCTTCTTGATTCTGTTTTTTATGGGCCAGACTTTTCAGCTCAGGGAAGTATGAGGCCCCCAAATCTCTGTTGTAATACTGCTGTCGCTGACCAGCTTTTCAGCCTGTTCAAGGATCAAGGTAATGCTACGTTCTTGGCCACAAAACTGCTGATTTCTCCAATCCCTTGTGGCCACAGGATTAGGTGAGCAGCCAAAGGAGCAGAAGCTGATGTAGATCTGTGTGCTACTCCCTTCTCTTGTCTCTCCTGTTATTGTTTGCTATCCTTAAGCTGTTAGTGATGGACACATGCATCAGAAAACAACATTTACAACTCTCCACCACCGCCACCAATGACAAAAGCTAGGGCTTAAGAAGAAAGGAAAGATTGATTGTGCAGCATGGATGAACACAGACATCTTTGTGGAAGCAGGTGTCATGAAGAGGGTTTCTGTATATTCCAGAATTCATATGAATTAGACTTAGAGAATCTTGTCCCGGGGAAATTTTTTCTAGAACATACAGGGAATATAGGGAGGAAAACACAATCCAAGACTCTGTTGAAACTTATTTCTTATCGACACCTGGCTCATAACCACAGTTTAGCCCTCAAGTTGCTAGCTAGCATTTTTAATTTGTTGCCACGTATTTCAAAAACATAATGCTTATTTCAAGAGTAGGAGCATGATGTTTAGAGAGAACTAATCCTTCCCTTTTAAAATATGCATTTTTAAAATTTAAGATACTTAAAAGTATAAGTACACTTACTAGGAGGAGCAACTCCCACTGAACTTCCGAAGACTGGCTATTTAGTAAATATGCTCGGAATCATGCTGATTGTGTGCTGTTTCTAATTATGTATATGCATATGTATATATATGTATGAATGTGTTTGTGTGTGTGTGTTTACACGTACCTATATACAAGCACACAAACACACACATAAACACTGTATAGCCTTTTCTATGTGACAAAATCAGTTCTTCATTTGGATTTCTGTTTTATTTGTGTGCATGTTTACAAAAGATTTTATAAAAATAGGGAAAGAAATGGCCACTCATAAAATACTTTTTTTCCGTAATTCCACTATGCTTCTGAGTAGAATATGTCCATTTTAGGTACAGGGGACACTAATTTTATAAATAAACATTTAAGATAAACATGAATATGGCTACCTCACTCTATGCGCCTGTATCCATTCCCCATCCCAGTTGAAATAGACTCCCACACTAAATAATTTTAAATAGCACAAAACAAACGAATCTTCCAAATGCTATTTATACTGGCAGTGCAGTCAATGATGTCATTGCCACAGCAATCACACATTTTGTTTTCTCGCAATAAAAGTGATGGCTTTTCCCATTAATCGTTCAGCAGGGCTTGCATTCTGCACAAGACTGAACAACAACTTGTCTTCTCCTTTGGCTGAAGGCTCCCAGGGTCCTGTTCTCATCACCTCACTTGACCTGAGTCTCTGATTCTGCCAAGGGAGGGCTCTTGGGGCATTGTGCCATGTTGTGCCAGTTTAGAAGCTCACTATCCATCCAGCACGGGATGACTTTGCAACACTGAATACAGCAGAGTAGGCATAGTGGCAAAGAGGATGGGGCTACGTGGGTGTGTCTGGAAAGAAATGTGTAGAGTCATAGTCTTTCCCAACCTGGCATGTCCTCCAGATATGTTGGAGTGTAGAAGTCTGTAGTCTCTGTATCATTGGAGCATCTGGTTGGGGAGCTCTAACTTAGAAGAAAGGGGTCATTTCTGCTGTGATATTTCATCACTTCCCCATTATTTCCTGTCTCTTGGTATGCTCCTATAAGCAATGCTGTTCTTTAGTGTGAGACCCTAATTACTAACGCTCTGTTACCACAATAAGGCAATACAAATATCTGAGTGATTTAGAATGATATTTGTAGTAGTCTGTATCTTAACTCTATAAGTGTATTAAACTGGAAATCTTTACAGCAACTTTTATACCAGAGATACTGCTTAGCAGGCCAGGGGTTTTGAAATATGGTGACAATCACTGGACCCAGCCTACCATCTTCATCCTGGTTTGTGTAATATTTAATGCTAAACATCTGTTTCTGTTTAATCTGAAACACTTGTGGCAATCTAAAACCCTAGCTTTCTACTGTCTTGTTTTGCTTTTCAGTGTTTAGCAATTCTCAGTTTAGCATATTCCTGGAATTAAGAAATGATGTACTGTCTCTCTGTATTTGAATTTTAAACATATCTGAAAGAGAAGATGTTGTCATTATTAAAACAAGTCCAATGCATCATAATAAAGAGATAATCCAACATTTTTGTTGTTGCTCTAAAGATCAAAGAGATGGTAAGCCACTGATGAAGTTTATGCAACCTGTCCAATACTAATTTGTTCTCTGAAAAGAAGGAATCATTTTGTACCGATTGCTACCTATCATAGTTGCTATTGTCCCAATCATTACTCATAGAGAGACTTCAGGGGGCTTGGAAAAGGGAAGAATTAAGGACTTATACTTTCATTTATCCTTTGAGGGCCTGATTCATAGCATTTTAAAATGTATTTTTAATGCTAAAATTAAAATTTTTAATTTTAAATAAAATGGGGTTTTCCCCTAATAAATCATAAGCAATTCAAGATGCTGGTTGTCATCTTTAAAGCACTTCATGTCTTGGGACCAGGTTATCTGAGGGACTGTCTCTTGCCCGTCACATCTACCTGATCCACTAGAGTGGCAAGGAATGTTGTGGATCCTGTCCCCTAAGGAGATACATCTGACGGGACCCAGAAGAAGGATTTTCTCTGTGGTGGCTCCCCCTCTCTGGAACATCATCCCTGCGGAAATTAGACTGACCCAACTCTAACATTCTTTCGGAAGGTGGTGAAGACCTGGTTCTGCCAACGGGCCTGGGGAACCCAGAGCTGGATGGAGCCCATTAAATGGCTAGTATGAATGTGTGTTGTTGTGGGGGGGGGGGAATGTTGTTATTTTTAAATTTTTATTTCTTTTATTTTTATTTATTTTATATTGTGCTTTTATGTCTTGAAACGCCTTGAGTCACTATTTTCTAAATAAATTAAATTCCAATACTTTTATTATATTTCAATATTATTAAAAGGTGATTAAGGAGGGTGCTGCTTCATATAATACATACTTAAAATACAGGTAATCCTTATTTAGTACTGAAGCAGTGGCTAAGTGAAACCACATTTGTGCTTATGGCTTCAGATTTCCTTTACTTTACAAGCCTATAAAGGTCACAAATACAAGATCTGGTCGCAAAGTTACTTTTTCATCACAGTCATAACTGTGAACAGTCACCAAATGAGACAGTTGCAAAATGAGGACACTTCTATTTACATTGTATTAGAAAAAAGGAGTTCCAAAATTCCAAGCACTTCTGTCATTTGTAAGGAAGCTTCTATAAAGCCTTCTGTGATTAAAATTAGAGGTGCTATGGGGCAAATTCTTGTGTAGCTGTTTTTGTTTTGTTTCTGAATGAATAGCTGACATTAGTGATTGAAATTATGGCTGGAGCAGGGGGCAAAATGTTAGAGTATCCAGACTGTTAAGAGTTGCTGCTGATATCTCTTTTCTCACATCAAAGAAATTCATTTTGTAAATAAGGGACAGACAGAAGAACCCTTCATGGTTTCAAAAAAAGAAGCAGCCAGATGCTATTGACTGGAAAAGACAAAGAAAAAGGCCCAAGATTTAAACCTGGAACCTAATAGAGACAGCAGAGTTCCTTTGTGTTGTTAGATGAAGAATGTCTTTGTATGTATGATTTTCTAATTCTCTGCAGTAAATTACTAATTTAACCTTCTAGTGTCTGCTTGGGAAGGCATTTGTACCAGGAATAGAAATTAAACTCCATTTGAGGAGACAAATTAGTTTCTATTCCTGGTACAAATCTTTGTCAATCCCCATATCTCATATTGGATCAGCTTTGGGCTACCTTATACCTATCAGTCTGCTCTTTTGCCACTGTCTCAGCCAAAGGTGGAATAAAGCCATGCTGAGTTTAACCTTCAGTTAGCTGCCAGGAGGCCTCTGGAATATTTGTCTACTGGTTCATCCAACTGAGGGGATCTTCAAACATGGCCAATTTAAGACTTGTGGACTTCAACTCCCAGAATTCCTCAGCCAGCCCCTGATCCAACTCAAGGTGAATAGGTTGTACAATAGCAACTTATTCAGGTTTTAAGAAGTCCTTTCCTGTCACCTGCTAGCTGATTCTTCTAACTGAAGATGCCAAGGCTGAATCTAAGACTTTCTGCATGCAAAACACTTTCCTCTATCATAAACTATGGTTGTTTTCCTAGTGTGGAAAAAAGTCTCATATTTTTGGAAAAAGTCACAAAACAGCGATAGAGCATATGCTTTCTATAGGAAAGGCATCTCCCAAGTTCAACCCCCAGGGCTAAGAAAGACCCTTGGATAGGGCTTCAATAGAAGCTGCCAATCAATGCAGACTGATGTGGTTTGATCTAAAGCAGATTCCTGTGTATAAAGGAATAAAAAAACCTATGGTCATAATTTCTTGTTTTTCAATCTGAATACCAGCAGGTTCTTCAGCAGATTCTGCATCAAACTGCTTTGTGAGGCCCTTACAATTCTATGATTCTGTGATACAATAATCAGTAATTTAAACAAATGAAGGGAACTTCAAGAAACTACAGTGGGGGAAAAGAGAAGAAGAAAAATGACTGTGATCGTGTTATGAAGTCTGCCTATGAATATTTTTTTACTCTGAAGGAATGTGGATGCATTTTTGCTCTGTTAGAGCACAGTCTTCAATGATGCTCTATACACATACCCTACTAAAACACAGTGTTCTCCCAAGAGTTTCCCATTGCATTTTCTTCTAAGTACTTGTCCTGTAACAATCATTTTATTTGTTTTTGCAGAGACCATAAATAGTACACATCTCAATTCTTCTATGGCCTCCAAAGTATTTTATTTTAAAAGCCCTTAGTAATAAAAGAGAGTGGTTGGTGGGCCCAGCTCAGTACATCCTTTTTATATGAAAATATTGTTCAAGAGAAAGAACTGCAACTATTGGGTGAGCATTCCATGGTGAGCATTCCACGTGGAGGTGACAGCTGGAAATCCTGCTTCTTGAAATAAACTTCTACCATGTAAAAAGCAAACGAAACTGCTCCCATACTTGTCTGTTTCTAATGCTAGCTCAAACCTGGCCTGGAAGACAAAGCCTTCTACAGTACTCTTTCCACTTCTGGAAGGGTCCACCAATGTTATGAACATGGATGGAGCAACGGATGGAAACTAACCAAAGAGAGAAGCAACCTAGAACTAAGGAGAAATTTCCTGACAGTCAGAACAATTAATCAGTGGAACAACTTGCCTACAGAAGTCGTCAATGCTCCAACACTGGAGGTTTTAAGAAGAGATTGGACAGCCATTTGTCTAAAATGGTATATGGTTTCATACCTGAACAGAGGGTCGGACTAGATGGCCTCTAAGGTCCCTTCCAACTTTATTGTTGTTGTTATTATCATTATTATTGATCATCGCACAGTCAGCCAGATGTTCAGACTGAATTTGGCATTTTTGTCTACCTATCAAGTCCTTACCAAGGACCTGGGATAGGCAGATGTGGATGTTTGATATTATTACAGATATCGTTGCAGGATGGAAGCAGTTCCTAATAAGGCCGCCTTTTGCAATTGACTAATGGCGAATTTGTCAATGCCAATGGTGTTCAAGTGGTGCTTCAGTTGTTTTGGGATTGCACCCACGGCACCTATTACTGTTGGTACTACCCTTGCTTGCCTTTGCCACAGTCTTTCTACTTCTATTTGTAGGTCTTTGTATTTTGTTTATATTATTATTATTATTATTATTATTATTATTATTATTATTATTATGTTTCAAGTGATAGTCTGAGGCATTACTAGCCTCCACATAGAAGCTATCTCAAGGGGCTTCCAGTGATCTGTCAAATGCAGGTGGTTCTCAACTTACAACAGTTCACTTACTGACCAAAGTTACCACGGCACTGAAAAAAGTGACCGTTTTTCATAGTTATGATCTTTGCAGCATCCCTGTGATCATGTGATTAACATTCAGGTGCTTGACAACTGGCTCCTATTTATGACCATTGCTGTGTCCCAAGGACATGTGATCACCTTTTGCAACCTTCTGACAAGCAAAGTCAATGGGGAAGCCAGATTCACTTAACAACGGCTTTAGTAACTTATCCATTGCAGTGACTCACTTAACAACTATGGCAAGAAAGGTCGTAAAATGGGGCAAAACTTACTTAACAAATGTCTCACTTAACAAGAGAAATGTTGGGCTCAGTTGTAGTTATAAGTCAAGGACTACCTGTACAGGCATCTAAGTGTTCTAGCAACACAGAAGAAAGTGAAAAGTGAAAAATTTCATTGGCCAAAAGCCCCTGTGATGAGGAAAAAAGTCAAAACAAACTTTTGACCTTGAAAGAAAAACTATTTCTCTTGAAGAGAGTGGCTTATCAAATACACTATTGCATAAGACGTTTCTAAGACAAAGTGAAAATTCCTGTATCATTCTTTGATTTTTCAAGCTTGTCATACTCACTAACCTTGTTATTCCAGAAAGATGGTTCAAGACTCCCCCGTTTATTATGTTTTAACATTACGTGTTTCAAGAAAATTACAAGGAATCTAGGGTTTTGATTCAAATCTTGCATTAAATCATACAGAAATAGATTTTTTCACTGCTTTCAAAGCTACAATTGGCTTTCATAATTTCAATCCCAAATAATTTATCTCGAGTACATTAACTAATACATATTATACAGCAAAAGGCAGACAGTTGAGCTGCACATTTTGCTCAACAAGCCTGCAAGCCAAACAAGAACAGGCATAGCCCAGCTGCCAATTCAGGCTGGGATCATGTAAATAGCTGAAACTTTTCACAGAGATTGTAAACTGCAAATCACAGAATCCTTTCCAGAAATAATAGTGTGCTTTTCCAAATTATGCTGTTCACTTTGAATACATATTCCTCTCTTCCTTTATAATGGTGGGATGCTCTAATCCGAAATAATGAAACCTTGCAGGACCCTTTCTCTTTGAATTTCCTCTAGAATAAGGGGCACAATATTTGGACTGCAAAATTCCCATGAACCACTAGGTGACAGCAAAGAGATATTGAAAACTCTGCAATTTGGGTAGTTCAATTCCATAAGTTCTGATCAAGCAGCTGAAGCATTAAAACTAATATTTATTTATTAATTTATTTACTTATCCAATTTCTAGACTGCCCAATTCCAAAAAGGACTCTACATGGCTTCACAAAATTAAAAACTGAGGAAAAAAAGGTCCCAAATCATGACAGGAAAAAGCTCAATCTGCCTGAGGAAACATTTTTTAAAAAAGAAACCAGAAACAATCCTCCATACCCAAGTAGGGCTTGCCAGTCTCCCCAACCCAAGGCCCAAAGGGAAGAGCCACTTTTTTAGAGCTTTCTTGAAGGCTAGTAGAGAGAAGGCAAATCTTTCTGGAGATGCAATTCCAGAGGGCAAGTACTTCCTTAGAAAAGGCCTACTTCCTGGATCTCAATAAATCACATTGAACAGTTGTACAGAATGGGTAAATACTAGATGTTTTCTCATGCAACTAGACCTTGTCCATGTAGGGACTTCTGTAATAGCTAACACTTTGAATCACACCCAGAAGCTTTCTGATAAACAGCACACCTCATGAAGCAGTGAACATAATGAGATCTGACCATCAGGATTCATTCTGCAGCATTTGGTTCAGCTTTAGCAGCTGAGTACTTTTCAAAAGAGAACACTTCAAACTAATACCAGGTATTTATACTTTTATATATAGGTATTTTTTACACTTTAAAGTATATTGTAGTAGTCTATTTGCAATAATGCCAGGTATGACTCTAATACTCTGGCTGTCAAGTTTTAAATCTTTTGGTAAGAATCTACCAAATTAGCTGGTTATTTCTCATTGAACTAATGTTCCCTTCTTTTCTTTTCTTTTTAACTGAATGTTCTTCTAAATCCCAGTCTGGCTAAATTGTTCATCATGTGGCAAGATATTTTCTGCAGCAAGTTGCTGGAGAGTTACATATTGGAATGCTCTTGCAGAGAAAAGTATTTGTGTAAAAAAATATAAAATACCAAGCAAAATGCTAGGGTAAATTCCTTCTGTTTGACCTTCGATCTCTTCTATGTGGCAATTAAAAAATAAAGAGACTTTATACCTAAAAAGTATGGTTTGCCCATTAGCATTTAGCATAACTTCAATGCACATAAAATACGATGTCCAGGTTTAGTAAAATAATTGGCTTTGAGTGCAAAAAGATAGAACATTTAGTAAACTGAATTTCACTCCCTTTTATGTATTATAGTCATGTCAAAAGTTACACAGTGCAGTAGTTTGATGCTTATGTGCTAGGTCTAGAGAAGCTAGGTCTCACTCTGCCTAGAACTCCTATCCTCCAGTCAAAGCACACTTTCTAAATGTTGGCCTTAAAAACTAAGAAATGGTAAGACTGTGGCCCAGTTAAGACCTACCAATAGGAAAGAGGTAGGGAATGGCATTTTATATTTCTGATTATGTTTAAATATGGGAAATTGCCAGCATGTGACAGCTACTTAAAACAAGCATAAAATGAGCATATTCGCAAGGAAATCTTCATTTCTACAGTTCTGAAAATGCCTAGCAATCAAGGAAGCAAAGAAATACAACTCAGATTTATCTCAGAGCTATAGATAATGTTCTCCTTTTTAAAGTGAGAGCCATTATCCAGCAGATTTTAAAATGTTTATTGTTTATTTCAATTTATGACTTCAAACTGACTCTGGGTAGCTCACAATGTAAAATGTGATGGGTATTTGTCTTTTCTGGTCCTTGGTTTTTAAGCTCTTCTTTGGATAGTATGTTCTTGCTGCTATAGATATAAATATACAGATATACAGATACAGATATACAGCAAGACTGTCCATTAGCTCAGTTGCCACAACAACTGTGCCTAAATGCTTTGTTGCCCAAATATTGCTATCTCTGCAATACTATATGTGTTGAGGAATGGGATGCGATTAGCTCTGGTCCACACATGCATCAAAATGGAAGAGGAGTAAGAAACATCCTGAGATAACAGAATGTACAGTATTAGAGCCACCAATAGGAGTTGCTTTTAGAATTTTTTTTTTCCACTGAAACCCTTCTAAAGTGAAGAAAACAAGTTGGCTTGACCTAGCTGCTAAAAGTTTTAAGAGAAGTAATAAAATGTCACTTTTCTCCCACCTGCCTGAAGCATTATAGTGCATCTTTTTAGAACACTTCCTGTCCTATTATTTCCTCTCTATATTCCAAATAGCAATAGCACTTAGACTTATATAACAATAGCAAGCAATAGCACAGAAACATATATATATACTGCTTCATAGTGCTTTGCAGCCCTCTCTAAGTGGTTTACAGAGTCAGCATTTGCCCCCAACAATCTGGGTCTTGGAAGGATAGAATACTGAGTCAACCTTCAGCTGGTCAGGATTGAACTGCTGGCAGTCGGCAGAATTAGCCTGCAGTACTGGATTCTAACCACTGCGCCACCACAGCAATATACAGACCACGGGTCTATACAGACCAGGTGCGTCACTTGGGACACAGCTGCAGAGGATTCTGTGGAATAGTACAACTTCCCACTTTTTCTCTGAATCCCAGATAGTGATAGATAATAGAAGTAAAATGTAGGAAAACCCAACTCATCAGAAAATAAGCAAAGTCAGTAGATTGAGGAGCTGGAACACAGGTTTTTCCAATATCTGGGAGCTTTTAAACCTAAATGTTTAGATTCTCCCCTCCCCTCCCCACCATTTTTCTAGGCTTATAAGGAAAGGCTTAGCTAGGAGATTACTATCATTTATAAAGAGTTCAATTTCTTTGGCAAAAGAACTTCACCTACAGGCTAATTTGAGATTACTTAAAAGTAGTTGGTTAGTTAGTCATGTCAGCCTAGCCAGCATGGTTCATTGTAGGGCTTCTGGGTCTGGGCTGCAAAAATCCAGACAAGCATTAGATAGCAGCAAAAAGATACAGAAGATGCTGGATTATATGGAAGCACTATTGGTAAAGAAAATCAAAACAAGTGACTGGAAAAGACAAGAAAAGTTGCAAACATAAAATGCTAGGACCACGTATAAAATTCCATTAATGGAGCATGGTTCATCATGAAACTATTTCCCAATCTGGGGACATTCCAGACATGTTGATTTCAACTCCCAGGGTTTGGGGCAATGGCTATGGTAGCTAAACTATTGATAGAAGTGGTTGAAATATTGATAGATGCCCCTCAGTCAAAACTTATTTCCCTCAGTTCCAGTTCTAGTAGCTACATATAAACAAGGCAAAAATAAGAGCAAAGGATATTCAAGAGGTATCAGAAACAAACTTTTGTGCCAAAAGTTTCAAGGAACTGGCTATGTCTTGGGGCCACATATCCTCAGTATGCTTACTAGACCTAGCTATATATTTTGACCCCAGACTAGCCAAGTGATGCTATGACTTGTAGTCCAGTGCCTGGAGGCTGTGCAGGCCTGGATGGGAGAAACAGAGTCAGGCTCAATTGTGGCAATAAAAAGTGACTGTGTTTATTTGGACCCCCAGTTCTGGAACACAGTATTTCACCATTTATTCTCAGTGGGTTGTATTACCCACTCAGGGATGGTGTGCAATTTGAAGCTTATTATTTTTTTGCACTCTCGGATCCAGCTCAAAGATCAGGTAGCAGCTGTGGTCAAGAAGGCTTTTGCACAGGTATGTCTGGTTCAATCAGGAAATCCTTCAGACCCTAGTCACCATACAATTGGATTATTGTAATTAGCCAGCGTGCCTGGCTGAAGAATTCTGGGAGTTGAAGTCCACAAGTCATAAAAGGGCCAAGTTTGAAGCCCCCTGATCTAAATGTTGCAATTGGACCAGAACATAGTTACCTGGGCAATATTAGAAGCATCACATAAAGCTCAGGTGATCCCATTGCTTTGTCAATTGCAATTGTTACCAGTTGGCTTCTGAGTGCAGTTAGAGATGCTGGCTATGATCTTTATAGCTCTTCATGGGACTCAGGAAATGTGCCCTTTTTGTTGCAGTGCCTCCTCTCTGGAAGAAGTTCCCCCACCCCATTCCTGAGATTTGCACAGCAATCATCCTTGAATTGTTTAGGTAACTTAAAAACCTGATTGTTTTCCCAGGCCTTATAATAGAGGTGCTCCCTGCTCTCCTCCCGATTTTTGTTACATTTGTCATATCTGCAAAATAGGTGGGTATTTTCCTCTTCCAGTTGGCATAGCTTTTTTACTTATATTTCTGTATGTTACTTCTATTAATTTATTTCCCGCCCAGAGTTGCTAAGGAGTTGGGCAGCCTGAAAATAGATAAATAAAAAAATGCAGCCAAAAAGGACATTCACCTTTTTAGTAATGCCATCCTATTGCTTTCTCATGTTTCACTTGTGATCAATTACAATGCAAAGATTATTTTCATGCTTACCATTGAAAGCCAGGTATCCCCATCCTATATCTGTGTACTTGATGTATTTGATTATTATTGTTGTTGCTGTTGTTATTGTTATTATTATTTTGGTAAGTGAAGACCTTTGCATTTATTTCCATGAAATCTCATTAACTTCTGATTGTTTACCTTTGTGGCAGATGGCACAGATATGTAAGATAAAGCACCTTTCTGAACCAGTTCATTAAAGTGTTAATGTATCATATAGCACTTGTAGCTTGTTATGGCTTAGGATCTGTATTGCCCTGTGTTAATGGAGGATGAAACTTCTATCCAGAAAATGGGTTCTTGTGTGCATTTCCATACCCCTACCCGCTGGTTGCAATATCCAGTCCAGAGAATACTTCCCCTCTGCCTTTCATTGTACATTTTCAAGGAGTAAAGATGTTTCTATTTATTATGGGCTCTTATGCCCCTCCAGTAGAATGTCACAAAGAGTTGGCTTATTGTATCAAGTGCTGCAAAGCAGCATCTGGAGAAGATAATAGATTTTTGGCAGAGTTGTGCTGGGAGGCCTCTACCTCAGCCCAGCCTGGCATGGTAATGTAGCTCTGGCTCCCCACAGCTTTGCCATTGTGATTAGGAAGCTGTACCCCAAGGCATCTTCTTAGTGAAAACCAACCCTACAAAATGCAAGCGTTATTGGCATCTGTCTGGATGACAGAGTTCAACCCACTCAGGAAGTCCTTTGGTCAAACTAACAACATGTTTTGTTGGTAAGAAATGAGCACAGGGCTAGAAACCACAGAAATGGGGGTGGGGGTGGAGGAGGCTTTAAACAGCTTCAAGTTGGTGCAGATTGGAACACAAAACGGAATTTAATTTGGGAAAATTTTGTTTTGAAGGTGGCGTGCAATTTAATACGTGTAAAATTTAAAATATGCAAGGTAAACCCTTGCAGTGAAGGAAGTATAATGAGCTGTTGTTGAGGGTAGGGCGGGGAGGCAGGGTTTTGGCAAGTGTCCACTCCTAGCTGTAATGGGAGTGAAGAGGATTATTGAACTTCCAGGAACAGACTATACTGTGAATGGAATCCTGGGACTATCAGGATGCAAAGCCTGATCTGGAAGCAGATGATGCTGACACCTTGCTGAAGCTAAGCAGGTCTAAGTTAGCTGTTGCCAGAAACAAAGACAGCCTGGAAACTCTGTATATGCTGCTTTGAGTTTTGTGATGCATGAAAGATAGGATAAGCGCCCTAAATCAAATCAACATCAGTGAGAGCAGTGATGAATTTTGTGAGAAGGCATGATCCTGGCTGGGAAGTATCCACTTGATCACTGATTTCTTCAGGGTAACCAAAGGCAAACAAGGGCAAGTTTATTCTTTAGTTCTGTGGTGGGAATATGGGCAGAGTTGGGACAATCAGCACCAAAAATAGCCTCTTCTACACATCTGTTAAAGCCATTGTAGCTCTGTCCTCTTTTCCCACTAGGCTTGTATGGACATTATTTCCTTGCTTCCTTGGGAGGTTGTGTTTGTATGTAACTTTAGGACCAGAGTTAGCATACACCTATGCTCAGCTGACAATAAGACTGCTGTATCTTTTGGACCCTTTTAAATGAAGATGTTATGTTTTCATTTCCATACTTTTACTTCTATGGAAGCAGCTGTTCACTTATTAAAGTCAGGTCCATCTCTGGGGTGGTTCATTACTCATAATTTATTTATTTAGCATATGGAATATCATATATGGACTTGCAATATATATTAACATTTCACCTAGATTAAAAAAAACACAATAAAATATGAATGCTAAAAAGCTATATTCAGATTCCAATGTCTAGGCCATCTGACCACTGAAGCGCAGCATCATTTATATGAAAGAAATCAGATACTGGACTGGTATATACCCTCAGCTTTCAGCCAGTCACGATGTGATCTATAATTTGACATGGGCCCAGAGTTACACTGAGAAGGGGATACTACTGTATGCTCCATTTATACAATGAGTATGAAGCTAGTTTGCTTCTTCATAGTGTAACCTGGAGAGACCAATAGCATGAAGTAAACAAACTGGCAACTGTTGGCAGCCAGATTACTTTGTAGATTTTCCTGGCTTTCAAAATACATTCTACAAAAGAATGAAAGATCAGAGATCAGGAATATTATTCGAATCTGCCAAATCAATGTCGAGAGGCTCAGCAGATCAAAGATCCAATATGTTTCCAAACTTTTATGAGACGGCTGATCATTTCTTTTCCAAATAGAACTTCTTACTTCTGACTTTCTTTTGTACATTGCTAGTTATTACTATCATAGTTGGCATTAGAGATTCATAGGTTTTTGTTGTATGCTAGTGGATGTTCCTGGGTGACTTGCAGAGCATCAGGGGACAAAATACACATCTGGAAATAGAACAGCAAGTTGGCGACCTCTAGAGCTTCATGGTAGAAAGAACATTTAAAGAAAGAAGCACAGAAGGGAATTTTGTATCAACCTAAATGGCAGTATTAGTACTGGCACTTTATGAAGGTATCATTTTTATGTCTAAAGGGCCTCCATACTTGCAGATTTTCTAGGGTTTTACTACAAGAGTCAAAAGCATGAGACATATCTACTGGGAATGGAAAATCTATCTGGATAATATGGTATAGAACCTTGGTTTCTCAAGCTGTATGTTACTTTCAGTCCATTTCAGCATTGCCTTGCTCTTTGCCTCCCCTGTAAGTTTGTATGAAGGCATATACCTATTTTTATGCACACTCCCATAATTGATCCTTATTTCCTTAATATAATGAATTCTAGTGGAAGCCGAGAGCCGATTAAATTAAATGTGCTTTGCTGAGCCTGAGTTGAATATGATAGCAACTGGTAACCATCTTAACAAGATAACTGGCCATAGGTGAAAGAATGTGTTTGGGCATTTTTGATTCACTTAACAGCATTCACTGTGAGGGCTAAGAAGGCATGCTGATGCTTATGGTTGTCTACAGATTGATGGGAATTTTTAAGAGTGTCAGAAATGCTCAATGGTCAAAAACAAGGTTACAGTTCCTTTTTTCTCATACTTATAAATTAAAGGCATTATAACAGATTACAACAAAGATAAGAAGAAACAACCCAGAGAGACATTGGTTAGGAAACATGGAATAATTCCTAATCCAGCAATGCCAAGTAGAGGTTGGATAGGGGGAAATCCTCATATCTTACTGGCAGTACAGTCTATGAGTCCACAGAATAATCTCCCAAGAGACAGAGAGGAATCCCCATTTCTGGCATAATTTAAAATCGGAGAGGGGCTTGGGAATCTGTTTCAAGAGGGAAATGGCTGAGGCTGTGTGAAAATCTCACTGCTTTGTAAAACAACTGTTTATTAGGCAGACATGTATTTTTGTAACACTGGGGGTGGTTTTATTTGACAATGAGAACGTTGGGTCAGGGAAATTTAGTTTTAGCAGACAAAGTTCAACACAGTTAGAAGCAATGTCGGGAAAGAGCATCACAACTGTCTGTAGATCTGGAAGTAATTATGGCCAGCATAGCTTAGCACCCTTTTGCTGATTCTGATGATGCAACCTACAGATTATGAAAGGATTTGAGTTCTAGAGAAATTCCAGTTATGGAGCAATGCCTTTTAATCAAAAATAACTAATTCAAACCCCACCCCACCCCCCAAACATGAAATACAACCAGTACTAGAACAGAAAATATAAAATTCTCAGCCTCACAAAAATTGTTCTCCCTCGTAAAAATGTGGCTAAAACAATCTAAAGGAAGCTCAGAAAAGTGACCTTAAAGGAACCTTGTCATATCAAGCCAACTTCTTATCCAGCCCACTATTCCGTCAAGCATTTCGAAAGTTCATAAATTTGAATAGGATAGTAGTGAGTTTCTTCCACCATTTTTCCTAGCAGCTGGTATTTAGCTGGTTGCCTGAGATTTTGAAAATTGTAATTTGGCTGGAGGGGAAAGGGAAGTGACAATTGTGCTTTTTAAAATGGCTTCAAAGAGGCAGCAGCCTTCCTCAATACCCAAGGTTATTTCTTCTCCTATAACTTCCACTGCACAGCTACAACAACAATCTAAACATGTACCACCGGCTCAGCCACCACCCTCCCCTCCTCTACCTGGACTTTCAGTACAAGAGGTTAGAGGCATAATGGGAGAGATTGTAGTTCAAATGAGAGAGGAAATGAATCAATTTGTTTCACAGATTAAATCAGAAATTAAATCTGATCTCAAAGAAGAGATAACGGGGATAAAGTCTAAATTGCAAGAAAATAATAATGAACTACGACAAGATATATTGGCAGCTGTTTCAGGTTTGGCTACTGTGGTGGTTAAGCTCGACGCAAGGCTTGAGGAAGTGGAAGACAAAGTTGACTCTTTGGATGACAAAATTCAAGACGTGGAAAGGAAGGTGGACTCCTCACAAGAAGATATTTTGATGTTTCAGTACAGACAGATGGAGTATGCCCTGAGGATTAGAGGCCTCAAGGAAGATATCAATCAAGATTTGGTGGAGGTGGTCCTTACTGATCTGGCGCTGGCCTTGGATATGGATAAAGGAGAATTACAGAGAGAAGTGGAAAAAATTTATAGACTCAACTCCTGGATTGCTAAGCAGAAGAATTTGCCTAGAGATGTGGTGATTTACTTTACAAAGAAGTCCCTGCGGAATGAGATTATACAAGCCTTTTACAACAAAAGATTTCAGATTGCCGCCCAAGATGTCATCATTCTAAAGGAAATCCCATCCAAAATTTTAAGAAGTAGAAAAGACTTTGCTTTTTTAACCAATGAGCTTAAAGCTAGATCGATGCCATTTAGATGGGAAATTCCGATGGGTATTGTTTTGAGCCATGCTGGGACACGCTACAGATTGAACACAGTTGATAAAGCTAGAGATTTTTATACTTCGGTCCTGGGTGCAGGCTCAACTTCATCTGGTCGGAAATGTTTGAGTGGTAAGGAAGCTGAGCAACAATCTGAGGCATTAGATTTGGTTTCCGCAGGGATGATAGAAGCGGCAAAGCAACGCCAGACGGAGGCTAAAGAGCAGAGGATGACTCGTGCAGCCTATAAGCGTAAAGAGAAGGAGCAACGTAAAAAAGAGCCCAAAGAGAGTTCTCCTGGAAGTGCTTCACCGCCGGTGGGAGGAGCAAGACCCAAGAGTTATGCAACACACGCAGCTCTGTCAGATTTTGATGGTGTCTTCTCCAGGCTGCGTGCCAAGGGAGATGGCAAAGTTTTTGACCTGGAATGTTAATGGATTGAATTCTCCTCAGAAACGGAAAAAAATCTTTTATTATTTGAAGCAACATACCAATGATGTTATTTGTCTACAGGAAACTCATATTTTACTTAAAGACCAGAAATATTTAGTTAATGCTCGTTTGGGATCTCATTTTATATCTCCTGCTCCTGGGAAGAAAGGGGGAGTTGTTATATATGTTAAACAAAACCTACCAGCTTGTCTGGTAGAATCAGATCCCCAGGGGAGATATGTGATGATTGAACTTGGTATATATGGTAAGAAAGTACTTATAGTTGGACTTTACGCTCCAAATCAACAACAGGAACAATTTTATAAACAGTTACATCAAAAAATAACTTTGCTTGATTATAGATCAGTGGTATTAATGGGTGATTGGAATGGTGTCTTAGATACACTAAGGGATAAGAAAGGTTCCTCTCCTTTTCTTAAACAAGCAAGGCTACCTAAAGCCTTTTTTGATATGAAAGAAGACTGGGAATTAAGGGATTATTGGCGGGAACGTAATCAAGAGGAGAGAGACTTTACTTTTTTTTCTGATAGACACCAATCTTTTTCAAGAATTGACTTTTTCTTGATTACCACGGACTTGTATAATAAAGTAAAGAATGTAAAGATTTTTCCTAGATCACTGACGGATCATAGTCCAGTTTGGATGGAGCTGATTCAAGAGAAAGAGGAAAGAAGATCCTGGAGAGTTAATGAAAATTTGTTTAGACAAGAAAAGAATGTTCAAAAACTAAAGGAGTGTTTAAAGGACTATTTTGCTTTGAATATGTATAAGGGGACTTCAATGTCAATGGTATGGGATGCAGGTAAAGCATTTATGCGCGGTGTTTTGATAAAAATGAATAATTTTTATAAGCGAAATCAGATTCAGAAACGTAGAGAACTTGAAGATGAAATTAAATTAAAAGAAAGGGCTTTGATTTTAAATCCTTCTGATGAGAGTATTAAAGAATCTGTAAAGTTATTAAGGTCACAATTTAATATGTTGATAGCAGACCAAGCTGCAACCAACTTATTATTTATGAAACAAAATACATTTTGTAATGCCAATAAGCCTGGGAGATGGTTGGCTTATCAATTAAGAAAGAAACAGAGACAAAGAATAATAGAGAAAATAAACTATAAGGGTAAATTAGTTTCTCAGAAGGAATTGATTAAAAAATCTTTTTTGGATTACTATCAAAACCTATATAAATCTACTAATGTACAAATGCTAGATATAAATAAATATTTAGCTGAGGCAAGTTTTCCTAAATTGACTGAGGATCAGAAATATGAAATTAATGGTTTAATTACTAAGGAGGAAATTACCTCAGCAATTCAACAATTGAAATTAGGGAAAGCACCGGGTACGGATGGGTTAACAGCTGTTTATTACAAAGTTCTAATAGAGGAGATGATCCAACCATTACATGATCTTTTTAATGGTATTTTACAGGGTTTAGAGATTCCTCCTTCATGGCGTAGTGCTTTTATATCATTGATTCCAAAGGAGGATCAAGATCTTACCCTACCAAAAAATTACAGGCCTATATCTCTTTTAAATGTGGATTATAAGATATTTGTAAAAATTTTGGTAAATAGGCTTATGAGGGTGGTGCATCATCTTGTGCATAAAGATCAATCAGGATTTATAACAGGAAGGTATATGAAAAATAATGTCAGACAAATTATTAATTTACTAGAATATTTAGACAAGAACAACCAAGTTCCTGCAGGGCTCATATTTTTAGATGCTGAAAAAGCATTTGATCAATTGAATTGGCATTTTATGTTAAGAGTAATGGAAGAAATGAATTTTGGTGAAAAGATATTACAAGCCCTTACGGTAATATATCAAAAACAAACGGCACAACTTATTGTTAATGGAGGTTTGTCGGAGGTTTTTACAATAGAGAAAGGTACTAGACAGGGGTGTCCTTTATCGCCATTGTTGTTTGTTTTAACATTGGAAATATTATTGATCAAAATTCGAGAGTCTCAGGAAATTAAAGGAATATATGTTAATAAAAAAGAATATAAGTTGAGAGCTTTTGCGGATGACTTGGTTGTTACTTTGTCGCAACCTGATTATTCTGTAGTAAACTTATTACAGTTGATTCACCATTATGGTTTGGTCTCGGGTTTTAAGATTAATGTAAATAAGACTAAAATTTTACCTAAAAATATGTCGAGTCAGGAGAAGCAGATTTTGGTTAACTCGACGGGTTTTGAGATTGTTAATAAGGTAAAATATTTGGGGGTGATGCTGTCTGTTTCTAATGCAAAATTATTTAAAAATAATTATGAAAGGTTGTGGGTCAGGGTACAGAAGGACTTGAAGAATTGGGAAAAGTTGCAATTATCCCTCATGGGAAGAATTGCAGTGATAAAAATGAATATTCTACCCAAGTTTCTTTTTTTGTTTCAAATGTTACCAATTTTGAAAAATGAGATTAATTTAAATGAGTGGCAGAAGGGTCTCAACAAATTTATTTGGGCAGGGAAAAAACCAAGGGTTAAGTTTAAAATTATGCAAGACTTCCGTGAGAGGGGTGGACTTAAGGTACCAAATTTGAAATTATATTATGATGCGGTGGTTTTAACATTAATTAGTGATTGGGTAAATTTGACAAATTCTGAGATACTTTACTTAGAGGGATGGGATTTACTTTATGGGTGGCATGCCTATTTAATATTTAATAAAAAAATAGATTGGGCTTTTAAATCTCATATTTTAAGAATTTCTTTACTTAGGATTTGGAGAAAATATTATAAAAGTGATTTTAAAGTACCATTATGGGCTATACCTTGGCACGCGATAGAAGGAATAAAAAGAGGGGTTAAAATGGATATGGTGTCTTATAGACAGTTACTTAAATGGGATGGACAAAACTGGCAATTAAAATCACGGGAAGAGTTAGCACAAGAAAATTTTACTTATTCTTGGTTCCAATATAGGCAACTATTAGATAGATGGAAGATGGATTGTAAGGTGGGTTTTCTTAGAGAAGATGAAAATCTTATTAAGCAACTGAAGGATCAAAGACAAACCCACATTAAGAGAATTTATGGGGTTTTAGTTGAATTGGACTCAGAAACGGAACTAATTAAAGATTGTATGATTAGATGGGCGCAGAATTTTGGTGAGCCAGTTTCATTGGACACCTGGGAAACTATTTGGGTGAGAAATGTCAAATTTACTCAAGCACAGAACTTAAGGGAGAATTTTTATAAAATGTTTTATAGATGGCACCTTGATCCACAAAAAATGTCTTATATGTATCCTGACGTGCAACCCAAATGTTGGAGATGTGGTTATAAGGAGGCTTCCTATTATCATATTTGGTGGTCATGCAGAGAGATAAAAGCATTTTGGATTAAAATATGGTGGAATATCCAGAGAATTTTTAGAAGGAGGGTAAAATTTACTCCGCAATTATTTTTGTTAGGTATTGTTACAGATTGTGATACAAAGGAGGTTGTATTGATGTTAAACTTGATCACAGCCGCTAGGCTGTTAGTAGGACAATACTGGAAGAAGGAATCTTTGCCTACATTGCAGGAATGGTTTCTTAAAGTAGCTTATCTGGCAGAAATGGCAAAGATTTCGGCTTTCTTAAAGCAACAAACGCAAGAGAAGTTTTTTGCTGTTTGGGATAAATGGATAAAATTTATACAATTTAGATTGGGTATACAAAAATATTATATAGTTTTTTCATAAGTTTTATTTTCATATATATTATAGATAATTTTTTTATATATATAAATATAAAGTTTTTAATTTAATTTTTATTTTTATTTTTTAAGCCTATATTCTGCTCTGGGAAGCTCAGGGGGGGGGGAAGGGAGGGTTTTTTTGTTTTTGTTTTTTTTTGGGAGGGCTGGGGGATGGGGTTTTTTTTTTTTTTTTAATATATGTATTGTTTAGTTTTATTTTTCTGTATATGTTGTCTCTTGTTTTGTATTATTTTTCCTTTTTTGTAAAATTTATAAAACTTTTAATAAAAAAAAAAAATGAAAAAAGAGAAAGATAAACAAAAAGAAAATTGTAAATAGTCATCAAGACCAAAAGTCCTAATCATAGAATCATAAGCTTGGAAGGGACATTGCAAGTGTTCTAGACCAACAGCCTGCCAGGGCAGATATTCCCAAATTATTTCTGAAAAATGGCCATCCAGTCTTCGCTTACAATCTTCCAGTGATGGTAAATCCATAGCTCCAGGAGGCAGCCTGTTATATTGCTTAATAGCCAATCATCGTCAGAAAGTTCTTCCTTATTTGGGTTTTCAGTCTTTCTGTGTAATATTTCACCTATTTGTTCTTGTGTTACCTTTGGGCACTGTGGAGAATACATTGTCTTCCTTGCTACAACCCTTCAAGTGTTTGAAGATTGTGTTCAGGTATAACAAAATTCTTCTGAATCATGAGCCTTGTGAGGTGCTGCAATCCCCCCAATTCTGTGTCATTGTCATGTTTGATAAGTATCCCTTCTATTGCCTTGTCTAAGTAATTTAGAAAAATATTGAACAGTGAGCTCTTGAGGTACTCCAGTGTTCTGAATTCTCAGTCCTTCTTTTGAATCTGCTATAAAATATCACGTTTGAAGAGTAGCATTACTGTGGATTTATAAAAGTACATTATCTCACTGGTGATTTAATTTTTCATTCTCTTCCAAATGACTTAATGCATGGAAATTGCCTTTAAAAAAGGCAGCCCAACACTTTTGACTTTTTCTTTGACTGAACAATGTGAGTTCAAGAGCTCTTTTGTGACTGTTCACTGCCAACTCAGAACTCAGTAAAGAGGATGGTGAACAGTTTTTAAGGCCTTTTTAAAAGTATGTAATCAGAGGGAATATTAAATCTTAGGTGGAAATTGAGCTTTGGAGCCATCAGTGAAAAGGTACTTTAAGATGTACCTCCATCCTGGTTATTCATTATGGAACAGCTTCAGTTGATGGGCAAGAAGCTGATATGGATGAGAAGGTCCTTCCAATAAATAGTAAGACTTTAAGGGTCAAGCCATCCTTTCAAATAGACTTAGAAATAGAGTGACAGTCTGTGTATCTGTCATTATACGGGCATCACATGAGCTAATCCCTGCCCTTCTTCAGCACTTGAATGGTTGCACTCTGCACTAGCTGAAGTTCCTGAACTGTTTTTAAAGATAGAGACTATTGTAATAATGTCCAATGAGGTGTGATCAAAGCTCATCAGGTAGGACTACAGAAGGGAAATAGATATTCCTAATGGTAGCAGAATTTTTGCATACCTAATCTGATGCTCTATCTGTGCCTATATGTTCCCAAGAATTTAGTACCACCCCATCTTTTTTTGTTATTTCAGAGAAGATATATGATTGCTTCTTGCTAAATGGCTTGCCTCCCGCTAGTCTGCAGTGTTATCTAGTCCCTTGCAGTCAAAGTTCCCGAAGAAGGCTGGCAACCAGGCTATGCATTGCCAAGAAATGTCAAGCTGTAGCACAGAGGACCATCTCCCTGCAGCAGGAAAGGATGTTGTCTTCCCTGGAGTAGCAGTGCTGGCCTGAGCGTTTGGATATCTGACAGCCTGACCAGCTGTCACAGAACTCCTCTTGCTGTTCCATCCTCTGAAAAACCAAGAGTCCGCTTAGCCTTCCAGATTTAAAAATAGACCCTTTGCTTATGGAAAATTAAGGATGGATAAGCGGCACCGCAGGATGCCTCTTTGCTTCTAATTATATTGTAAATCAATTGCTGTGTTAAAGAAAGAATTCTGGCAGGCATCTCCCTGCTGAGTGCAAGAGGAGCCTTGGTAACTTAAACAAGATGCTTTGGACGATCCCTCAAGCCTGATTTTCATCAATGGGTGAGCAGGGGAGGAATTGGATGACAGACAGGCAGGCTGCTGGGGACTCCAGTGGACTCTACATTCTCAGGTTTTAGAGCTTTGCAGCGGCTATTTCTTGCAGCTGATACGAGGGAGGTAGAAATATTGTTTGGAAAAATAGTTCTTATATCTGCCTGGGCTGGTCATGAAAAAGGGAAGGACTGAAATCACAGAAATATTATGTCAGAAAGTGGAATAAAACAACCTTTTTATTAGATCCCCTTTGCTTTGTGTAGACGATTAAGTTTTAAATAACTATTTCAGAGCTGATTTTGCTTGATAAAAGATTTTACGAATGGAAAAGTTTGCATAAACTGAACAAATGCGAAGAGAAATCGTTCAAATGAAGACATTGCTAAGCTCTGAATTATGAGCTATTTCAGGGATTTTGATTTGGCTCCTTTCATAAGAAAGTCTTTAAAATGTTATTGGCACTTTATAATATTTGTATTTATGGATGATATGCTGGTGAGTATAATTTATGGTCCCTGAATGAAGCCTTCTAGTTCTATTTCTGATACTGATTAAAATGGAAGTTTATTTTCATATTCATAAGAATAAACCATCCTTTCCTCACCCAGGTAGCCTCCAAATTTAGCTCACAGAATTCTCAACCGTGGGCACATTAGCTGGAAAATTCTGGGAGCTGCAGCCTGAACTTCTGAAGGGTACCACAGTTGGAGAAGATTTACTTAGATTATTGCCTAGAGGAGAATTGAAGAAGATTTTGCTTTTGGTATTGTTAAATATGTTCAATTCCATTCAGAAAAGTTAAGAAAACTGGTGCAACTATTAGTTCCCATTGTGATATTGGCCCAATAGTAACCACTCTCATATACCTAGTCTGGAATATTTAATTGGAATCTCTTTAACGATAACAGCTACATACTGGTATTAATATGTGTATTTCACGATGTGAGTTCACATAGAATAAATATGCAGGAATAAAGCAATATTATATCCAAACCTGGATAAACTGGAAAGAGTTCGGGATGGATAATGAAGACAATCAGGGAACAAAGACAGAAGTGTTTTAAGATATTGTCCATCCACCAGCATAAAGCAAGGCTGGAATAATGTTTTCTGTGCCAGTCCTTATCCTGTCTTGATTGGTGTTGTCCTGAGATGTGAATGTGCCACTTATTAAAAGCCAAGTGATTGGTTGTCTCCTTTCTGCACATCACAGCCACTAGGGAAAGCATTCACCAATCAGGAACTGCAGCAAGAGTGGGATGGATCTTCTCTGTACTGGTTTGTCTGCCCGCAGACCCCAAATGACCTATTAGGTCACCTCCCAAGTTAAAATAAGGAAATCTCTGGAAAGACACCAGGAGGAGGGGAGGGGGACAGTGCAAAAACTGCACAATTAAGTAAATTCTCCAAAGAAGTTTCTTTAGTTGGTGAGCAAAGAAGGAAGCATGTCTGACCTATACAAATAAAATGACAAAGAAGTTTGTGGTGAGGAAAATGTAGGGCAGCTGCCTTTTAAGATAAAACATACATTTCAGGATACTGTTAAAGCAGATTACAGCACAAATGCATCCCTTCTTCTTTCTTCAATGAAAAAGCCAAGACTTACCCTCTTCTCTGGTGGAGAAAAGGCTCTGTAGAAATTGTGGACAAAAGTAGCATGTGTGTGAAAAGGGAAACTGGGGATCTGAAAGAAGTGTTAATGGAAAAAGCAAAGGCTGGGAAAGGCTGGCAAAGAAAAGATGTGCTGGTGTCAGTGACGAGAGGGCACACCCACACTTTCCAACCCGCCCCCCAAACACACCTCTGATCATACCCATAGAAGATCTCCCCTTCCAGATAATGGGTGACAAATGTTGTAAAGGTTGTTGTAGAAGAGTGTTGGCTTAAGGAAGAAAATGCTGCTTTCATGCCAAAACAGCTAATGTGACTTAATTCTTCCTTCGCTTGTGGGCTAGAGAGGAGATATAGTGGGGTCAAATATTCCTGAGGCATAAATGTCCCCATATTAAGTGCAAATGAGGAATTGGAGGGAATGGACAAGGCATATTTAGAGGGGTCAAAAGAGATTAATTAGCAGAAATGGCAGTGCAATCAAACTCTCTGTACATACATGTCATCTTGCCTCTTTTGACCCCTGCTATGGAAGCCACTGGAGGTTTATGTTTCCTTTGAAAACATGGAGAATGTTTATATACTGGTGCTGCAAATACCTGACATGCCAACATAGAAAATGTCACAATACATTCTCTGTCAGCCCTGAGTATAGACAGAAAATAGGGGCTTACATCATAGCAGATTTCATTTAAATATCAAGAAGAAAATTGGTAATAGTTCCAGAAGAAATACCTAGGGAAGTGTGAGCTGTCTGGATGTGTGTGTGTGTGTTGTTTTTTTTTAAAAAAAACAAACAACAAAAAAGCTGTTGGAAATGCTTTATACTAGATTCTTCCTTGAATAACAATAAATGGTTCCTCCTATTCAACTGCTGATTTGTGTTCTTTGTGAGATCTATACTTTTATTAGGGCATGCATAAAATTCCAAAAAAGCCACCTGTCCAGGTAGTTCTCATATTCTTATCTGTTCCCCAGCAATGTGCAAGAAATTCATATAAAGCTAAGGGTATATATGCGAAAGAGAATCCTTTGTTTAATGAGCTGCAAGGCTTAATAAAGGAATGTAGCACTACAATAAATAGATGTCATTGATATATTTTTCATAGGAAAATAGGATAAAATTGGTTCTTCTTTTTATGATCTTATATAGGAACATGTGTGATTGGCAACATATCACAGAACTAAAGACCTTCCTTCCTTCCCTTCCTCCTTCCTTCCTTCCTTCCTTCCTTCCTTCCTTCCTTCCTTCCTTCCTTCCTTCCTTCCTTCTTTCCTTCCTTTTTTCTTTCTTATCATGTTTTTCTCCATAATATGCCATTCTTCCTCCAACTTGAAGATTTCCTTTAAATCCCCCCCACCAATATTTCTATGTAATTTCCACTAACATTTGGGCTATCCATAACCTATTAATGCCTTCCTCTTTTGGATGGATAAAATCATTTTAGCCATATAAAAAGAGCAGTCACTTCTAACTCTAAAATTGAAGGAACACTAGATTGGCCAAATTATTTCCCTGAGTGGATACTAGCAATCTCAAAGATAATCACAAATGATCCTCCATTTATTTAAAGGTGACATCATGAAATGATTTTCCGTGTTACAGAGCCCTCTTTAGGCTGGGAAGGCAGGTCTGCATAGAAACAGAAAGTGGATGGATAACACAAAAGCGCCTGGAAAGTGAATGGAAAAAGTGAAGTGTTTGTTCACTAGAACAAATGAATGCCCTTTACATTCTCAAACCATTAATAAATTCCTCACTCATCTCAATCTAAACAGCTCCACAAAAGCTCACATTTGTCAGAAACTGGGTAATCCAGGAGAAACAAGCTGCCAGGTTTATCTGCGGGTTTAATTCATCCAGGCCTGGTATCAATAATCAACAAGGTTGATCATTGCTGAAACCCATAAACTGTTAAAACCAGGCTTGTCAGCTCACTGTTGTTACCATGCCTCCTCCTCCTCCTCCTCCTCCTCCTCCTCCTCCTCCTCCTCCTCCTCCTCCTCCTCCTCCTCCTCCTCCTCCTCAGACACCTTTTGGCATCCATAGTTTGATGGTAGCTGCCAGAACTGAGAGCAGGATTCCAGCTTACAGGCTAATGGAAGAATGTAAGGAGTTCCAAGGAGCCCAGTTCAGCCCTTACAATCTGCTTGAACATTTCTTCTTTTTTATCCTGTTAGCCTGGACAAATAATAGCCTAAATAGGAGTCTTGTCATCAAATCTAGTTGGGACTCTGGTGTGGACTTACTTGCATTAGCTTATCTGTTAAAACCATTGGGTTGGGGAAGAGTGACAAAATTGGATGTTTGGGAGCTTTCTTTTTTCCTGAATTTCTTGGCTCAGCTCTCTTTTAATATTCAGAAAGAAATTTCCCATTATGCAGAAGGGCAGCAGTTGCCTGAAAAAATGGGTGAGAACTGCAGGATATGGGTGGGGGTTAAAATGAAGACAACTCTTATGGACATATACCGGAAGCCTAAATTATTTAAAAAATATTTTTGTTTATTTATAACATAAAATATGAAAATACAAAAGCAAATAGCAGGGGACGACAACAGGAAAAGAGAAAGCAAAAAAGTCTGGAGAAGGGGAGGGGAAGAAACGAAAGGCGTTGATTTCCGACTCTCTCCGTTGCAGTAAAAGAAGACATTAAGATTGAATCTCAGCTTTTTACATTCTATAGTAGTATAAATTAGCCATCAACAAATCAGTCCAATCAGTAAAACCCAAAATCATAGTATCATTTTTTTCCCCATCTCAAGCACAAAGTCCGGAAGCGGTTTCCAAGTAGAAACAAAAGTACATATGTTCTTTTCTTTTATCAAAACAGTCAATTTAGCCAACTCTGCTAATTCCATGAGCTTTTGTAACCATTCGTCCATGGTGGGAGTTGAAGCTTCCTTCCATTTCTGTGCATAGAGCTTTCTTGCTGCCGTCACCATATATAGAATCAGAGTTCCAAATTTTTTCCCCCAATTCTCTTTCCATCTTCCATTTCAGTTGATAATGCCTTCTATAATGTGCCACTTAGATATTGATAGGCTTAGAATGGGTAGACCAAAGCTGTACTTTCGTTTTCCCAGGTTGGTGCTGAAGAGTTAATAGCGATTATACCAGGAGACAGAGTTGCCTTCCTCATATGGGCAGCTGCCTTCAAAGAGGCATGTTCATTCATTATATTTCAAGAGAGCTTCAAGTCATTTCTAAAGGGCAGGAATTTCTGAAGATGACACTTCCTATTACATGATCTTTCCCCTTGGAGGAAGGAATGCTCTTTATTTTTTGTGTGTCCTGTTACTGCTTTACTAAAAATTGAAATGGCAGCAATATGCTTAATCCCTGTTTCATAGCAAAGGGAAAATATTATTTCTTCTTGTTTCCCCGAGATCTCTGGGCTCCTGCTTTGCTAACAAGTGCAGTGTAAAGCAGCTGCTTGCCAGATTCATACATCTGTGCAATCCATCTCAAGCATGTGTTTGCTGCTTGCCATCTGCGGCCCAAGGAGCCACTTTGAGCAGAGGGAGAAGCCATTAGCAGACCATAAACACCCCAGGAAACAGCAGCAGCCCTCCTGTCAGCTTGACGGAACTGACTGTGTGAGAAAGATACCCCACAATAGCATCCAGGCAGGAAAAAAGTGAAAATTACAGCTGGACAATTGTTTTGTTAAATCTGAGACCTGTTACTGCTGTCTTGCCAGTTCTCAAGGGGTCCTCCACAAAGACTGAACTGTATAACTGAATTTAATAAGCTTACCTGTCTTTAGTGTTATTAGGATCTCTGCTCACAATGGGAAAAATACAGCTTTTTGAAAAACTTGCTTAATTAAAGAAGTGCCATGAAGAATTTATTTAATTTTTTTGCGGGTTTTGGTCTATGAGCCTTTCCTCACTGCTGAACTGATATGTTCTCCTTCCACCCTTGACTTGGTTGTAGATTTACTGACATGAAATTTGCTCTTCCCAGGCAGTGATAGTCTGCTGACTTCCTTTGAAGGTAATGAATAACAAAAACCTAATATTCCTTGAAGCTGCCCTTAGATAATGTTGGAACAATAGGGAAAATAATACTTCAACTTTGGTACAACTTCAGCGACTCAAGCTTGCCTCACTCATGAGCTGGGAATGAGATGAAAGCAAGGTTATGAGGACATTGTTTTTTAAAAGAGATATTGCTAGAGTGTTTGCAGTCATAGTTGGGTGCAAGAGGAATGACTCTGAAAAAAGACTTCCTTGTTCCTCCAGAAGCTATTATGCTGAATTACTTTAAAAGTTTCACAGCATTCCTAATTTGTTCTTGCAAACACTAGTCTCAAGAAAATATTCACCTTATTAAAATATAAAAAAGGAATTATTCTAAGGATCAACATAAATACCTATGTTTACCATTTTTTACTAGCGCATAGGAGAAATATGCATTTTGGGAACCAGTTGGGTCTTCAATGATATGTCCTGGCAGCCTTCCTTTTCTTGCAAGTATTGTTAACAGAGTTGGTATGTAGTCTTGTGCCTTTCTGGCTATCCAGGAAAAAGATGGGACATATGGAAATGCTTGTTGAGTCAAATATTGTTGTTCTCTATTTGTTTCACACTAAAATATTAAGATTGGATGGAACTTCAAAGGTCATCTGTTTCAAAGCTCCAGTTCCATTCAAGCAGGATTAATTGTATCTAAACATTTCTTGATAAATGCTTGAGGATTTTTATTTTATTTTGCCTTTGTGAGACGTTTTCCATTCTCTTGCTTAGAACACTCCCTAGTGATGTACAGAATAAAGTTTTGTTGAACTAGATACAGGAACAAGAAATTTTGCCCTGCACTTGGAGATAGAAGGGACTTTTATTCCTGATGTTTGAAAAACATATTTGAACTGTTTGTATGGATTTCATTAAAAATGCACCATTTTTTGATCTGTAGAGTCATCCTGGCTGGGAATTCAGGAAGCTGAAATCACAGTCTATTTGGAGGGAACTGCCCCAGGGAAGAATAGCTAGAACTGATACTTGAGATGAGACACGTATGTCACTCAACAGAAATAAGAATCGTGAAGTTCTATGTATAAGACGTGCCCCCTCTAAATATCCATTAAAACATCTGTATGTAGAAGAAGGCCATTAAATCATATATATGGAGAAGAAGGGAAGTGATGTGGCATTAACTGGCCCTGGGAGCAAAATGACCTTGGTGACTTGCTCAACCCATTTTTGATCTTTCCCATACAGTGACACAATTGGAGTGATGCTATGTTTTTGTATGTATGTATAGTGAAAGTGTTGTCCAGACTTCTGATCTGCCTAGCATTAAAGGATTGAAAGATCATGTCAAGAAAGATATTTACACCCATGAGTCATCATTCCAGGGAAGCCAAACACTTATTTGGATTCTACTGATGTAATTTATGTAGGTGCTAGCATTACTCATTTCTAGTGAAATGAAAATAGCCAAATTTTTCTGCCTTTTTGCTCTGTTAATGTGGCCAGATTTCTTATAATTGTGTGCAGGAGAGGCAGAAGAGTTTTGAATATGAATTTGAGGACCTGCAGAATCAAGTTCCTACTCAGCCAAGAAATTTACTCCCTCTGGGCCCTAAGGGTTGTTCTAAAGATAACATGGTAAAACGTCTTGAAAGATGAGGGTGCTGATATAAGAAATTAAATAATGCTAACAACGTAACCATGTAGGGTTTTTTGGATGTGCAACAATGGCTGAGAGAAAGATGCCTGTTAGAAATGTGGAAGTTGGATTTTTGGACTCCACACTAACAAACAAAACATAAACAAACAAACAAAAACCCAGCTCTTTGTATGGCATGCATGTTAATGGCACAGTGTTGTTCCATAGATCTTAATATCTATCAACATGAATCCTGAACAGACATTCTGGAAAAATCTAAAACCTTGAGTCCATCTCAACAATACTTTTCTAGGTTTAGCTACAACTGTAAGCTGTTCTAAATAGCTGCAGAAGCCCTTTAACTTCTCTGAAAAGTTATCCGTGAAACCCCAAATGTTCATTTTCCTTCAGGGAAAAAACTCCTTCGCCATCCAGTCTGCAGCTGAATAAGAATCAATTTCCATCAGCCGGCATCCCTGGGACATTTCCCATGGGACAAGAGGTTGTGGAAAGATACTTTCTTGGGGGGGGGGAGTAAAGAGGTGCCATACTTTTTTGTGTCTGAATGCTTGTCTGCAGGATCTATTCTAAGGGTCTCTCATGTTACCCTGGGAAGCAAAGGCAGCCCGGCCTCTTTGGGCTGATGGAATTCTCTGGAGGCTTTCTGATAAACACAGTGTTCCATCTGATGAAGAAGGCTAATGCTCACATTATGTCAGACCCTTATTTCTTGCTTTGGAGTTTTCACAATAGGGTTGTCCCCTTTGAAACAAACCCAAAAGGCAGACAGAGAACAATTCCAATGCACCCCTGATTCGTAAGAAGGGGAATGAATAGTAGGAAGGTCTGTTTAAAAACATATTTTAAAAATAGTTCTGGGCCAAAATAGCCTGTTACTCAACATGGAACATTTATAACGAATAAGTGACATGTTTCACTGGCATAATTTCACCTTTCATATCTACACAGTGTGGCAATTGAATCGCTATTTTGTTGAATGTGAATATGATAACAATGGCTACTGGAGTGTCTTTCGAAAAATATTGATTTTCTGGCTTTTCTTTCTCCCCCGCCCCCCCCTTTTATGTTACTGGTCATCTCTCCAAACAAATGGCAGTCAAGGGGACTTACAACAATAGGAAAAAGAATAAAAATTGGGCTGTTTTATAAGGCATAATGAGCATCCTTATTGAAATCCAACTAAACACACAAACTCCCAGGTAAAAACTCATTTCAGAAACTGCACTATCTTCACTATTAAAAGCTTATTTGAACAGAAATGAATAACATAATGACAGAGTTGGAAAGGATCTTGGAGATCCTCTAGTCCAATCCCCTGCTCAGGTAGGAAACCCTGGAGCATTCATGACTTCTGCAGGCAAGTTCCACTGATTAATCGTTCTAACAGTAGGAAGTTTCTTCTTAGTTCTAGGTTTGCTTCTTTCCTTGATTACTCTCCTTGATTATTCTTTATTGTCCTGCCTTCAGGTGCTTTTGAGAATAGCTTGACTCCCTCTTCTTTGTGGCAACCTCTGAGATATTGGAACACTGCTATCATCTCATCCCTAGTCCTTCTTTTCCTTAAACTAGACATACCCAATTCCAGCAACTGTTCTTTATATGTTTTAGACTCCAACCATCTAATCATCTTTGTTGCTCTTCTCTGCAAATGTATTTTTCCTTTGCTATGAAATGATGTTTATGTGTGCATGTGAGCAAGTGAGAAAGACAGTACTTAATCTTCTTTGGCAGAGGGCTAGTGAGAGCAGCCGGTGGTCCATTTAAAGCAACTGATAATCCTAAGTCATTTCTGTGGGTTGGGAAACAGTGGGTTTTTTTTTTCCATAAATGCCACCTGAAAGTTAAGTAGGGTTGGAACCAAGCAGAGCGGAAAAATAGACACACAACATAAGGCTTGAGATTACAAGGTAAACTTCAGATATTTTCCTTATTTCAAAGAGGAGGATCAACCTTTTGAAACACTAGAACAGAACAGACTGGACTAGAACAGAACAGAATGCAAACATCAAAGTGATCAATCATAAATCATAATATACAAACAATAAAGTGATAAATCATAAGATACCAATAGCAGATAATAGGAAAGATCAGAAGGATAAGATTTCCCTACAAAGGATGGTTCTGCATGTGTGAAAGGGTCTAGGATATCCCTTATATCTAGAACTGCTGATGGTGTGTCATCGGGCAAGAAACAGACTGTGTGGGAAAGATAACCCACAATAGCATCCTGGCAGGAAAAAAGTAAAAATTACAGCTGGACAATCTTTTGGACTGGGCAGTCTCTGAGAACTGTTACTGCTGTCTTGTCAGTTCTCAAGTGTTTCTTCACAAAGGCTATGCTATATAACCAAATTTAATAAGCTTACCTGTCTTTATGTTATAAGGGTATCTTCTCACAATGGGAAAAATACAGTTTTTTGAAAAAGTTGTTTAATTATAGAAGTGCCACAAAGAACCCATTTTTTCCAGGGTTTCAGTTTATGAGCCTTTCCCCACTGCTGAACTGATATGTTCTCCTTCCACCCTTGACTTGATTGAGGATATACTGGCATAAAATATTAAAGTTGTCATATGTTATTTTAATATTGATCACCAGTTAGGCAAGTTGATGGAAGTTGAATCTAGATAGACTTTTCCTTACCTTACCTATCTTACCTACTTCTTCTCACAAAAAAAGTTCTCTAAATCTGGACAAAGAAAGTGCAGTAGTAAGACTACTATTTAAAGACATAGAATTCCAAATTTGGGTCCGATAACCTTTAGTGCCCATGAAAGAGAAGGGAATATGCTCATCTCTGCTGCTGCCTGAAGTGCTTTTACCGCTGTTTTTTAGAAGCCATTTTGAAACAGGGAGATATATTCAGAGATGTTTTTATGATTCTCTGTGTGCTGCTTGTTTGCATCAGCTATAATACTTAATCCATGTAATAACAATAAAAGTCTTCTTTAGGGACACACTTAAAAACGAGGACAGGTTTTTACTTAAAACAGCGCTTATGAACAGTTCATGGTCTTCTCTCATTACAGATTTATCCGATCTCTTGCATAATTTAATCTTTGCATCTGTAGGACCACAAATGTTTTACATTTCTAACATTTATGGGCAGACATAGAAAACATCTGTTCAGGCCCAAGACAATAAAACATCTGGAAGATGTCTTTGCCTTTTTTTTAATGACATGGGTAGCACGCTCTGCTGTCTGAAACAAGTGTGCTGTTCTCACTGGTAGCTTTATGCGTTCCTTAGTAGAATTCTTCTCAAGTTGAAGCAGCAACTGGCTGGACCTTTCAAATTAATCTGCCCATCAAGAAAGACAGAAGATCAGGCTTTGAATGGGTTCCCTCCTCAAGCAATGCAAAAGATGAAGATAAATAACAATGCCACATACATTACTACCACTTTAACATTTATTTTTTGACCAGCTGTTTGTTTGGCGACTATATATGACATAGAAATGATGTGTGGTCTCTGCCCAGAAGGATAATATGCTGGAGATATGAATTAAGAAGGGGCTTTACAAGGAGAGAGTTAAACTGCAAAAGCCCAAAGGGTTTATCTAAATGAATTCTAACATAGCATTTGAAAATCCCAGAGTTGCATTTTTGTAGTTTCAAACAAAGCATGTTTACACAGAAGAATAATGGGAGTCTTATTTGACCTTACTTAATAAAGTTAATCTCTTAGAAATGTTGTAACTTAAAATTTGTCCATTATTAATTTTGATGGGCGTTATATAAACATGCAAAAGTGGTTGGTATATCTTTTTATAAAAACTTTGTAGCCCCACAGACATACCACTGCTGGTATGAAGCGTTGTGTGAAATGAATAATAATATACATTAGATTCACATATTTTATCACCACAATCCTTTTCTGGAGTAGCACTGTAGCAGTTTGGCCCATGTGTATTGTCTTTTTAGATGTATGTTTAGGTGTATGACTGCTGGAAAAGGCTTAGTAAAACTGTAAAGGAATCTTAGACTTGTGTAATCAATTTACAAGTCAGTATAGCATGAACTATAAACTTACATAGTCCAGTTTCAACTTCAGTTAAGTCATGTAGTTTCTTGTCTACTCAGAAATAAGTCTCATTTTCTTTCATAACTTACTTAGCTAATTGATAAGTAGATAGAAACAGAAAGAAAATCTACCTTTTTCAAGTCCTGGAGACAGTGAAATTCACAGGAGATATACTAAGGCCTTTGATTTTTGACCTTGTCCTTGAATCCCAATTCAAGACTAACTCTTTGAAGGCTCTTTAGCTTTGAATGATACAAATAAAAAATAAATAAAATCCTGCAAGATCTTTTCCCCCCTCAGATACATAATATTAAAAATCAAGATCATCCACTGAAAATAAAATCAAAACCAAGAGAAGGAATTATTTTTCCATACTATACAGTGATTAGCTTAAGGGTGAAACTGCTGCCACCAGTAGTGATAACTGTAGCCAATTTTAAAATGGGACTGAACAAATTCATAGGGGTTTAGGCAATCAGTGGTAACTAATATTGAAGATTCTGAATTATAAACAACATGCCTTTAATAAAGAGTGCTGCTAAGACAGGGTGGAGGAGGTTACCACCATCCAGATAGGGCTTGGGAACTTTCCAAATGCATCCAATTGGACACTGTGTGACACAGAATATTGAATAAATGGACTTATGACCTGACCCAGCAGGTCTATCCTGATGTTCTTATGACTTCAACGATACTGTTGCCATCCTTGCTCATGCTTACAGCTGCCTCCTATGCAGAAAAATCCAAGTTTTGTTTTCCCCTTGGGTGTGCTTAAATGACTAGAAAGAATTCCCCAAGATATTGTTGAGGGTATTCACTGTGTCCTTATGAGGAATAATCACAAGCATTTGGAATCCAGAATGAGGCAATTCGCCTCCCTAAATGGTGAGTTTGGTGGATGGCAATAGCCTGCAGGTTGGTTTTGCAATTGTTTCATGTGCAGTGGTCTTGGCACTCTCTTTCTTGCTGGGGGAAGAAACTGAGCCAAATCTTTCCGTCTTGGCTGTCTTTTCACAACAGCATTCAGTGATCCAAATGGTTGTGGCTGAGAATCAAGAATTTTGTCCTTCCTTGCTGCCTTCATTCCTATAAATACACAGTGTTCAAGCCATAGGTCTGTGATCTTCATTGGAAAGAAACTGCAACTTTCTTCTATTCTACGTATTCTATTGTTTAATCTACAAGATTAAATGCTGCGTTTTGTCTTCTGGTTTGGCTCATATTTATGAGTTCCTCTCTGAAAGTACATGAAACTGCACTGTGTAGTACATCAGAAGAACCACCTGCTTAATCCAAATGAGTCTGGACAGGTTGGATTCTTGTTTCTTCAATGGAAAGATTTTGATATTTTGACGACTCTTTCCTTTAACTTGATTGTGCTTTGGCAGGCAACAGGCTGCTGAATCACAGTATCAAAATAACAGTTTGAGTTTCAGTCCCAACATTCTGGTCTTGGGTTTTCAGATCCAAAACTTCATACAAGGAAAGAAGATTGAAGGACAGGAAATTTATTCTTTGAATAAGAAAGTCCTTTGTATAACTTGGTGTCAATTTCTAAGCCTGGAAGTCAAAATTAGATAATTTCTAAGCCTGGAAGTCAAAATTAGATAATTATGCAGATAATTCCTAGAAGTGTGAAGGTATCAGTAGATGCCAAAGAACTAATATTATGTATTTGGCTTGTCCAGTGTCAAAAATCTCATAGCCCTATTTCTTAATAGCTATGTTTCCACATTATTTTCAAAAATTGTGGCATATACAGTATTGTGCAATCACTATCTAATATGGTGGAGATAAATGGGTAGTTATAATTTGAATCTAAGAATAGCTTTTCATAACAGTCTAGCCAGTGACTGCTTATAAGACTTAGTGACCTCCAAGTTCTGTGACATCACTGCAACTCCACCATAGTGGCCATAGAGTCTCAGAAGCAGTATAGGATTTGCCAGCTGTTGTTTGCAATGGCGTTTCTCCATTAAAAAGAAAAAGAAAGAATGAATTTTTAACAATCTAATAAATATTTATAAAAATAAAAAACCCAAGGCCTTTCAGAAGATTTACAGAAAAGGAAGTAGTCAGGGACAGCAAACAGCATAGCAAATGAGCCTCTAGAAATGCTTCCTTTCAAGCTGTATAAGCTGAGGAACTACACATGAAAGATTATAGAAAAGCACATAGACCATTATGGATTGCCTCTATTACTAGTTCCATATCAGGATACCAGCTTCCTCTGCCTGAGAGTTTTCCTGTGGTGCAATGAATATGGTGTCTCAACCCTAAAGCCAGATTGGCCCCTTGACCTTGAATGAGCCCTTTTGATTCATGACTTACATTATAGTTGGGTTTACACATTGTGCTAGTGTAAAAAATGTGATTGGTTAATATGTGGTGAACTGTAAGTTTGAGAACCCAACAGCAACTGAATTCACTGAATACATTTTTATTCAATGAACTCTGGACAAACATCATTGTATGAATACAGACATGGAGTTGAACCATCTTTCCTTTTCACAATGCCTGGAGTCAGAATATTTTCAATTTTCCTTCTCTACATAGCCAAGATTCAAAGCATACATGTGTGCATTATGTATGGGCTGTTTAATAGAAAACATTGCTTTGCTCAGTTGTGCAACAATGAGACTAGTTTCCATGTTCCACCTCCTGCAGCTTATGCTGGGCGTGTGCTTGGCTCATATCACAGTTACAACTTTTTCACTGCACATCTCTATGTTTAGATGTGATCGTTTCTCTCGGGGTTTTTTCTTTCTTTCTTTCTTTCTTCATGTTATCTATCACCTCCAGCTTTTGTTTTATTCAGGTCACTTTCAACTCGCACATTGCAGAGTGTTTATTTCTTCACTGAATTTTCCTATGCAATGAGTAATTAAAATAAGCTAGTTAAATTTTTCAAGAGAAAAACTACAGATTAAATCAGAGGGTCTTTGCAAACAAAGATGAATGGCCCTGGTAGAGACTTTCACCCCCTACATATGAAAATATGAAGTGTTTTAGAATGTATTTCTTTTAGCTTTCATATATTGTAATCTTGCCATCTAATTTTACTGGCTCCAGTTCCATTTTCAGCCAGGCAACCTCTGGTCTCAGAATGGTTCACATTGCTGGTGTAGAAACTGAAAAGAGGAAGAACCTCAACTCTCTTAATTCAACGTTCTCCATGCCTGTTAAGGTATTTCTGAAGTATGGCCCATTTGCCACATACAGGTAGTCTTCGACTTATGACCACAATTGAGCCCAAAATTTCTGTTGTTAAGTGAAACATTTGTTAAGTGGGTTTGGCACCATTTTACGACCTTTCTTGCCACACTTGTTAAGTGTATCACTGCAGTTGATAAATTACCAACCCGGTTGTTAAGTGAACCTGGCTTCCCCATTGACTTTGCTTGTCAGAAAGTCACAAAAGGAGATCACATGACCCCAGGACACAGCAATGGTCATAAGTATGAACCAGTTGCCAAGCATCTGAATTTTGATCATGTGATCATGGGGCTGCCACAAAGGTCGTAAGTGTGGAAAAATGGTCATAAGTCACTTTTTTTCAGTGCCATTGTAACTTTGAATGTTCACTAAATGAACCGTTGTAAGTTGAGGACTACCTGTATGACTAAAGTCTCAAAAGCAAGCTCAATATTTATGAAATGCTTAACTTTGAAACTAAACTGCAGAGGGTAGCTCATACTCCCTCATACAGAAATCCTTAACTTTGAATGGAGGTTTTGTACTCTTTGATTCCACTTATATTGCCCAAATTGACTTTAGAAATTAGCGCTGTGAAAACCTTCATTTTTCACTTATATAGTTCAACTGTATTTCTAGACCACTTAGCTGTAACAAAAAAAAACCCTTGAAGATACAGTATATGGCAAATGCCTAATGGAGCATTGACGCCAAAATCAGAGAGCGCAGTCTGCAAAATTTCTAATGGCAAGTGAGTTGGATAAGGCAAGGAAGTCTATATGCATTTTCCCCATGAATTCTAATAGCTTGCCCTGACAGTGTTGGTGGGGATGGTCTTGGTGGGTTTTTTTAGTGGGGCCAAAGATTGCAACCAAAGAACCACCAAGACCTCTCCCACCAACACTCACATGGTAAGCCCACTAGAATATAAATTGAGAGCAAAGCCCACTCCCTACTAGTACTGCTGATGCTATCTAATTTGGGTAATGAAATGTCTGCAAGAAAACAACCAAGCTCAGAGAACACCAAGGACCCCTGATAAAAGACAAATAAATAAATAAATAAATACAACTGGCATGTCTTAAACTCATAAGCAGTTGCTATCAAGCAAACATCAGTAGGGGAAAAAAATGATCTCGGCATTTATAATGCTTGCTGTTAGTATACTGGTTGGTGCTGTGGGCTTATCTGCCAATCTTTATTTAGACACGCATTAAGACTGTGGCAAATTTCATGCTTTTATTTTAATCCCACAAGCCTTCCACAAATCTGCTCAGATTGTGAGTTGTTTATTCTTTCCTCCAACGGCAACTAGAGTAGTCTTTCACTTTTCTTCCCTGCCATTGTTGAACTAGAGATTTTGAAAAAGGGAATTCTGCACTGAGTTGTTTTAATGATATACTCAGATGGCAGTTATTATACTGATATCAGAAATGGCATTGCCAGCTGGGTGACTTTGGGCCACTCTCTTTCAGCCTATGGCATCAGTCTCCAGCAACAAGCCAGTTGAACATTTCCTGTTGCAACACTCAGTTGATTCCCCCCCCCCCCAAAAGAACAGACCCATGCAGGAAGGGAAGACTAGGAAGAAAAGGAAAATGTGGATAATTAAGTCAGAAACATCGGAAGCATTGCTTTCTTGCAGCATTAACCAACAGTATTTTCTTTTTCTCCAAACACATAGCATGTATTGTCTAAGAATATACTTCAACAGAACAATCGGGTTTTTTTTATAAAATGATTAATTTAATAGCAAATGCTGAACACATGATTTCTAATTTACATCTGAAGTTGATGTTCAGTCTTTTCCTGTATGTATGTTTAATCACAGGCCAATGTGCATAGAATTTGACCTCTAGTTGCCTTAGAAAAGTACTTGACGAACAACTATGGAGATTCTCAGTCATCCAGGTCATTGTTGTCCCCAAAGGTGCTTTTTCAGGAGGCAACTGGACTTCTTTATTTTTCCTCTGAAGACGTTTTGCTTCTCATCCAAGAAACTTCTTCAGTTCTGGATGGTGGTGAATGGAAGGATTTATATTCCTTGCAGATTTGACAAATAGGGTTTCATTATGGGAATAGCTGAGTTGGGCAGTAAATAAATCTTGTAAAATAAATTTTAAAATAATGGGACATATGATAAATTGACAATGCCATAATTCACCATTTTACTACTGACAAAGCACCTCCCTGCTAAAAATGGTTAGTGGTTAGAGTGAATGTATCTTAATCCTAAAGACCCAAGTTTAAGACATAAGACTACCAATAAGGAGATTCACAACATAGCTAGCAGACCACAAATGATTTTTTTAAAAAAACATTAGTGCTTGGGTTTATTGATCTGTGGAGCCAAATGTTTTCTACAATGTTCTGTGGCATAGTTTACTGAGGTAGCTTTCAATCATCCTCTTGACTTCATTCATTCATTCATTCATTCATTCATTCAGAATAGTATAGAATAGAATTCTTTATTGGCCAAGTGTGATTGGACACACAAGGAATTTCATTCATTCATTCATTCATTCAATTTTTATGCTGTCCATCTCACTGATATAGCTGTTCTAGGTAGTTATTTGAGTGAGGACTAGGCTTGATTGAAAGATGATGATGACGGTGGTGGAAAAGAAGTAACAGAAAGGGTGAAAGAAAATAAAACAAAATATCTTCCCTTTGACTTTGCTGGCCAAGCTCCTGTTTGCTATCTCTCTTTGCTCACCCAATGAATTAATTCTAAAGATAAGAATTTGATCATATGACTTTCTTGCCACTACACTTGGGGAGTAGATCAATGCATGGTCTTGCTGTAAAAAGCAACTGTATTTCTCCTCCAGCAGAGAATGCTAGGACAGAAGAGTGCATATCTCAGTTACCAGTTATCTCACTGTAATCCTTCTGGTGTTAGACTTTGGGACCTGCCTCAATGATTTTCATTCAGGAGTAGATCTAAGAGGAAATGGTCTTATTTTAATCAAATTAGCATGCACAGCCATGCTTTTCAAAGTGGCTTCAAAAGTAATGCTTTGTGACAGAGGCACCTTTCTGCCCTTATTTCAGTGAGGCATTAAATCATGTCAAAAGACTTGTTCTGAACAGCTTCAAACAGTTTGAGAGTTTTTTTTTTTATTTAAACAAGAAACCCACAATTTATGCTAACATTTTTTTTATCTGCAGAGAGGAGCATTAGAATGTGTGGCATAACGTTGGAAAGGAATTGCATGAAATCATTATGGTTCAGTTTGTCTTTATTGTGACGTGTCTTGGGTGTGGTTAGACTAGCCAAACACTACTCTGTTGAATATAATAGACAATCAGTCATTAATTCAGATGCATGTCTTAGATATTTTACACAAAAATGCTTTGAAGTAAATTACTGAAGGAAATCAAATGTCTAGCTTAGCTGAAAGAACTTCTTTGATATCAATCTATAATTATTTAGCCAGAATTCTTCATACTGTTATAATATAGAAATCACTATTTTATTGTACAATAATACAAATGATATAGAGTATAGGATTAGTTATATCTTTATTATTTTAAAGCAATACATATCCAAATGCTTAAGTCAACCTAGTTGGAGTCTCTGATCTTTGTAATAACATGCAAAATAATTCTGTATTTCTGAACTGCTGAATATTCAGCAATTTTTGTCAATTCCAATGCTGAAACATAACAATGCTGTGTGTATAATGTCATAGTTCACACAGACACACAGAGCCACAAGCACACATATCTTTGTGAACACAGTGAAAATACATAAACATGAATGAGCTCTCAGTCTTAATAGGAGAAAGACCAAAAAGAAGTAAAAAATGGTAATGTTAGAGACTAACACATTTGTAGTAATTGTTTGTTTGCTTATTTAATCAATTTGTGTGGCTGCTGAACTCACATTTAAGATTCTAGGAACTAATATAGGATCAAAACCAATACAAAACACCAGCAAATAAAAGTAGCGAAAAAACATGACATAACGGCATTCAATTCACAATAATTCCATGTTGACCATTATAGACATGTCATCCACCACTCCAGCCTGGTGCCCAGGGAAAGAGCCAGGACTTCAAGGTCTACCAATAAAGAAGAAGACTTCAAGTCTTATTATAGGCTAATCCTGGAAGCTTCCATGAAGTCTAAATCTGTTAGTCTTTGAGATATTATGAATCCTTTTGATATTTCATTGTTTTGCTTAAATTTCCTGTTCCCCTATAACTTTGTTTCCTCTTTCAATTTTTGCTATTCCTCATAGGTTTATGAATGGCCAATATCTGATCTATTTCTAATCTCAAATAGAAAGGTTCCCCATGTAGGCAATTAGGACTGAATAACTACAGATTCATAAACTTGCTTTTCCACAGTGATAGAGCTCTTGAAATTGTCTCAGCATGCATTCCAGCCTGGATTTGCAAATGTCCAAATTCATCTAATGAGATCATTTTGACCTATCATCAAACTATGCTTTAGTAAACTATTCAAAGACTGGTAACTATGGAAATTTCTACCATGAGCAATCACAAAAGTTACCTTCTTTTTGGAAAACTGGATGAGTAAATACACTCTAAGTAATTAATTAGCTGTAGCATGGCTCACAAACTATTTCTGAATTAATTTCACAAGCAAAAGAGGGGATAAAATCTTGTCAAAAGTACTGTGGCTTCTATCCTGCACTCATAATAAAGATTAAGGGAAGCAGTTATGGTTCATCTGTTTAAGTGGATGCCCATATGATTCAATTTCATGCTTATTATTTTCCTCTGAAGTGGTGTACATAGGCGATCATTTGAGAAAGGGAAAAGAGACGCCTAGGCTGTTTTTGTGAAGTTGTTCAGGTTGTAATTGGCAGGCCTTCTTTGAGCAATAATGGAGAAATCTCTCATGAAAAGAAGAGTCATTAAAGAGCCTTTGTGGTAAAATTGCCTACATTTTATGTTGCACTGTATGTCACTAATGATCCAGCCTTCTGTCCTTGTTGAAGGTTTTAAGTAATATTATATTACCCAATTTCATCTAAAAGATATTTTGTCAGCTCACGGGTCAATTATTGTTAAAGATCAAAGCACAATGGTGCCTTGTAACTTTGGAAATCAAGATCTGTTCAAATGTGTTTTCTGAGGTACTCTAAGTCCACCCTAAGGACCAGCAAAAGTCCCGAGATGGGATGAACAACTGCCAAAAGAGAATGGGATCTTTCCAGTATCTTCTTCTATTCTGCTTCTTCTACAACAGCTGCTGAGATGTATTTCCAAATACCAGTATGAAGTATAAACGTTGAAGACTCTTTTCAATGATACATTTATGCTGCTTTCAAGGAGAGCCTTTGTGGTAACAAATTGAAATACCTAAGTAAAGGCCAGGGGGAGAGTTTAGAATAGTAGATGAGGCCAAACCACAAGTCTAGTAGGGTTATGCAAAGCATTCAAAGGCACACTTTACAAAGCATGGCAGCATGATGGAAACATCCTTCCTCTTAGCACTGAGGTTGCCACATCCTCAGAGAAGGCTTGGTGCAGCTACTTTGAGGACTCTTCCACATCATCTCTGTGTGTCCATGCACAGCTGTCTCCTTTCACTCATAGTATTGTCGGTACTTGACATACAAGCGCAGATAACTTGGGAAAGTTGGCAGAGTAGCTGCATTGAGTAGCTACAGAATCCTACTATGTGAAGCTACTTTTTAGGTAGTTTTCATTGGCCTAAAATCTAATATAGTACAGTACAGTACAGTACAGTATCTAGAAATTGATTATCTTGGACTAACGTGATTCGACCATGCCACGAACAATGACATTCAACATTGACTGGGAGTCATGCCAATTGTAACAAAACGGTGGGAAGCAAGACTTACATGGTATGAACTTGTCATACGTGCTAAAGAAGACTCAGTGGTGAGGATAGCTATGCATCAGGACTCTGATGGTAGACCCAAGAAATGGTGGATGGATAATATCAAGGAGGACATGAAGTGCCATGGATCAATCCAAATGGAGATGGATATGCTGACAAGCAGATCCTGCCATAGTGCGGGAATAATGTTAGGAAAAAGAAAAAGAAGTGACTAGAAATTGGTTCATCTTCTTCCCAGATGTGATAGGAAGAAATGGCCTAGGAATCAGAGCTAGTTGTAGGGAAAGGAACTAATAATTGGAAAGTTATGACAAGAACTTATCAATGAAATGTGGTATAAGTGCTGTGGAAACTGCTATAGATATCTACTGGACAGCTTGTCAAGAGCATCAATGTACTGTGAAGTGGGCAAGAAAGAAAAATATCAGCAGACTATTTGGGAATAAGCCATTGATCAAAAATCACTTAAAGGGCTTTGAAAAAGCATCCAACGAAACAACAGGTTTTCTACAAGGTACACACTAGCTATGGTAATGACCAAGATTTCCTTGTGACATTATGTATCTCCATGTATTGGGCCACTTCCCCTGCCTTTCAGATCTTCTGGCATTTAAAGAAAAACAGATTTATTATTGCATAGACTTTCTTGAAAGCTTTCCAGACCACCAGCCTTCCCATTTTTCAAGATCTTACAACGGACATAAACTATTTCTGAGTTGACTTTACTTTTTGTCAGACCTGTGCTGATCCATCATGGACATGTCATTTCTTGGAGTCTAAATGACATTAACTCATTAATTTTCTTCCTAGCAGCCTCTAGACTAACCAACAGCTGCATGATTTCTAAGCCTATCTAGAAGTCCCATTTCTAGTACAACAGGCTGTGAATTAAAAATCCCTTTATTTCCCCTCCACGAACATAGCAAATTAAGGGGTCTTTATGATCCATGTGTTTTTCTGTAAGCATTTGTGTAGGTGTGTGCAATGGTTTGCAAAAAATATTTGAAGAAGCTATAATGAAAATTTGTGGGAAAGGAGGATTAAAAAAAAAATCCAGTGTAGTGTAGTGGTTATGACATTGGATTAGGACTGGAGAGACCCAAGTTCAAATGCAACTTCAGCCATGGAAACTCACAAGGGTAGCTTGGAACTGATCTCTTTCAAGCCTACCTTTGTTGTTAGGAGAAAAGATCCCCATGGAAATCATGTTGAGCTTTTGGAGCAAATACTATAAGACATAAATGTAGTAACTTATAGAACTAAGATGTACAGACAACAAGACATTTGTGCAGGAGAAAGAAGATTGCTGGAGAAGGACAAAACCAGCAAAAACTATGCAGGAGGGAGGCATATATGCACTATATTAGAAAAGTGGTAGCTTCTGGTTCTGAAACCTGCAGTGGGTGGGATTTTTTGGCAGGCTAGAAAGGATGTTTCGAAAGCTTCATAGTCTACAGTCAATTTCATCTAATATTTTATTCTAAAAAGCCAATGCCACACTCTATCTTTTAGTTTTTGTGGTGCAAGATGACTTATTTAAAAATGTTGGCTAATTCATTTAGAATTTGCTTTCAATCAAAACTTCTCACAAGAATTAAACACTTCATACCAGACTACATTTATATCTCCATCTAAGTGTCTTTAAAATAATTTTGGGAGCACAGCAGTTCCTTCCCTCTTTTCCTTTCAGTAAGGCTAAGCCATCATCTAAATGGCAACACCACCTTTTCTCCATGAAATGTCAATCCTTCAGTGGATTTTGCAGGGAGAAAGTCACAATTACAAATTGCACAAACACACACACACACACACACACACACAAAATTCCTCCGCCCCCCAAACACACTAAGATATCTGAAAAGAAGCATTGCAGATTGTGTATTTTTATCATCAATCCTGGAATGTACTTGATTTAATGAGAAAGGACTTATGAGGCGGCATTATGAGGACTGAGAACTGGATAATTTACTTCAAAGACCAAGCCGGGTCTGGATCTGGGCCTTCATTAGAAAGCCACTAATGAACGGAAGTAAAACTATGGCAAAAAAAAATCAATGTGAAGTCATTACAGATTCAGTTTGAACACAGCTAAACATAATAGCTGTCAATGGACCTAGAAATTGTTGCCCTCTAGCAGAAAAAAGGCTAGCTTGTATAATGCCTTCAGACCCCCCCCTCCCTTTCTCCAGAGCTAATTTAAGAAGCTAAGGCTTTATCATATTACATTTTTCTTTCTTCTAATAGACAGTCTGATCCAACCATCCAGCAGTTATGCTCAAGATTGTTGCTTCCCTACAATATGCTATTAATGTCTCTAGGAGTTAGTAATAATATTACTCAATGGACAAAAGTACTGAATCCAGTTTAAATATAAGGATTGTGCTATCAATCACACAACAACAACAACAACAACAACAACAACAACAACAACAACAACAACAACAAGACCTGGCAATGGCTAAGAGCAGGAAAGTTGGAGAAAGAGACCGGGGGACTAATTTTGGCTGCACAAGACCAAGCCTTAAGGACAAATGCATACAAAGTCAGAATTGAGAAGACAGCAACAAACAATAAGTGCCGCTTACGCAAAAAAGATGAAGAAACAGTGGACCATCTGGTAAGCTGCTGCCAGAAGATTGCACAGACTGACTGTCATGCAGTGGCATGAGAAAATAACAACAATGGTGCATTGGACAATCTGCAAGCAATCTAATTTGCCTGCAAGCAAGAACTGGTGGGACCATAAAATAGAGATTGTCATAGAAAATGAAGAAGTTAAATTGCTCTGGGACTTTAGAATTCAAACAGACAGGTACCTGCCACATAACACCCTGGACTTAACAATTGTTGATAAGAAAGACAAAAAAGTCTGGATAGTGGATGTGGCGGTGCCTGGAGATGGCAGAATAGAAGAGAAAGAACTGGAGAAGATAACAAAATACAAAGACTTAGAAATAGAAATAGAACAACTATGGCAAAGGCAAGCAAGGGTAGTACCAATAGTAATAGGCGCCTTGGGTGCAATCCCCAAAAAACTGGAGCACCACTTGGACACCATTGGCATTGACAAATTTGCCATCAGTCAATTGCAAAAGACGACTTTACTTGGAACAGCTTCCATTCTACGATGATATCTGTAACACCATCAAACATCCAGATCTGCCTATTCCAGGTCCTTGGAAAGAACTCGATAGATAGACAAAAATGCCAAACCCAGTCTGAACATCTGGCTGACTGTGTGATGATCAATAAAATTTTGAACTTATCAGATCTGACTTTGCAAAAAACCCACCTTACTCAGAACTGCTTATATACTCAGAAGTTACCTTAACAGCTCTTAGGTCCTTGGTTAGGACTTAAACTGTTAAGTGGGAGGAAAGGAAACTTAAAGGCTTTCAAGGCTATTGCCTTGTACAAATTCCAGAGACTAGTTATAATATAGGTAAGGAAGGATTAAAGCTGCATGTTTTGCTTTATACAAAAGAAAAAAACATAAAGCCCCAGGGAGATTTTGTCTCCCCTGCTGTTTCCCATATGATCATTTGCTCCTAAGTGAGTAAACACCACCTTGCCCTTAGCATTTTATGCTCACCTAAGGCAAATTCTGCTTGAAACAATCTATACCAACACTCCTTTTTAAAAGTCCTTTACTTAATTCTTTAGGGGATGAATGTCACCCATACATGGCACAAGTCAGAGCTGTTATTCTAGCCTGGCATGCCTGATGCTGGTTGTTCTGCACCGAGGAGTAATGAGGTGTGGACAGCCCTGTTCCTTTATTTTGCTATTTATTCTATTATTCTTTTTTTTGTCACATGGATAATAGGAGAAGTTGCTCTTTCTCTGACTTTCTCTCTATCCGAAAGACTACTTGTGGATAAGCCCATACGTGGAAAAGCCATCCCTTGAATTTTTTAAAATTCATGAAATTTTTAAAATACCATGAAAAATGTGAGCATACAAACATTTTGAGTGTTGGACATTTTTTCATGGTATTTTGGTTAAAAAATTGAGGATTGGCTTATCTGTGGAAGAACTTATCTCTAAGTAAATTTGGTATCTTTTCCCCCAAATATATGAGATCCACTTACAGTTCTGAAGAAAATTCACTCTTCATATGCTTGAATGCACTTTATGTCTTTATTTATAACAGTATTTTCTGGGGATGAACCTTTCAATTCAACACCATCTCTGCTGAGCACAGAGAAAAATTACTGTAACTCTTGTGATACCATGTTTCCCGAAAATAAGACCTGGTTTTATTTATTTATTTTTGCCTCCAAAAGAGGCACAATGTCTTATTTTCAGGGTAGGCCTTACCTCATCTCTGGCACTGACAGCTCCACCCAGCTAGTCCACTTCTTCTGGGGCCAAAGTTCTGCAGCTGCATTTTGCAATCAGGCTTTCCAGAAGGCCTAAGCAGATGAGTACTGAGATATGGATTCAATCCATAGCTTGGTGCTCGGCTGCTGAGGTCTTGCAGAACGAGCTATGGGTTGAATCCATAGCTTGGTTCTTGGCTTCACAGGCCTTCCGGAAAGCCCTGTAACTGAGAAACACAGGCCTGGCTGCACAAGAAGCCTGGCTCAAGGTAAGTGGGTGCAGGGTGGGTGGGGTAGCTCCACACCCCTACCCTTGCCCTAGCTTGTGTGTCTCACCCCAAAACTAGGGCTTATTTTTGGGATGGGGCTTATATTAGGCCCACCCGCCAAAATCAAGCTAGGGCTTATTGTTGGTGTAGGCCTTACTATATATGTCCCAGGATAATGTTGTAGGATCCAATCCGAGTCGGTCACTGGGACCAAAGGTTTATTTTTCCAAGGTTTCAGGCTCATGCTGGAGCCCATCATCAGGGAACTTCTCTCATTGCAGAATATCAACACCCTAACTAACAACTAAAAGCTACACACAACCAGGCACCATATAAATACAACATATAGAACAGCCCAGTGCATGTATTCTGGAGAGAGAGAAGTTCTGTGATGATGGGCTCCAGCATGGGCCTGAAAGCTTTGACTTGAATTGGATCCTGCGACCAAAATTATCCTTCGACAAAAGCCTATGGCTCAAACAAGGTTGTATTCCTAAGGAGAGTTGAGCATTCCCAGATGAAGAAAGATGAGGCCAAGGTTTAGGCCTGTACTGTGTTGTTACCAATAGACAATTGACCAGCACCCTTACACATGACATTTGTTTGCTCAAGGATCACACAATTCATGGCCTCTGACACAGAGTGTTGAAGCCATGACACTGAGCAGCTGATGATGTGTTCCTGCTCCTGGCAGGCTTTCCATCATGCCGTGATATGGCCCTTTGCCAGCCAAGGCCACTGCACTTACATAGTGAAGTACAGTTGCTAAGTTATGCCAGCAATTTGGTGACACTGTTCCCGGTCAATGGGCTTTGTATAATTTATGCTTCAAAAGTCAACTGCATTTGACTCCCAAAGCCATGCTTGGCTTCTTTCATGTGGTTTCAATGCTAGGGAGATTAAATCAGGCTCTGTAGGTACGTTTTTGTTGATATGTTTGTTTTGGAGTTGATAAACTTTTAATGAACTCAAGTGCATTCAAATGTAATGCAAACATCAGGTGACGAGCATTCATCCAGGATTTCCTTTAGACTGGATCAAGCCAGTAAGCTGCCTTAGATAAGCAAGAGTCAGTACCTAACATGGTTACATGCTAGAATTAAGTACCCTAGAAACCTCCTCGGAAGGCACAAAATGTTTTTCTGTTTTAGATTTAGTTTAAGGTACTTCTTTGATAGGAGCAGCTTAACGTCCTGCAGACCCTGCTAGAAGCAGAGGCATAAACATAGCTAAGTACCAAGTTTTACACTGTGCACAAACAGGAAAGCAGAGGAGGGGCCTTGGGGTATTCTGCTGCAATATGTTTGGTCTGCCAGGGGAATTATTACAGGGGGTTTATTGAAGACACGCCAAAAAATCATGTTAAATAAACTGTTTACATGCTGTAGCTCCGGGCGGGGAAGCGGAATCTGAAAGTCTCAAGCTTAAGCCCTTTCACAGGTTTGAGCAAAAATAAACCTCTTGACACTTTCGGCTGGACGCTGCAGCTTACCCCCGGTGCACACTCTTTGTTGACTTTCAAAGTGTAAAACAATTAGTGCCCTCTCTTTCTTCCAAAGTGCTGAAGATATCATTGCAGTAGTTGAACCTCTGCCCCAGAAACTCTTAGGAGTGATTTATTAACTCTATAAATTCTGTCTTTTATTTATGATGTCTGGGGAAGGATGATTGCTCTGAAAAATCAGCCCATTTTTCTGCAGCAGTCATTTTCCCAGTGTTTGTACAAAAAAGAAGGGAGTCCACAAGGAAGTATTAACCTTCCCACTCTAACCTTGACTATCCGCTCAACCTTACACAAAAATAATCTTCTCTTTGAATAAAATTCAGGAATACCATTCTCCTAGTAATAACAGCACTCAAGACGATGTATTTGCAGACTTTCAAAATATTGAAAGAGATGCATGTGCTTACATCCTGAAAGATATAAATGAGTGGTAAATATTTGTGTTAAACATTTGTATTATGAGAAGGTTTCAGTGGAAAACAGAAGGAGTCCTTATATACAGATGGGTCCTGTTTAAATGCTTCACATAATCAGAAAAGTCTATAAAGTTACCTGTTTAAAATCTGGAAGAACCTCTTCCTGAGATTTACAATAGCATGGAGCAAATAGATCAATGATCTGACCTGGTATATGATAGTTTCCTAAATCCTAACATTAACATAGCCCCAAAGGAGCTACCTAACTTCAAAAGGAACACACTTGTTTAAAATGTCCAGGGCATAAGACTGACTTAAGCTTAATACAAGGTGAACCTAATCTGTTGTGCAGCAGTGTATTGTGTTGTATTGAAAAAATAAGATATTTTTTTAAAAAAACTTTGGCATAGAGAATACAGGACCATTGGATTATAATTCCATTTAGATAACTGGTGTCCAACACGATCGCGTTGCATGACGTATCATGACATATCACGATGTTTTTTGCCTTCACTGAGCCAGGGTGGGTGTGGCCTGTATGTGACGCATCTGGCCCGCAGGCTGCCAGTTTGACACCCCTGATTTAGATCATTGAAATTATCTGACTTCCGGCACAAAAACATGTCTATTACTAGTTTATTACTGAGAATTGAATGAAATGTTTGCTTCACATTTGTATCTTCTTCTTAGCTGTAATTTTCTTCCATCAACAAACCTATAAAAGTAGGTAACATAGAGATATCAACACCCAACACAAATGATTAAATAGGGCTGTAACATTAAGTTCCAATGTTCATTAACAATCTCTCTACTTAGCTCACTGGCTCTGTTCTGGGCCCAGTACTCTTCAACATTTTCATCAATGACTTGGATGAAGGGATAGATGGGGAACTCATCAAATTTGCAGACGACACCAAGCTGGCAGGCATAGCCAACACTCCAGAAGACAGGCTTCAGATACAGAAGGATCTGGACAGACTTGAACACTGGGCACTAACTAACAAAATGAAATTCAATGGTGAAAAAAGCAGGGTTCTACATTTAGGCAAGAAAAACCAAATGCACAAGTACAGCATAGATGGCACCATGCTCAATAGTAGTAACTGTGAGAGGGACCTCGGAGTCCTAGTAGACAATCACTTAAATATGAGCCAGCAGTGTGCTGCAGCTGCCAAAAAGGCCAACACAGTGCTAGGCTGCATTAACAGAGGGATAGAATCAAGATCACGTGAAGTATTAATACCACTCTTCAATGCCTTGGTAAGGCCACACTTGGAATACTGCATCCAGTTTTGGTCACCACGATGTAAAAAAGATGTTGAGACTCTAGAAAGAGTACAGAGAAGAGCAACAAAGATGATTAGGGGACTGGAGGCTAAAACATATAAGGAACGGTTGCTAGAATTGGGTATGTTTAGTTTAACGAAGAGAAGGACAAGGGGGGACATGATAGCAGTGTTCCAATATCTCAGGGGCTGCCATAAAGAAGAGGGAATTAAGCTATTCTCCAAAGCACCTGAAGGCAGGACAAGAAGCAACGGGTGGAAACTAATCAAGGAGAGAAGCAACCTAGAACTAAGGAGAAACTTCCTGACAGTTAGAACAATTAATCAGTGGAACAGCTTGCCTCCAGAAGCAGTAAATGCTCCAACACTGGAAGTTTTTAAGAAGAGACTGGACAGCCACTTGTCCGAAAAGGTGTAGGGTTTCCTGCCCGAGCAGGGGGGTGGACTAGATGACCTCCAAGGTCCCTTCCAACTTTACTACTACTACTATTATTATTATTATTATTATTATTATTATTATTATTATTATTATATATATTAATTGAATTTAGGATTGGCGGTGTAATCCTCAGTGTAAAGTGAAGTGTAGAGGTCAGTCATAGCATACTGTCACTTTTTTGCCCTATTGCATATATCTGTTATATTGAAACTAGGCATAGAGCACAACATTTCCCCCCCCCCCCAAAAAAAAAATCAGACTAGGCTAATTCTAGGTGCTAGGAATATCCAGCAGTATTTAAAATATGTAAGTGTTTTGCTTTTTTTCCAGACACTATCCCAAATAACCAAGCCTGAGGCAGCCAGGAAGGATCAAAACATCCATAGGGAACAGGAGCTTCAAAGCAATATTGCAATTATTTTATCTGAGTCAGATCAGTGTCTAACTAGAGAATAATTTAGACTGGAACGAAAAGCAAGTGCTTGGAAACATTGTCAGTGGATGTCAGCTCCTCAGAGGCTGCCAAGCGTAAGCAAGGTAGTGCTGAGAAGTGATGCTTGATATTGCAGCATGAGCAGAGATGGCCATCATGTCTGACAGGTCCCCTCTAGCCATAATGGAAACAAAAATATCAGCTGTGTGTTGGAAATGGAAAATAGGGGCCCTCCAAATAAAGGAGTGATGAATGTGTCTTTCAAGGAGGCAGTGGGGTCTCTCTGCAGTGGGTGGGAGGGCGGGGAGCTTGTTCCCTTCCCATCTCTACCACTACTGGTATCCATCTTAATGATTCAGAAATTTTCCTTATTTCATCTCAAAGAGTTGTGGAGGTACAGTGGAACATTTCTTGAGCAGGGGAAGAGACGGGCCTTCGACTGTCAATATGGAACATTTCCCTACACCTTCACTTTAGATGCAAAGCCATTCGCCTCAAATCACAAAAAACATCAGTAAAAAAAATTATTGGCTAGCAAACAAATTTTTTTCAGATAGTTTTATTACATTTTACAAAGCGTACAGGTAAAAAAACCAATATAAACTAACAATCAAGAGAAAAGGAAAGAGTAAGAAGAGAACAAGGTACAAAAGTGGGGAAAGGTATAAAGAAAAAGAAAAGAAAAGACACACACACAGACACACACAGAGACACACACAGACACAGAGACAGAGGCAAAGACAGACACAAACACATACATACACTCACATATATATATATACACATACACACATATACACACTCACACTCAAACACACAGAGAATGATTTCCGACTTTTTCCAAGGATATAAGGAACGCTTACATTCAACTCTTAGTTTAAGACTGTGGATAATAAACATTATTTGTGGCCTTTCAAAAGGTACCATTGCCCCAGTGGCCTTTTGAGAGGTTCTAAGTCTTATAGACCAATCACGTACATGTTGCTTACAACTACATAGAAAAATATATCCCAATTTTCAGAATAAGTGAACAAGCTATGTATCCTTATTGTTTTGTTTCTATGACACACTTAATTAACACAGTGCAGAATTAGTGTATAGTGAAAAGTTTTAAAAGGCACTAATTCCCCCAGTAAACCATTAATTAATCTCAAGAGATGAAATTTAAAGCTAAACAGGTTCAGCCTTACATACACACAACCAATCAGCCATGTAATGGAACAATTATGGAAACTGGTTATCATGGGGTTAATGAATTTTATTACTCCCAAGACTACGACCATTTAAGAGTGGTCCTGCAACAAAGGGCATTCTGTCCATGGCTATCCTCTTCTTACTTTTCTTAATTTTATCTGGCTTCATCTGCAATGGCTGTGCGAACACAACAAAAAATTCAGCCATCCTCATTTCTATGAAATTCAAATCTACTGATAGAGGAGATGATTGGATCATTCCTGTTTTGGGAACAGGATCCATCAGAAACCTATAAGGCAGGGGTGTCAAACTGCCGGCCCATGGGCTGGTTGCATCATATAGAGGCCACATCACCCCAGCTCCGGCAATGTAAAAAAAGTTACAATACATCGTGACACGTCACGTGATGAGGCGAGGCGAGTTTGACACCTGTGCTATAGGGTGATAGTTTTTACTATTTATTCATCTCAAGTGTTGGTGGTGATAATCTCTCATAAGATGCACAGATGGTATTGAAGCACAAAATCAACCGGAGATAACATGAGGCAACATCTGGAACTGGCCTTATGAGCTACCAGTCCAAGCCTACCCTCAAAAGAAGCTTCCTTGCTGCTTCTCTGGGTTTTTTTTTTTTTTCTCCTGCTGCTGTTCCTGCTACTTCAGCTGGAGTAGCATTTACTGTTTCCACAATGAAGCCTCCTTCCAGATCCTAACACTTGCAAGAGGAGGAAGCAAGCTCCAAGTTTTGTATACTAGGTAGTGTTTGTTTTGGATCAAGTGCTCCCATCAGTAACACATCAGGAAAATGAACATGACATGTACACGCGTCACAGTTTGCTTGCATTTCCTGAGAGACCTCTCACCATTCTCTCTGAGGCACAGCCTGCCTTCCATGTGCTTGTAATTAAGAGACAGATCTTAACCATCTATAGTATTTGCCATCAGTTCCAAAGGAAGAATAGAAAAGCAGATGTTGGGGCAGTTGTTGAATGAATCAGGCTGTAGAATATCCAAGCAGCAATTTGTGGTTTTGTAAAATAAAATCATATTGCTGAAAAGGATGGAAAAAGAAACAAAGCTCAGTTTGAAAAAGCTTACTATCAACTCCAGGCCCCAGCTCAATATATTTTACAAAAGAGCTTGCATTAAAGACCGCTTGATGGCCATGAAGTAGCCTGTAATTCTATAGGAAGAGACCTATACCAGATCCAATCAAATTGATGAGGTTTATTCTTAAACGCTTACATTTAACAAACCTATGTGATGGTGTTTTATCATCAAAAGAATGCAAACATCATTATTTTGACTGATAAAAAAGAGTTTATCCTATAGCAAAGAGCAGTCTTGAATGAAGTCTTGACTTCATTCAGTTTTATAATCACTGAATCACATTGTTCATTCATTTTTGTCTTCTCGTCTTCTTGTCTTTCCTTTTTTACATTTGTTCTGCAACAAACGGCTGAGGAACAATACATAAGATTTACTGAAGCAGTGAAAATTCTAACATCTTTAGAGGATCTTGATGGCCACACTTTTTAGCAATCCACATATTTTAGAATAGAACAGAGCTGGAAGGGAACTTGGAGGTCTTCTAGTACATCTCTCCGCTCAAACAGGAGGACCTATACCACCTCAGGCAAGTGACTGTTCAGTCTCTTCTTAAAAACCTCCAGTGATGGAGCGCCCATAAATTCTGAAGGCAAGCTGTTCCACTGGTTAATTGTCTTCACTGTTAGGAAGTTTCTCCTTAATTCCAGGTTGTTTCTCTCTTTGATAAGTTTCCAACCATTGTTTCTTGTCCTGCCCTCTGGTGCCTTGGAGAATAGTTTGACCCACTCTTCTTTGTGGCAGCCCCTCAGATACCGGAATACTGCTATCATGTCATCCCTGTATCTTCTTTTCTTTAGACTAGTCATTTTATTTCCTTCTCACTTAAATCATGGAATCAGTCAAGGATTTAACTACATTGCCAATACATTGACAAAAGCCTGAGGCTATTCCCAAACTCAAAATCATAATTTCCATGGATCTTTTGGAGATTTTGCAATAGACAGCAAACTAGAAAATGGAGATTTTGAATCTGAGTAAAAGTAACTGAAATATGCATATATTTTTTATTCCATCCCTCTATTTCTAAATCACAAAGTGCCATCCTTTCTCTCCCATTTCTAGCCTTTAGCTGCTTCTCTGTCATTCCCTGAGCTTCATTAATCACGGCTAGGACATTTTTGGAAGCAATTAGATGAACCTTTTGGCATATGCCCAGTGCAATACAAATGAGAGTGAATTAACATCTTGATTCATTCTGAGTTTTGTGAATTGGCATTCACTGCAGAGTAGAGTGAATTAGAATATACTAATCAATGAATGAATGACATTTCTATTTATATATTTCTATTTATAGATAGTTGTTTGCTACATAAATCAAGTTGCTAAAGATGATCTTTCTGTAGAAATGCAGGTGGGGGAAAATCCTTAAAGTCCCTAAAAATATTCTATAATTGAAAATTAAGTGCAGATTTTTTTCCCTCACATTTAATTATTGCTATTTTTCAGATAAGAATACTAAATGATTTGGGGGAAAATTGAGAAAATGTAGTTACTATACTCTGAAATGCACTTTTGACAAAAGTATCCAACCTGGCCAGAAAAAGAAATCAGCCTTAACCCCTCCCGTTTTAAGACACACCAATCTTACGAAAGTCACAAAGAGAATTTTTTCCCCCTAAAAATAAACATTTTGGAGACTCAGGTCTTTAAACAGTCCCCAGGAGCCCTTGTCATCCTGCCCTGCTCTTCTCTGACTAATCTCTTTTGTAAGTGTTGGGTCAGGATCAACAATGGTTTTCCACTAAGGTCATTTACTTTCTCTGTTTACACTGCTAATTTTATCACAGTTTAGAGTGGCTAATGGCATTATTTATGTGCTTAGTCCGGGTGATGAATGTTAGTGCTAAATAAAGCCTCCTGGCAGGACAGGTGTGGGAGCTGATAGTGGCAAACACAAAACTAAATTGCCCTGAGGAATTAACTGGCTTTGGGAAGGGGGGAGGGATTTACTACAGAATGAGATGCTTGGCAAACAGGGCAACCAATAAATATAAGGAAGAAATTACTAGTTAATGAACATGCTTCTTTTAAAAGGCAACCTCTGGACCAGGAATTCTAGAACCCAGGCAATGCTATGGGTGACTAGATTTCTACAGTTTTAAAAAAACAGTTAGGTGAAAAGACAAGTGGAGCTGGGTTTGAGCAGATTAATTCTAGTCTAGCATTCCCCCCCCCCCCACTGTATCTGTCCACATGCTTTGGAAAAAATCACGAAAGGGCATATGTGCAAATAGAACCATTATAACTTCTATGCTGCACTTACAGCACCTCTTGCATGCTTTATTTGGTTATCCATTTGGAAAAAATGGAATCTCTATGCCTATAGGGAAGTCCAGGCTACAGACCTGAAAACTCACAGAGTGACTTTGGACCACTGTGTGTCTCTTTTTCTCAGTCCAATGTAGCTCAAGAATGATTGTCATAAGGAAAAAGGACGAGGTGGGAGCACTACACATGCCACTTTGGATTCCTGTACAAAAAGTGAGGCTAAATCTAATGAATAAACAGATCATCATAATTATCATCTTGTAAAATAAGATATCATCTTGTAAAATAAATAAGATAAAATAAGCCGCATTTGCATGTGTGGAGAAAGAAAGGAGGAAGAGGTTTTATCTGGTGGAAAACTAATTCTCTGCAGTCTATAGTACAGCAGCTTTTATTTATTTAATTTTTTTAAGAACTCAGAAACATCTGATTTAGAGATTTTAATCTCTTCCACAAAATGCTGGGAATAGGATCTTGTTCTTTAAATGTATTAGAGCCAACCTCATTTCCAGGTTCTCACTTCATACTTTAGGTCAGTGATGGCGAACCTTTTAGAGACCGAGTGCCCAAACTGCAACCAAAACCCACTTATGCATCGTCGGGTGCCAGGTGGGTGTGGCCCATTGGCTGGGTGTGGCCCATTGGCTGGGCATGGCTGTGGTGGGAATGGCAGACTGGGTGGGACTAAAAAGTTCAATCAATCAATTCCAACTTTGCAAGATCTTTTTTTTCCCCAAGAAGTTGAAATTGACTGATTGAACCTTTTTTTTTTTTTTTAAGAGGCCTAAAGCGAAAAGGTTTTATAAAACCCAGCTGAAGGCCTAGGACTGGGGCGACGGCGGGTGTGCCCACAGAGAGGGCTCTGAGTGCCGCCTCTGGCACCCATGTCATAAGTTCGCCACCACTGCTTTAGGTGATAACTAAAGTCAGTTTTACAGGAGCTTAGTTCTCTTGATTTGTGTTTGTGCATGGAACTCATACAAAATCAGTGATTGTATTCTGATTTTCTACAAAAAAGAAATGATGAATATGAAGCAAATTGATGGGATTAATATTTGTTTTTTTGTTTCGTTTTTTAATTCTGAGGAAATTGACAATTTGTCTCAGTGTCCTGAAATCTGAAAATCTGCAAGTGTCAAATTTCTTCCATTCAAATAATTATCAGGGTCATTTATATTAAAAGGCTGATCCATTCCTAATTTAAAGAAAAGTTCATTTTAATTGTATTGTGTGTCATAATCCTAGAATAATAACAAATAACAGTTTGGAGAAATTGATACCCATATGCAGTCATGTATTTCCTGCTTCAGGAAAGGAACAGAGAGAAAACAAACATTGTAGATATATTTCGGTGCTACCGCATACAGCAACTACTATTTGACTTCTAAAGAAAAAAAAGTTCTCCATATTCTTGAATATAGAAGTTTCTATAGTTGACAGCTTTATTGACCATTGTCATTTGTTTTATTCTCCCCATCTCCCTGGAAATTGAGATACATTTGCAGATATATTTTTTTTCTATTTTATGTCTTATTTAATCCCACATGCCTATTCATTATATGTAGAATGAATTTAGGTAGCACTGCTTGGACCATTGCATACATGCATTAATATATTTTTTAAATTGTGAACAGCCTTTCTGATCTTCTGTTTCTACATACCACACAGGAATTCTAAGCAGCAAAAGCTATATCTGTCAAGAGCCAAAGTGCTCTCCTAGAGTGGATCCGAATGTGGGAATCTTACATAGGAATCTTAGATGGTCAAAACTTTCCTCAGTACCTTGGAAAACCAATATCCATCATTCTGTTTGCAGCACAGAATTGTTAGGATGCTAACTTGGAGGAATATTTTTGGAGGAAGGGTATGATAAATAATAAAGCCTATTTACCTGAAATTTTACTATAATCTTGAAAAAAACCCAGGGAAAATAATAAATGCACTGAAGCTATTTAGATCTGTAATTAGAGATGTTCATTTTGAAGGACAAACTTAGACAATTAAAAATCTAAAGGCAGGAAGACTCCAATGTTGTTGTTGTTGTTAATTGCGAAGTCGTTTCCGACCCATCGCGACCCCATGGACAATGTTCCTCCAGGTCTTCCTGTCCTCTACCATCTTCTGGAGTCCATTTAAGTTCACACCTACTGCTTCAGTGATTTCATCCAGCCATCTCATTCTTTGTCGTCCCCTTCTTCTATTGCCCTCAATTTTTCCCAGCATTAGGCCCTTCTCCAGTGAGTCCTTCCTTCTCATTAGGTGGCCAAAGTATTTGAGTTTCAACTTCAGGATCTGGCCTTCTAAAGACTGACTGGTTTGAACGCCTTGCAGTCCAAGGGACTCGCAGGAGTCTTCTCCAGCACCATAGTTCAAAGGCCTCAATTCTTTGGCGCTCAGCCTTTCTTATGGTCCAACTTTCACAGCCATACATTGCAACTGGGAAAACCATGGCCTGGACTATACGCACTTTTGTTGGCAGGGTGATGTCTCTGCTTTTTAGTATGCTGTCTAGATTTGCCATAGCTTTCCTCCCCAGGAGCAAGCGTCTTTTAATTTCTTGGCTGCAGTCCCCATCTGAGGTGATCTTGGAGCCCAGAAAAATAAAATCTGTCACTACCTCCATTTCTTCCCCATCTATTTGCCAGGAATTGAGAGGGCCGGATGCCATGATTTTGGTTTTCTTAATGTTGAGTTTCAAGCCAACTTTTGCACTCTCCTTCTTCACCCGCATCAAGAGGCTCTTTAGTTCCTCTTCACTTTCTGCCATTAGAGTGGTATCATCTGCATATCTTAGGTTGTTGATATTTCTCCCGGCAATCTTAATTCCAACTTTTGATTCATCTAGCCCTGCCTTTCTCATGATGTGCTCTGCATATAAGTTAAATAGGCAGGGCGACAGTATACAGCCTTGCCGGACTCCTTTTCCAATTTTGAACCAATCAGTGGTTCCGTGTCCAGTTCTCACTGTTGCTTCTTGACCCGCATATAGGTTTCTCAAGAGACAAATGAGATGGTCTGGTACTCCCATCTCTTTAAGAACTTGCCACAATTTGTTGTGATCCACACAATCAAAGGCTTTAGTATAGTCAATGAAGCAGAAGTAGATGTTTTTCTGGAACTCCCTAGCTTTCTCCATGATCCAGCGTATGTTGGCAATTTGATCTCTAGTTCCTCTGCCTCTTTGAAATCCTGCCTGTACTTCTGGTAGTTCTCGATCCACATACTGCTGGAGTCTAGCTTGTAGGATTTTAAGCATAACTTTACTAGCATGTGAAATGAGTGCAATGGTGCGATAGTTTGAACATTCTTTGGCATTGCCTTTCTTTGGAATTGGAATGTAAACTGACCTTTTCCAATCCTGTGGCCACTGTTGATTTTTCCAAATTTGCTGGCAAATTGAGTGTAGCACTTTTACTGCATCGTCTTTTAAGATTTTGAATAGCTCAGCTGGAATACTGTCACCTCCACTAGCTTTGTTGTTGCTCAGATTTTCTAAGGCCCATTTCACTTCACATTCTAGGATGTCTGGTTCGAGGTCAATGACCATCTCATTGTGGTTATCTGGGATGTTAAGCTCATTCTTGTATAGTTCTTCTGTGTAGTTTTGCCATCTCTTCTTAATCTCTTCTGCCTCTGTTAGGTCTCTGCCATTTTGGTCCTTTATCATGCCCCATCTTTGCATGAAACGTTCCCTTCATATCTCCAATTTTCTTGAAGAGATCTCTGGTCCTCCCTATTCTGTTGTTTTCTTCTATTTCTTTGCACTGTTCATTTAAGAAGGCATTCTTATCTCTTCTAGCTACTCTCTGGAATTCTGCATTCAATTGGGTGTATCTTTCTCTTTCTCCTTTGCCTTTCGCTTCCCTTCTTTCCTCAGCTATTTGCAAAGCTTCCTCAGACAGCCATTTTGCTTTCTTGCATTTCTTTTTCTTTGGGATGGTTTTAGTTGCTACCTCTTGTACAATGTTGCGAACTTCCATCCATAGTTCTTCAGGCACTCTGTCTATCAGATCCAGTTCCTTAAATCTATTTGTCACCTCTACTGTATATTCATCAGGAATATGATTTAGTTCATACCTGAGTGGCCTAGTGCTTTTCCCTACTTTTTTTAATTTAAGCCTAAATTTTGCAACGAGAAGCTCATGATCTGAGCCACAGTCAGCTCCTGGTCTTGTTTTTACTGACTGTATAGAGTTTCTCCATCTTTGGCTGTAGAGCACATAGTCAATCTGATTTCTATGTTGACCGTCTGGTGATGTCCATGTGTAGAGCCGTCTCTTGGGTTGTTGGAAAAGAGTGTTTGTTATGACCATCGTATTCTCTTGACAAAATTCTATCAGCCTGTGCCCTGCTTCATTTTGTACTCCAAGGCCAAACTTGCCTGTTATTCTGGTTATCTTTTGGCTTCCTACCTTAGCATTCCAATCCCCCATGATGATAAGGACATCATTTTTTGGTGTTAATTCTATAAGGTCCTGTAGGGCTTCATAGAACCGGTCAATTTCATCCTCTTCAGCACCAGTGGTTGGGGCATAGATTTGGATTATTGTGATATTGAATGGTTTGCCTTGGATTCGAATTGAGATCATTCTGTCATTTTGGGGATTGTATCCCAGTATTGCTTTTCCTATTCTTTTATTGACTATGAAGGCTACTCCATTTCTTTTTATACTTCAGTGAATTAGGGAAGCATCTGTCTGAGCCTCTTCTGAATGTTACCTTGCTTTCTGGACTTTAAAAATGCTTTAGTCCCTTTTGCCCAGGCAATGGTTCCTACATATCTCAATCAGGATAAATATCTTTACTTTCACAATGTACACCAGATCTACCTGCTTATCTACACTAATGTCATGAATGTGCATACTCTTATTACAGAAAGGCTTGCTGTTCATCAATCACAGAGACAATCTCATGTTGTCAATCCACCATGACTGTTCCTCCATCACAGCAGTTTCATCTGAGGTATGAATTCCCTGTTTCCAGTGGAGACAGCAATCCTGTAGCCCAGGGGTCCCCAATCCATGGACTGTCACTGGTCTGCGTCATGCCAGAAACCAGACCATGGAAACAAGCAAAGCCGTATCCCCAGGATGCAGGCAGCATGCAAAACCACGCCCCCTCTGGTCGGTGGAAAAACCTCTCTCCACAGAACTGGTCCCTGGTGTCCAAAAGGTTGGAGGCCCCTGCTGTAGTCCTCCACTGGTACCAAGACCATGGCCACCATTGCACAGTCTTAGCCCATCACATGCTGTCACAAGGGGACACAAATTACCTCCATACAGACTACTGAACTGCCACTACTCTCCTGGCATAGCTCTTCACTGTCTGTCTACCAAACCTCAAAGCCATTTTCAATCCAACCAGTTCCTTCCAGTGGCATAGTAAGAACTTCTATACTATCCAGCCCCATACCTGCCAACATGGTAACAAAACAAAACAAGCCCCCCCTCTGAAATTCTTCCACAGTCAAATTTATCTACTGAATTCCTACACTCCATTATCCATAAGCAAACTGTTTTCACCAATGAAATCTTCTCAATACTGAGCTAACCCTAGCAAAACATAAAATACATCATTCATGGATGATCTTTGGAGGGCCAACTCCAGGGGCCATTCTATGCAGGGGTGCAACAAAAGGCTCTTTAGGAGAGACTTTTTTGTGATAGCCCCTTTACTTTGAAATTCCCTCCTTAGCAAAGTAGACTTGGCACCTTTTTCAATTCTACGTAAAACTATTTTTATTCTCCCAGCTCTTTAAATAACAATGCGGCTGTGATATATGTGCTCCTTTTATTCTCTCACTTATCTTTTTATTTCTCATTTTATTGTTTTACATTCATGCTTTAGAAAATTGTTTTAATTTATTTTGATTGGTGGGTTTTATTGTAAACAGCATTTAGTTTTTTTTTCAATAGAAAGCATTATACAAATATGTTAAATAAATAGTTAAGACATTCAGAACATTGTGATTTTGGAAGAGATATTTACTATTTGTGGCACATGAATGGCACCAGGAGTCTATACTAGGAGATTTAAGAAGAGAGGAAAAGAATCTTGTGAGGAATAGAACTACTACTGTATCACTGATTGAGGAGGCAGGGAGAGGGGAGTTAGTTACTGTACATCTGAGTCCTGTGAGTAAAGACTAAGGTTCAGATTCCCTGGGCAAGTTTCTGTATACTTGTCACTTCAATAATTGATGGTTCATTTCTATGATTTGTTTCTTTTTGTATATTTTCTTAGTGAAGCTGCCCAGATTGGTTTCCCTTGAGGTTTCTTCCCTTCATGAGTTTTTAAGGAAGTGGAAAAATGACATATTAGTTGAAGTTACAGTTCTCTATGAAACTCTAATTCAGATGTAACATTGAAATAAATTTGAATACTCTCCATAGGTGCAGAGATGTCTTTGCAAAAGAGAAACTGTTTTGTGCTTCCTCCTCTCTCATTCTCCATTTCTCTCCCTCCCTCCCTCTCTCTCTCTCTCCCTCTCCCTCCCTCTCCCTCTCCCTCTCTCTTTCTGTTTGTATCTGTCTTTCTCATCTATCTAGAATGAAGAATCCTCTGAGGTCTTATTACTTGATGAGAGGAATGGTGTAAACAAAAACAGCACCCTCAACACATAGTTGCACTTTGCAAGGAGGCCATGAATTCAGAAAACAAATTATGAGGCAAGAGTTACTTGGCTCGTTAATTCCTATTATACAGTTCTTAAAAGTCAAGCAGTGCACAAGCCGAAGAGAATAAATCACTACAAATGTTCCAACAGTAAAAGTGGCAATGGTTGGAACTTTTGAATAAGAAAGCAAAACATACATAATTTTAAATGGTAAAAGACAGGTGGAATTAAAAAGCCTTAATTAATCACCCCCAAACCATGGATATTGTTCTTGGGGAACCTCCAGCAGGAGATTCCATGCAGTCTAAATGCCAGCTCTAAACATGTCCTCATGTCTCATAGGTAGTTTTTGAGAGTGACGTGACCAAGGTCTTGCTCGCCATTTGTCAAGAGATTTATCAGGACCTCTCTCAATATGTTTTCAGAAGGAGAAATAAATGCCTGTGGCTAAAGGATTCATTTAGGAAATAGTTCTGAGATTAGAAACTGCTTCTTCTTTTCCATAAGAGTGTATTGATTTGTACATATAAAGCTCCCAGAAAAAAAAATCAATTTTCTATTGTAAACAAAATGTAATTTACCAAGCATTGGTTACACAATAATAAATCTCGCATATACATTTAATAAATAAATAAATAGTATCGCACTAGAACAGTGGTTCTCAACCTGTGGGTCGGGACCCCATTTGGGGTCGAACGACCATTTCACGGGGGTCGCCAAACAACGCAGTCCGCCATTTTTTCCCCCTTTTCCTTAGCTGTGCTACTCCCTTTTATTCTATTGGCTTTTGAAAGCCAATAGAATAGACTCTCTTGAATAGAGTCTAATTCTATTGGCTTTCAAAGCCAATAGGAATTGTCCAGGCTGTCTCTGCCCTGCTGAGCCCGCCAAAAGTCCCATTCTGCAAACTGTGCTGCACCAGTTGAGTAGTCCTCGACTTACGACTGGTTGAGTAGTCCTCGACTTACGACCGGTTGGGGGTCGCGGCATTAAAAAGGTTGAGAACCACTGCACTAGAAGCAATACCTGGGTTATTTGAGGCAAGCATTGTATTTCCTGCAACACACCTTCTTTGTTGAAAACTGCAACATATGTCTAATAAAAAGGCAACTACAGCCTTCTTCAGGCACTTCATTCCAACATCTAATAAATGAGTATCTAATACATGAACTCTCTGAGTAAAATCTTCCCTCTGCCTGCTTTGTTCATGTGACTTTGATTCCAATAGTCTTTTGTCTGCTGAGAACGAGAAGAAAAGCCACATGGGTTCCTGCAGAAGCAACTACCTTGATAATGCAGGGTCCCAGTCATGTGGCAACTTAGAATTTGCTTTGGCAGATATTGGGAGCTGATCTACAAACTATCTGCAGGATGCAGCAGCTGGCATCATTTGGGCAACATCGGTGGCAGAATGCTCTAGATATACAAATGTCTGAATGGAGAGTATGACATGTTAAAAAATGTTCAGCAAAAAGGAAGCAGGAATTGGACAGAAATATATAAGATATGAGCGAGAGTGGGGGGAGAAGGGGGAGAGGGAGAGAGAGGAGGGGAGATAGAGAATAAGCATCTCTAGTTGCCACAAAAACTGGGCGCTACAGTTGGTTCGCAAGCCATCTCTAGCCCTGATGCCTGAGACTTTAAGGCTTTGTGCATGCCAAGGTTGAAAAGGTTGATATGATAAGGTTCCTCTTCTCTTCTAGCAGTTACATACCTGAGCCAACACTTCTCCTTCTCTTCTTTGGATGGTTCAAGAGCATTTTGTTAATAACACTAAAGGGCATATGTGCCAGAGCTGTAACATTTCTTTATTTCTTTGGTTAGATTCAAGTTACAAATTTTAAATGCTAATAGTAATAATACAGAAAACATAATGTCCCTAAGCATAGAAAAAAGTTATCTTGAATAACTGAGGATTGCCTCAGTATTTAGCCAGGCAATCTTATCTGTAGAATATCCTCTGTTCTATGTCATCCACTCATTTCTAAGAAACAGTAAGACATATAAGTATTCATGGTGTTTATCCAGGCTATACATTTACACCTATGTATGGAATCAGTGCGCCATAAGACATAAAACAACAAAAATTATGAACCTATGGATTTCATTGTTCTTCTTTTCAGCCTTCTTGAAATTGAGCAATTGTTTGAGTAATTCTTTGAGCAAAAAGGAATGCTGGCTACAAAATTTTGGGAGTTGAAGTTAATGAATCCATAACAATTTGGACTTCTTCTAGCCTGTAGATTTTGATAAAGTTAATAGGTCTCTGTCCTCTAGCTCCTTTGTAAGTCTAGTGGGAACCTGATAGACTGGCATCAGGAAGTGGTGGACCCTTTCCTTAAGTGACCCTCCCTGAATCGTATCAACTTTTACAACTACCACCCAGTCTCCAAGCTTCCCTTTTGGAGGAAGGTTATTGAAAAGTGTTGGGGAGGGTAATTATAGGACACAATAGAAGAAATAGATTATTTAGGCCCTTTTTAGCCAGATTCAGGCCTGGATGTGACATTGTTTATACTAGCTGATGACCTGTACAAATCTGATATTTTCACATTATTATAAAAAGCAACAATAAGAGTGCTTGCTCCAAAATCAATTTCTAGGAGACATAGCTGAATACCAATTTTCTTCTGTAACTGATGAGTGTCTGTTTCCCACATTCCTTCCATGCACCAGAAACATAGTTTCCTGGAAGTCTAGGATGTTTTCATGCTTCTTTCATGCTACAATTACCATTTTACTGTAGAAGCCGTTACATCTCTGTTAACTATTGATGTGTAATTCAAGTGAGTCATTGCTCTCTGGCACAGTGAAAATAAAATAAGAGCTCTGAATGACAGTTCCAAGTCCACCACAGCCCAAGAAGCCATTTGGCGTGTATTATCTCCCAGGAAACACAGCAGGAACACTATCATGACAGGATGGTGATACAGGGACTGGTACCGGAATGGTTTTGTAATGCTGGTACATTTCTGTGCTTGAACTGGAGAAATGTCACCTGGTTTGCATTAAGATAGGAGTATTCGTTGTGCTGCCTCTGCACAAGCTTAACACAGAGGTGAGGTTTTTTTCCCTTTGTTTTTTGTTTTTGTTTTGCAAATCATCAGGTGGCTCCCCTTTCCCATAGCTATTTCATCCTTTTGCTTCTTTCTCCTGTGATGGAATCCAAAGGAACAGCTGCATCTTCACACTCAACTCCCTTTCCAAAGAAGATGTTGTCCTTTGCTTCCTTCAGGTGTGAGCACAGGGTAGTGAAGTCAATGGTTTCTGCCGGATAGATTACAGAGTCACCTTCAGTTGGAATCTGCACTTTGTTAAGCTCTTTGAAAGGAAAGCATTTCTGCTGTTTCCTTCTCTGAAGGGCAGAAGAAAAATGACTCTATTATGGCTGCGTCTAGCATGGGCCTTGGCTGGATGCCAGGGGGATTTACAACAGCAGGGTGAAAAGTCTAAAGGGAAAACAGTTCATCCTGCTTGTGGACAGCTAGGATGGGGTCTTTGAGAAGCAGAGTGGAGGCCTGCCTGGACCCTGCCAGTGAAAAGCTGTCAAGGAAGCTTCCTCTTCAGGGCATGAAACATGATGTCAGCTGAACCCATCTCATCTGGTCAAGAAAGATGAAAAATGGGGAGGAAAAGGCCAGCAGAAAAGAGAGTTACCAATATTGCTTTGCAGAAGAGTGCATCCTGCTTTAGCGAATGTGAATGCAAAAGGCTAAGGGAAGAAGAGTACATTCTTCACAGAGAAGAAGACTGGGTATCCGAAAAGTGGATGCATGCACAGAAATTTGGTTTGGATGGACAATTTTATAACAAATTCTGGGCAGTGACCTAATGGATCAGAGAAAGACAATATGTAGTCCTCCGAATGCTCTTGGTCTGTGCAGGTAGTTACAACCATTAATTTAGTGATTGTTCGAAGTTAAAACAGCACTGAAAAAAGTGACTTAAGACTGATATCACTGTGACATCCCCATAGTCATGTGATCAAAATTGCTTGGCAACTGGCATGTATTTACGAAAGTTGCAGTGTCCCTGGGTCAGGTGATTACCTTTTGCATCCTTCTGACAAGCAAAGTCAACCTGGAAGCCAGTTTCTCTTAACAGCCATGTTACTAACTTAACAACTGCCGTGATTCACTTAACAACTGTGGCAATAACAATCATAAAAATGGAGCAAAATTCACATAACTATTTTGCGTAGCAATGGAACTTTTGGACTCAATTGTGGCTGTAAGTCGAGGACAACCTGTAATACCCACTGTGGATCATTCCTGCTAGTTAGATTTATCTCACTACATGGATTTATACATTGTTTAATCATGGCTTTAAATATTCACTCCAATGACAGAGGGTTGTTTCTTTTATCTCCAACAAATGGCTTCTCAGAACTTCAAGACAGAAAATAGGATATGAGGCCTAGATCATAAGTTTGACTGAACTTGCAAGGCTGTCCTTCCATTCTTTTTTGGATGCTTTACTTGTCTATTTGAAAGAAGGGAGGGGAAGGATGTATGAGAAAAAATCTTGAATTAGGCTATACATAATTCAGTGGAACTGAGCAATCTATCCTGGTAAATAAAGATAATCCCATGGCACCAAAAAAGGGTGTTTTAATTAAACATTTAGATTTGTCTGATTCATAGTAATTTCTTAAACTGTTTTCCACTATTGCCTAGTTTGGCCATCACATGAGTTTTTTATTAATTTTAAAATGCTGATTTTTTTTTCCCACTGAGGAAGCCAGTAGGTAGCTTTTAAAGTATTGCAGACATCATGGTATCAACATGGTTGGCTTTTAGTCCAGTAATGCTTTACAATGATTGAGAACAATTGGAAAGAGTATTCCTTTTACTATATTAATATAAGTTGTGGAGTCTAGAATCCATCTGTATATTCCAGTACTGTACCCATTCTGACAGTGAGCTTTGTCTACAATTTGCAGATCGTGGAAGATGATATAAGAATTTGTACAGTAAAAGTTCATACTGCAGTGACCTAGAAAATGCCAAAGCTAGTAGTTTTGGTGGTTTGTTCCTTTGATCAGAGGTTTCTTAATATAATGCAGTCCTTAAATACTGCTAACGAATTTGTCTATCTGTCTGTCTTGTTTTTCTTTCTTCCTCTGTTCCTTGCAGCACCACTGGGAAGAATCTTAATTTGCACTACTAAAGCAGGTCTTGTTCAGATGAAAAAAATCAGCTGGCAAAATGGCAGGTATGTGGACTGTTATATAATATTGCAGATCCTCAGGGATCCTTCCCATTTCTGCAGCTTAAATTTCTTCCAATCAAACCTAGACCCTCCTAAAGGTTTTGATGAAACAATAATGTGTAAAGTGTTAAATTCTGTGTGAATATTGATGTTGTAGAATCACATTTGAAGGGCTGCAAAAACAAAAGTCTTGGTTTACATCATTACAGGGAAGGAATAGTGATTGTGGCTGAACAGGTTGTTTAGGTCTGCAATACCCTCCACAGGTGTGCTCCTTCAAGAGAGGAAGTTTTGTACTGGAGCCAAACATGAACATGGCGGCAGACAGTTGGTTTCCTGTGATAAGAATAGCTTGGCTGGATCAGATGAGTCTGAGCAGGGCCCAAGTTTTATGTAGATCCTGTGGAAGCTTTATAGAAGTGGAAGGGGGGTGGGGGACTCCCCTCCCCCATTAGTTTTATTGGTTAACTTTTTTGATTGTGGGATAGAAATGTTTCTGCTGTACATCAGTTTTAAAGCATGCATAATAAACTCCTGGAATCTTTATCACAGGATGCAGAATGACAACTTGTTCTGTTCAGCTTACAAAATTCACCATGTTGGCTGGAAATTGTGGGACGTGTTGTCCCAAACATTTCAAGGGCATCAGATTGGTGAATGCTGTTCTCTTGAGTTCATATGCCTAGAAAATGCTCTTTTACATGAAGTATGCATATAGGGTTTTTTACGTCTTGGGGTTTGCGGCATTGAAGTGACACACACTCACGTTGTAACCAGGTTCTTCTTTATTTGATCCACATTACCACTCAGTAACCCAACAGGCTCGCAGGCCTTTTATAGTCTTTCAAACAACCTATCATAAACCTCCTTTATTCGTGCCTTGCGCATGCGCGCAAGGCCGGCGCCAACCAGTCTGGTCCTGGGCAGCTTTTGGGTTGCCTGGGACCTTTTGCAACATTTCTGGGCCTGCTAAGCTGCCTCATCAGGCCTAGGACACAACACCCCTCCCCCCTAGATGAAACACACAATTACAGTTGTTCCTGGCAGGAAAAAAAAATTACCTTGCCCAGCACACAGGCAAAATATCTTTATAAAATAATAAAGTTAACTTAAAAAACCATTTTCCAAATTATAATTAATGTGCTTATGCTCTACCAAGTGTAGATCCCCATTACCCAGTTATAGGCCAGCAAGGTTACTTTGTGATGACCAAAACCTCACATAATCTCCCAGGTGCTTGGGAAAGGCCTTAGCCCTTTGCGACCTACCTATGCCTGGCTTGTCAGCTCACCTGCCCGGCTAGGCAGACCAGGACTTTTACTTAATGGTGCCTGGCCTACTGGCCCATCTGGTGGACACGATAGACCAGGACTTTGATGCTCATATATGACAGGTGCCCCAGTTGCGGCAGGCTGGCTGAGTCTTCGGACTCTGGCCAGGTTCCCTTGGAGGGGAGAAAATCCCCAAGCCCAATGGTGGAGCGGAGGTCTCCCCTTCTACCATGGAATGCTCCTGGGAACTTAGTCCCTCGAGCCCGCGACCAGTGTCGGACGTGACCTGCATTGCAGCTGTGCCCCAATAGTTCCAGTCGCCTGTGTAGGTGGCTGAGATGCCAGAGTCAGGAGCTGCCTCTATGGCAAACCCCCTATCCGGAGGATTCCTGTTTGGTGCTCTTGCGGATTCGCAGGCCACTCCCCAGGATGACTTCCTGTTCTGAGCACTTGCTGATGCGCAGGCCACCACCCCCCCAGGTAACTCCCTGTTCGGAGCAATAGCCGAATTGTGAGAATGCCCTTGCTCCTCCACTGGGGCATCAACAGCAACCTGTGGAAGTCCCCAGGCACAGGAAGACTGGTTCCCAGGATTTTGACCTGAAGTGTGACCTTGTTCCTGGGCCCCCTCCCCCCTGAGAGCAGAGCCAGGAGCAGAAACGTCAAGGGACAACCACCAGCGCAGTTGGTCAATCTGACGCTGAAGGACGTGGCCGTCTCCCAAGGTCACTTCGTTTGATAATGGCCCTGATATTTTGCAGACAATAGCTGTGACCCAGAGATGTCCAGGACCATAATTCCTTGCCCAGACCGGCTCGCCCACCTGAAGCCTCCTAGGTGCCCGCGGCTGTGACACCTGTGAAGCCACCCGGTCTGGGTGCAGTCTGTCCAACTTTGTGATGAGGCGGCGACCCCAGTGGAGTTCAGCTGGGCTCTTTCCAGTGGCAGTGCATGGTGTAGTGTGGTGTGCAAGAAGAAAATCTGCTAACCTGTGATGCCAGCTACCGTGTGTGATTCTTTTGAGTGCATCTTTGGTGGTGCACCCCATCCGTTCAGCTTGCCCATTGGTGGAAGGGTGGAAAGGAGCTGACATTGCGTGCCGGATCAAGTTGGCCTGAAGGAAAGCCTGGAACTCAAAAGAAGTAAATTGGGGACCGTTGTCAGAAATGAGGACATCAGGGAGTCCATGGTTAGCGAAGATTCCGCTCAACACCTGGATGGTCCTGGCAGTAGTAGTGGAGGAGACAGGTACAACCTCTAGCCACTTGGAATGACTATCCAGCAGGATGAGGAAGAATTGTCCCTGAAAGGGCCCAGCGTAATCTAGATGTACCCTTGACCAAGGGGTTTGTGTCTCTTCCCACCTGTGATTGTTGGCACACCTGACACCCATGCACCTGGGCCTCAATAGCTTTATCAAGCCCAGGCCACCAAAGATGGCTGCGTGCAAGCACTTTCATGAGCACAATGCCCGGATGTCCCTCATGCAGAGAGGACAAGACTCTAGATCTCAGCCTCTATTTGCTTGAGACGTAATCTGCTGAGGCCGTTTGCATGACCCATCTCTTTTCCCGGTTTGTGGATGAGTGTATAATCATATGCTGACAGGAAAATTGACCATCTCAGCATACCTGGGGCAATAATGTGTGGTGTCTGTTTGTTGGTAGTAAACAACCCCAGCAGAGGTTGTGGTCTGTGTAGACCGTGAAGTGGTGGCCATATAAAAAATCATGGAATTTCTTTATGCCAGCCACTATGGCCAAGGCTTCTCTGTCAATCTGAGCATAATTCTGCTCTGCAGACGACAGAGTCCTTGAATAGTAGGCTACAGGGACTTGTGTCCCATCAGCCTTCAGGTGGCTAAGTACTGCTCCCACCCCATAAGGAGATGCATCGCATGTGATGCACACAGGCAGTTGCTCATTGAAATGTGCTAATACAGCACTTGAAGAGAGCAAGGCTTTAACCTCATTGAAACTCCTGTCATGGACTTTAGTCCATTGCCATGGAGCCTGCTTGTCTAAGAGACGGTGTAACGGCTCTGCCATAGTAGCCTTATGTGGGAGAAATGCATGGTAAAAATTTAAGAGCCCCAAGAAAGCTTGCAGCTCACTTTTGGATGTGAGCCTTGGGGTCTGCTGAATCGCTTGAAGCTTAGATTCAGCAGGGTGGATGCCTTGAGCATCAATCCTGAAGCCTAAGAAGTCAGTGGAAACGACTTCTATTTTGCATTTGTCTTGCTTTAATTTAAGGCCTGCTTGGCGGAAACGCAATAAGACAGCCCTTAATCTTTCTGCAAGATTTTGAGATGACTCCCCAGCAATGAAGACGTCATCGAAGTAGGGACAGACCCCAGGAATACCACGAAGTGTGCGTTCCATGACACTTTGAAATATGCCAGCGGCTACATTACCCCCAAACTGCAGTCTTTTAACCTTAGAGGCCCCTCTATGTGTTACAATTGTTTGGGCCTCTGCAGTTACCTCATCAACAGGTAGCTGTTGATAGGCCTGTGCCAAATCAAGTTTTGCAAAAAGGCGCCCCCCTTTGAGGGAGGCCAGAATGGTCTGCTGTTAATCTTGGAGTTAATCTATGCTAATTTGGGCGCTGACTGCTGATGGAGAGGTGCTCGGGGTTTTTTGTTCCTTTTTGGGCTGGGTGATAGTCTCTTTTGCATAGTCTATAGATATTGTTAATGTCCATGTATCTATTGATTTTTATAGATGTTGTTTTTATAAATGATTCTATAATCATTGATTACTCAGACCAGGTTGTGCTTTCCAGAACACTGTGGGTCTTCACTCCTGAGATAGATCACCAGCTTTATGTTGAAGCCCAATTTGAAAAGAGAATTACATTGATCTGTTTCAAAACAGATTAATTTTTGGAGGCTTTGCAAAGTCACTAGTGGATACCCACCTATAAGCATATTCCTCTTTATGATCTATTTTAGGATCAGATAAAGGAAGCCTGACATGTTAGTTGTCCCAACAGGTATTTTAAATATGTATTCTCAGCTTGTGATACCATAAGCACTGAAAGACACAGCTCTCTTTAGCTACTTTCTGGTACGTTATTGGAGGAAATGTCTGAATATATGCTTTGGAACCATGAATTATAAAGTTTGTCAGAATAAATAGACAGGGCTGACAGCACAAAATAATGGACACTAAGTGGATATGGGTAAGTGCCTTATTACCAGTGTTTGGTGATTAGCTGATTAGAAAGCTAAGAAGCGTGAGTCCTGGCTAGCATTTGGATGGGTGTAATCTGGGAATTTCAGAGCTGTTAAATAGATTGGGAAGTTGAAGAAAGTGCCCTGGAAGAAAGCAATTGCACAGTTCCGTATCACTGCCAAGAAAACAACATGGATGTCATCATTGGTATTAAAAGTTTGAATCAAGGGATGTTTATCTTTTAATTCATACTCTGGGTGTTAGGAAGATCTGAATAACCTTCTTAGTGGATGTTCCCACAGTAATATTTTCAATTTTAAAATAAAATTATCTCCTGGATTTTAGATTCTTAACTCAATGCAGCCATATTTGTGTTCATAATTTAATGCAACAGCTCTATTATAAATAGTCAAGAGTTGAGGCAAACAAAGATGTTTTCGGCATGAGTTTAAAAAGCAACAGAATTAGTTTCTAGGAAAAGCATTCAGAGATTGAGTACAATAGAACGAACCTCCCCATGGGACCACTTCCATTCCCCAATGCCTTTGAGCTTTTTGCAAGCCATGCATTGAGCCATTAGTTAGTCCCCTGCTGCCAATTTCACCCAGCTCTCTTGTCTCTGTTTTTGTGCCTATAAGAATAACTGAAAGATTCTGCAAAGAGTCAAAACAGCCAAGATCAATCCCAGCTGCATTTGAAAGTAGCATTGGCATACTTGGAGTGCATTTCTCAATTTGTATGCAAAACATGTGAGTAGTTGTGATGAAGGATGGGCTATGAAAGCAGAAAGGCACATTTCTCCTTGAAAGATCTATGAACAGAAAGCAGTATGTAATTATGAGATATATATATATATATATATATATATATATATATATATATATATATATATATATATATATATATATATAATAAAATATAAAAATGAACACTAGGGTAATAAAAACTAAAGAAGTTTTTAATGGGTTAAAACTATAAAAGTTTTAAAAAGCGCCAAGCTTTCGCCGTCACCTGCCGGCATCCTCAGGGCTGGCGTGCCAGAGAATGAGAAGGTCTTTTTATAGGCGTGCCGAGGTTTGCACTCGGCTCCTTGATCTTGTTATGGGGCCTGATTGGTTCAGCCGTGTGTAGTTGGCCTGCGCTTTTTTTCTCTTCTTAGTTGTATTTTTATCCTCGTCCGTCTCCAGTTCTCCCAACCTCAGATTAGCTGAATGGCAATTCCAGTTATTTCGGTTGCTTTCATGTTCCGATCTCCCCTCAGGCTTGGGTGGTGGTGGACGTTCCAAGTTCCTTTCTCCGCCCCGTTCTGTCCGGTTGCTACTTTTAGAGTCCCATATATTTCCGGTCTCAATGCTTTCGGTTTTAATATGTTTATCATCCTGGTAATCCCGTAAATTGTTACGAGTCTGGTATAGCGTGGGGGGGTATTCCGCATGGTGGAGGGGTCGTCTCTTGTTCGTTGTCATGCCCAGCTGTCTCGCACGTGTCTTACTCCGAGTGCTCAATCCTGGGGGTGTGTGCATAGTCATCGGGGCGCGTCCCTCCTGGTTACCGTGTTCTTCCTTAGTTCTCCCCTTTTTTACCTTGTTGGAAGCGCTCGCGTATGTTCTATGGGAGTCCTCAGGATCGTCAGGTAGGGGGTATGACAGCTCGATCTCTCGCCCCCTGCCGCTCTCCGACTTTCCTTCCTCCTCTCCAACGGTATGTAGGGGTTCATCATCAACCACCTCCCGTGGTTTGTCCTCATAGGAGCTGATCGTTCCAGCTACATGGGGAGGTTTTCTCCTCCTTTCCCGACCAGCTGCGATGTTTCTTTTGGTGTGTGGGCAGGCCATTGCGTTTGGTGATTCCTCCGCATTTCCACCTGCCGTATCTTCCCTCATCTCCTCTTTGTAGCCGGGGGTCCGGACCTTGGTTCCTGTCCCTCCCCTGATCTTCTGGGATTGCGGCAGTCCCGCGGGGATGGTCAAGGTGCCTCGCGTTTGCTTCCTTTCTTTCGAATTGCACCTGGTTCGTTGGGCGGTGCGGGTGCTACCCAGATTGTTATCAAGCCGTCGGGGGTGTTGCCGCCGATTATTGGCACTCCATGATCTTAAGGCTAAATAGGATGGGCATAGGTCAATGTGCCTATTAATAGACTTACTGTCTGAGAGCCATGCCTCTCTAAGAAGGCGGCCCCCTTTGGTGTTATCATTTGCCAATACACTGACGTCACTAAAGTTAAACTTATGGCCTAGATCCACCATATGGGCCCATATTTGGGAGTGACAGTCTCTCCTTCTCACTGCTAATTCGTGCTCATGGACCCTGGTCTTAATGCGTTTAGCAGTCTCCCCAGTATAATTACATTGGCAGTCCGTACAGTCAATCCTATAGACGGCTGCTGATCTTTCGGTGCTGGGGAGCGGGTCCTTAGGGCGCATTATGGCCGCTCGCAGTGTTTGGTTGGGTCTATGGGCCACCTGTATTTTGTGTGGTGCCAGGATCCTAGCTGTGGCTTCCGATACGTTATGGATATAGGGGAGGGCAATACGTGTGGTGGCTTGAGGCACGGATTCTTGAGATGCAGGGTTACTCCGGAGTCCAGGTGGTCTCCTGAACTGATTAATGATTTTAACCGGGTAGCCGTTGCCTCTACATGTTCGGAAGAGGTGGTTTCTCTCTTCTTTTTTGGCTTTGACGGTGCTGCAGTGTGTCTCCACTCGTTTGAATAGCGTCCTGACACAACTGGCTTTATGGGCCATCGGGTGATTACTCCTAAAGTGGAGAATCCTCTCTGTACACGTTGGTTTTCGGTATACCCTGGTAGCTAGACATCCATCCACCTGGCGCTGCACTAGTACATCCAAAAATGCTAGACTGCCCTGATCTTCTTCCTCCATGGTGAATTGGATGTCCGGGTATACCGAATTCAGGATGCCCATAAATTCAGTTTTGTGTCTTTTCTTAATGACCGCAAACGTATCGTCCACATAGCGGGCCCAAAATTTTGGTTGGTATTGGGCCATCGCTATGTGTTCCAGCTGCTGGAGTACCATCTCTGCAACCACACTAGAGATCGGCGACCCCATAGGTGTTCCTTTAATTTGCTCATATATAACCCCCTGGAAGGTGAAGTAGGTGTTAAGACATATTTCCATGAGCTTTACCAAGTCCTCCGTTTGAAGGGAGTCCTGGTGTTGCCCATGGTCTCCTTGGTTAAGCCGGTCTCTTAGGACCTCAACCACAAGTTTCTGCGGGATGGACGTAAATAAAGAAACTACGTCAAAGGAGACCATGAGCTCATCCTCTTCTACCTTCAGGGTTTTTATTCTATTGAGGAATTCTTCTGCCGATCTTACGGTGGTGTCGCTGTTACTTGCCAAGTGGCCGATGCGAACGCTCAGCCACTTGGCAAGTTCAGAGATGGGGGTACCCCTAAATGCTACAATGGGGCGGAGGGGGACATTGGGCTTATGTATCTTAGGTAAGCCATAGAATCTAGCGAGTGCTGAGTCACCAGGGCGGATCCTTCTCAGCACTTCTTCCCCCATCCTCCCCTTACGTTTGAGGTCATCAAGGAGCTTGTTAGTACGGTTTCTCAAAGTGGTGGAGGGATCTTTACTAACCACTCTATAGGCAGCACCGTCTTGGAGTAAATCCAATGCCTTTCTTACGTATGCCTCTTTGTCTAAAACGACAGTTGCCCTCCCCTTATCGGCTGGGAGGATGACAATGGTGTCATCTTTTCTAAGTTGGCTTAAAGCCACCCTTTCCTCTGCCGATAAAACTTGTTGGCGTCTGTGGCTCATAATTAGGCTCGTGACCTGTTGCCTGATTACATTCTTGGTTTCCTCTCCTATCCCAGTATGGTGTAGGGCGGGCTCTAATGCCGCCACAAAGTCCAGTGTATCCGCATCATTAAGGTTGTGTCCTGCATCTCGTTGCAGTAGGGATAACTGTGGCTGGCTTAACACCCTTGAAGATAGGTTGTGCACCACCCCAGGTAAATTGTTATTACAAGACTCACGTAATGAATTCAGCCTTTTAAGGAATGTTCTTGTCATGTGTTGAGTCGTCCGGGCCATGACTTGCCGAATATGCTGGTTTAGCATATTGAAATGCTGATGGTTTAATTCTGTATTACAGGAGTCTCGATAGCCTTGGATGTCTCTCTTTAAATTGCCTATTCTTCTGTGTTGGTCATTAATTAACGCATATAGTGTGCGTCGTTGGAATTGACGGGCGGCCTGCCAGCATTCCAAGGAGTCTACCGTTGGTTTTCTTCTTAACGAGTTTGGTGTTAGGTTCTCCTTGATACAGCGGTGGAGGAACGCCAGCTTGCAATAATTAGTTGAGATACGCCGTGCTGCCCTTTCCCATTTTCTGGCTCTGAGCAAGACTGCTCTACTATATTCACGATTAAAAAGGTTAAAAATGTGAACCCTAGGGATATTCATAATAAAATATAAAAATGAACACTAGGGTAATAAAAACTAAAGAAGTTTTTAATGGGTTAAAACTATAAAAGTTTTAAAAAGCGCCAAGCTTTCGCCGTCACCTGCCGGCATCCTCAGGGCTGGCGTGCCAGAGAATGAGAAGGTCTTTTTATAGGCGTGCCGAGGTTTGCACTCGGCTCCTTGATCTTGTTATGGGGCCTGATTGGTTCAGCCGTGTGTAGTTGGCCTGCGCTTTTTTTCTCTTCTTAGTTGTATTTTTATCCTCGTCCGTCTCCAGTTCTCCCAACCTCAGATTAGCTGAATGGCAATTCCAGTTATTTCGGTTGCTTTCATGTTCCGATCTCCCCTCAGGCTTGGGTGGTGGTGGACGTTCCAAGTTCCTTTCTCCACCCCGTTCTGTCCGGTTGCTACTTTTAGGGTCCCATATATTTCCGGTCTCAATGCTTTCGGTTTTAATATGTTTATCATCCTGGTAATCCCGTAAATTGTTACGAGTCTGGTATAGCGTGGGGGTATTCCGCATGGTGGATATGCCCAGCTGTCTCGCACGGTCCGAGTGCTCAATCCTGGGGGTGTGTGCACAGTCATCGGGGCGCGTCCCTCCTGGTTACCGTGTTCTTCCTTAGTTCTCCCCTTTTTTACCTTGTTGGAAGCGCTCGCGTATGTTCTATGTATACCCGGACATCCAATTCACCATGGAGGAAGAAGATCAGGGCAGTCTAGCATTTTTGGATGTACTAGTGCAGCGCCAGGTGGATGGATGTCTAGCTACCAGGGTATACTGAAAACCAACGTGTACAGAGAGGATTCTCCACTTTAGGAGTAATCACCCGATGGCCCATAAAGCCAGTTGTGTCAGGACGCTATTCAAACGAGTGGAGACACACTGCAGCACCGTCAAAGCCAAAAAAGAAGAGAGAAACCACCTCTTCCGAACATGTAGAGGCAACGGCTACCCGGTTAAAATCATTAATCAGTTCAGGAGACCACCTGGACTCCGGAGTAACCCTGCATCTCAAGAATCCGTGCCTCAAGCCACCACACGTATTGCCCTCCCCTATATCCATAACGTATCGGAAGCCACAGCTAGGATCCTGGCACCACACAAAATACAGGTGGCCCATAGACCCAACCAAACACTGCGAGCGGCCATAATGCGCCCTAAGGACCCGCTCCCCAGCACCGAAAGATCAGCAGCCGTCTATAGGATTGACTGTACGGACTGCCAATGTAATTATACTGGGGAGACTGCTAAACGCATTAAGACCAGGGTCCATGAGCACGAATTAGCAGTGAGAAGGAGAGACTGTCACTCCCAAATATGGGCCCATATGGTGGATCTAGGCCATAAGTTTAACTTTAGTGACGTCAGTGTATTGGCAAATGATAACACCAAAGGGGGCCGCCTTCTTAGAGAGGCATGGCTCTCAGACAGTAAGTCTATTAATAGGCACATTGACCTATGCCCATCCTATTTAGCCTTAAGATCATGGAGTGCCAATAATCGGCGGCAACACCCCCGACGGTTTGATAACAATCTGGGTAGCACCCGCACCGCCCAACGAACCAGGTGCAATTCGAAAGAAAGGAAGCAAACGCGAGGCACCTTGACCATCCCCGCGGGACTGCCGCAATCCCAGAAGATCAGGGGAGGGACAGGAACCAAGGTCCGGACCCCCGGCTACAAAGAGGAGATGAGGGAAGATACGGCAGGTGGAAATGCGGAGGAATCACCAAACGCAATGGCCTGCCCACACACCAAAAGAAACATCGCAGCTGGTCGGGAAAGGAGGAGAAAACCTCCCCATGTAGCTGGAACGATCAGCTCCTATGAGGACAAACCACGGGAGGTGGTTGATGATGAACCCCTGCATACCGTTGGAGAGGAGGAAGGAAAGTCGGAGAGCGGCAGGGGGCGAGAGATCGAGCTGTCATACCCCCTACCTGACGATCCTGAGGACTCCAATAGAACATACGCGAGCGCTTCCAACAAGGTAAAAAAGGGGAGAACTAAGGAAGAACACGGTAACCAGGAGGGACGCGCCCCGATGACTGTGCACACACCCCCAGGATTGAGCACTCGGAGTAAGACACGTGCGAGACAGCTGGGCATGACAACGAACAAGAGACGACCCCTCCACCATGCGGAATACCCCCCACGCTATACCAGACTCGTAACAATTTACGGGATTACCAGGATGATAAACATATTAAAACCGAAAGCATTGAGACCGGAAATATATGGGACTCTAAAAGTAGCAACCGGACAGAACGGGGCGGAGAAAGGAACTTGGAACGTCCACCACCACCCAAGCCTGAGGGGAGATCGGAACATGAAAGCAACTGAAATAACTGGAATTGCCATTCAGCTAATCTGAGGTTGGGAGAACTGGAGACGGACGAGGATAAAAATACAACTAAGAAGAGAAAAAAAGCGCAGGCCAACTACACACGGCTGAACCAATCAGGCCCCATAACAAGATCCAGGAGCCGAGTGCAAACCTCGACACGCCTATAAAAAGACCTTCTCATTCTCTGGCACGCCAGCCCTGAGGATGCCGGCAGGTGACGGCGAAAGCTTGGCGCTTTTTAAAACTTTTATAGTTTTAACCCATTAAAAACTTCTTTAGGTTTTATTACCCTAGTGTTCATTTTTATATTTTATTATGAATATCCCTAGGGTTCACATTTTTAACCTTTTTAATCGTGAATATATATATATATATATATATATATATATATATATATATATATATATATACACACACACACACACACACACACACACACACACACAAACACACACATACATATACATATATATATATATGTAGGTCTTTGGTTGTTCGGGTTTTCTCCCGCGTAAAATTGGAAGTGTCTTGGCGACGTTTCGACGAAGTCACATTCATCATCTTCAGGCTGGTGTTTTCAGCTTCGTGCTTTGAGCAGCAATGTGTGGTCTTAGCTGTTTCTTCCTTTTAACTGCCAGTGGGGGTATGAACTGATTGGGTGGGAGCTTGGCTGTGTTCTGATTGGGTGGAGGTGTGTTCTGAATGGTTAGGGGCTTGGCTGTGCTCTGATTGGCTGGGGGAGTGTTCTGTTTGGTTGTGCTCAGGTTAGTCTGAGTTGCAGAGGGGTTTAAGATTTTGGGGTTAGGGAGTCGTTTGTCAATAAGGGCAGGTTTCCAAATGGCTGGTAGGCGGGAGGTATCATCTCGCTTGTTCATGCTGTGTGGGCGTTTTTCTATCTCGATGGCTTCTCTGATTATTCTGTTATTAAAATGTTCACTTTTGGCAATGGTTCTGGTATTTTTAAAGTCAATTTCATGTCCTGTGGCTTTAAGGTGTTGGACCAGGGAAGATGTTGGTTCCTCTTTTTTGACTGAGTTCTTATGTTCTTCAATGCGTGCACTTATTCTTCTGTTGGTTTGTCCGATGTATGTGGTGGGACAAGTGGTGCATGGGATTTCGTATACTCCTTGATTTTCTAATTCAATTTTATCTTTGGGGTTTCTAAGGATGGTGGATATTTTTCTGTTTGTGCAACTCCGAAGACTACAAGAACGCCAGAAACAAATCCCTCCTCCCTCACAGCCACACATGAAACAAACAGTGCATAACATCTCAGATGGGATCCTCACCAAAGCCGAAACCAATGTCCTTTCCAAAGGATTCAACTTTGCAGTCGCTCCCAAACACATCCCCACTGAAACCATTATATGTGGAGTTGAAACCAGCCTGACCAAAATCAACCCCGACGACGCTAACAGAAATCAGACTCAAATCACCAACATCCTCTGCACCAGCAAGCCACCCAAAAGCAACTTACCCAAAGAGGAACAGACAGCACTACGTAACCTGAAAAGAGACACCAGCATAATAATCCTACCAGCAGACAAGGGCAACGCCACGGTGGTTATGAACACATCTGACTACCAAACCAAATTAACCAACCTACTCCAAGACTCCACATACAAACCCCTAAATACAGATCCCACCACCTACCTGGAAAAAACCACCAGATCCAAAATAAAAGCCTCCCCCATTAGCGAAGAGATCCAGCAAAGAATCATTCCCAGAGAGAAATCATCCAGATGCCCCAAACTCTATGGTCTCCCCAAGATACACAAAGAAGGAACCCCACTCAGACCTATAGTCAGCTCCATAGGCTCACCTCTACAAAACCTAGCCAAATTTCTCGCCAAACAACTACAGCCCTATGCAGAATCCATCACCTCACACGTAAAAAACTCATTCCAGTTTATAGAGATCATAAAGAAACAAAACTTACAGCCCAGCGACCTACTAGTGAGCTTCGATGTCATATCCCTCTTCACCCAAGTGCCTATCAAAGAAGCCTTGACAGCTATTCAAAACAAATATAACCCCCCCAAACACATCTTAGATCTGACCAACCACTGCCTATCCAACACATACTTCATCTATAATGGACAAAAATACAAACAAACAGAAGGAGCACCCATGGGATCACCCCTCTCACCTGTCATTGCCAACCTCTACATGGAACACTTTGAAACCCAAGCTCTAGAAAAATCGGATCACAAACCCAAACTCTGGCTCAGATACGTAGACGACACCTTCATAATCTGGCCACATGGGAAAGAAAAACTGGACAACTTCCTCACACACCTCAACAGCCTACACCCCAAAATACAGTTCACCATGGAAACAGAAGCTAACAACCAACTTCCCTTCCTGGATGTCTTAGTCTACAAGAAATCCAATGGCTCCCTAGGACACACCATCTACCAGAAGAAAACACACACAAACCGCTATCTGCACGCTCTCTCACACCACCACCCAGCACAGATCAACTCTGTAGCCAAGACACTCATCTCCAGAACAAAACGCTTAGCTGACGAACAACACCTAAAACCCGAACTACACACTCTCACCAATGTACTAACATCCAATGGATTCCATAGAAATAAGATTACAAACCTAATCCAAAAAGAAACCCCCATTAAAATCCAAGACAAAGAACAAGAAAACGGCAAAGCCCTCCTCCCATACATAAAAGGCACCACAGACAGAATCAGTAAGATCCTCCATAAACACAACATCAAAACAGCATTCATATATATAATAAAAACATATATATATAATAAAAACATATATATATGTTTTCTGAGGTTTTCGCGGGTGTTTGTATGTAGGTCTTTGGTTATTCGGGTTTTCTCCCGCGTAAAATTGGAAGTGTCTTGGCGACGTTTCGACGAATGGGACTTCATCGAAATGTCCCCAAGACACTTCCAATTTTACGCGGGAGAAAACCTGAATAACCAAAGACCTACACACACACACACACACACACACACACACACACACATATATATATATATAGAGAGAGTTTTTGCATTTGTAGTAAAAGCAACTTATCTCAGCCTTGTTCTTGTATCTTCTGTGGCTAAGCTCATAATGCACGGTTGCATTACTAAAGAGAGATTTATTGTCATAACTAGATTGAAGCTTTCATGAATAGATTGTATGATGCAACAAGGTAAATCTGAAATTAATGTATCAACAATCAAGATATTTGTATTTGTCAGAGAAGATGGAGTGAGTGGCCACAAAGTTATACATAAAAAGGAGCAACCATATATATTTGGGTATTTTGGTAGCATATGCTTACTGAAGATAGGATAATCAGGAAATTTTAAGGCATGAAAATGATGATAGAAAGGTAGTGGGTGCCATGTATTCCACTACAAGGAATTAATGGTTATACCCCCCCACACACTGCTGTATAAAGTTCTTCAGTGCTCTTTAAAAAGTCCAATGCAATTGGAAAAGGGTATTTATGAAGGGTACTTATGCATGGTAAACCCATAAGAGAACAGGTCTAGAATAAATGGGTATCACATACGTGTACATTTAATACAAAAAATAGTAAATGGGTTGAAAGGAAGATGGAGAAAGTGATGACTGGATGGGTTTGATGAGCTCTTCAAAAACAGAGAGGTGAGAAAGTTAAAGAACAAAAGATAGCATATACAGACATAGCAGAGATGAGGATGATTTGAATGAATAGGAAACTATGAAGAGTATTGAGCAGTGTTGGAATAAACACATTTTAGCTGTGGTTCCTTTTTGTTTGTTTTTGCTTGGTATTTCTGACTGCTTTTCGGTGATCTGCATAGTCTTGTTTACTCTGAAAGGAATAGTATGGTGGGTGGATATGCATGTAGTTATATGCCAAATGTCCCCCTAAACTCATAAAGATTTAGATGTCTCAAAGATGCTCTTTCAAAAAGGTAACTGTATCTATCCTTCCATCCCCCCCCCCCAGTCATCACAACTGATGACGCTTCTTGGATGAGAAGGAAAATGTCTTCTTCTTCCTCAAGTAAAAAACAGCCCAGTTGCCTTTTTGAAAACGCACCTTTGAGACAGCTATGACCTGGAGGACAGAGAATCTCCATAGATTTAAAGATTTAGAGTTCTCATTATGCAGCGTTCCTGCACTCCAGGGTCACATGTGATCCTGGACCACAGACTTTTGATTTTCCTGAAGAAAATGTACACTGGAGATGAGAACAATAACAAAATTTAAGGTGTGAGGATACATATGAGCCCATTTTATATCTATAGACTTGACAGTACTCAGTTCCTGCTGCTAAATGCCAATGCTGTGCAGAAGCAACCCAAAACATTCACAACAGATCAACAATGGGAAAATCATGGTTTTTGGGTTAATTTCAAAAGCAATCTATTCAGATTTCTGGTCAGATCAACCTGAAAAGGGTAGCCACCATTTATAGCTCTCTTCAGTTTTCCAAAATAAAACTGTCTGCCTTTAGTATAACATCAGAACTGTTCGGACTCCTTAAATTTAGCTATTTTAATTTTCGGCTCTGTTAATCTTCTGACAAATACCTGGGTGAGTGTAGTTTCCAAGTTAGGAAATCTTTGTCAATATTTTAACATTTCCTTCAGGGCTGCCTATTTCCTTGCCTCTCTTTGAAACCCTGGACCATCTTTCAGAGAAACCTATACTTTCCAAAAGTAGAAATTGCTTGAGCAGGAGAGAAATAGGAAGAGCAAGCCTATCGCCTTTCTGGCAGAAGTCCTAAACATGCATGCCAGTTATCTAAACTGCAGTGCTTATTCATGGAACAGGAGTCTCAGCTTAATGAAAATCCCTCAATAGATGAAAGCATGAGTAATAACGAAGCTGGCATCAAACTGTTTAAAGAAGAAATAAGCAGCTGAGGTTGGGTTCTTAGAGAGCTGCCCTTTATCTCTTTTATAGACGTCCCAAATGCAAAAGGAGAGAATATAAAAATCATTTCTTAATGCTTGTTCCTGCAATACTTTAAGCAAGTACTGAAGTCAGTGATCCCAAAGACTGGATCAGCCATGGATTAAGAATGTGTCTATCTGGGAACTGCAGCCAAAAGATTAAGGCAAGGCCCTTTATAGGATCCAGAAGTAATAAGAATGATTCTGAACATATCCTTTCCAGAGCTTTGCTTAGCAATGGAAATTTTGGTGCCCACTGTGTTCCTAAGTCAAGGACTGCTTACACACAATAAAATAAATGGATGAATTGTGAACTACAAATTTGGCAATATTGTTAAATCCCAATCACTCATTTTGCTAACATTTTATTTGTAAAACCAGCAGACATAACAAATTTGGGTTAAAAGTTGACTTTTAGTTCCCTGACCTAAAGAAAGAGAAATGAATGGATTGTAAGTTAGCGTCAGCAAAAGAAGTATGTTCTTCCGATGCTTCATCCTTACCAGTATCAAGTGTATGGGTTTGTAAACGCAAGTTGGGTTATGAAGAGCTCATTAGCTTGAGACATCCAGATCAAAGAGCTTCTGCCTATGAGCCATTACCTCACTCCCACAAGCTCACCCAGGCATATCGCCAAATCAGATTCATCTAAACAGGAATGGGTAGCAAATCATCTGTGCTCACTCTCCATTAGGTCTCCAGATTGCTAAATATGAAATGCAAGCAACCATCGTCTGGAGCAGCTTAGATAATGCATGCATGTAGAAGAATAAATGCGGAATCATTTCTGGGTTCTGGAACATATCTGAATTCTCCTCTGGGCTACATCCTGTAGCATTCAGAATATAGTATAGTTTAACTTTCAAAATATTATGGAATTTCCCGGGCTTTTTTTTTTTTTTTTTGCAGCAAGTGCAATTACCAGGATTGTGCTTATATTTCTAGAAAATTGCTCAGTGTGCATCTTCTGGGCTTATTTATTTTTATCTATTTATCAAATGTATACTCCACCATCTTGCCTAAGTGATTTTGGGTGGTTTACAAATAGCAACAGCAATAGCATTTATGTACCACTCCACAATGCTTTACAGCCATCTCTAAACTGTTTACAGTGTCAGCATATTGCCCCTAACCATCTGAGTCCTCATTTTACTGACCTCATAAGGATAGAAGACCGAGTCAACTTTGAGCCCCATCAGGCTGTGGGCAGAATTAGTCTGCAATACTGCATTCTAACCACTGCACTACCAGGGATCATTACAAATAAAAACTTGAAGCCATATATAAGAGACATAGATAAAAACAAAGTTAAAAATAGGAGTAAAAACAAGCTAAAAAGCTGAGGCACCTTCAGGCCACCAACCAGCCCCAAGGTTGGATGGTGCTCAGATTCTCATGACACTTGTTAGAGTCAGGTCTTGACACTCTTCCAGAAAGCCAGTAGAGTGGAATCCCACCTTACCTTTGGGGGCAAGATCCTCCATAAGGCAAAGGCAATGGTGGGGAAAATTCTTCCTAGACGCCACCAGTTGAAATTCTTTGATTGGCAGGGTCCAATCTGACTGAGTTAATGTAATTGGGATAAGATGGTTCCTCGGATAACCTGTCCCATTCCATGTAGGATTTTAAAGGTGATAGCCAACACCTTGAGTTGGACCAGAAACAAATTGGCATCTGATGCAGCTCCCGTAGCAGAGATATTATGTGTGGAAACCTAGGAGTGCCCAAAACTGCCCATGCTGCTGCACCAGCTTAACAACAGGAACAACACATTTTTAAAAAAAATTATGGTTGATGACACAGCTGTTTCAAAGAATTGGAGATGGAGGCTATAAAATAAAATGCATGTAGTTTGGGTTTTAGATGGAGGTTATGTTTGCAGTTCAGACCTTTTATTTGAAATCAAATCCATGCACAGCCCTAGAATATATTATTGAATACATCAGTACTCGTAAAGAGGGAAGTGGGACAAAAAGGGACAAATGTCTAAAACCTGGAGCAGGGATTCCTCTGAGTTATGAAAGACGTAACCCATGTTAAAGATTTAGACTGGTTTTAATGTGTAACCTCTCTCACTGGAGAACTCTGCAAATGGGAATTCAAAAACAGGGAGGTATATCAATATTAAAGATAGCCTGCACCAAAGTTAAGAAAACTTTAAGGAAGTCATCACTGATTGCATTGGTAACACACATTCTGGTATAGATGGAATCCCTATCAAGATATGAAGCCAAGTGTGTTCTCCAGTTAAAAAGAAAACTCCATTGCACATTCCCAAGAACATCGGGGAAGATTTGTTCTGAAGTGATATATAGCACATAGTTGAAAGGAAAGGCTTTCTTTAGAATGGTGCTAGCATGGCCATGTACACCGTATTGCAGTAAGCACATCCTGCCCATTGCTTATGCCTCCTACTGCCCAAAATGCACAACTTGAACTTGGCCTGTCAGTGATTCACTAGACCTGTTCAGTATCCATGGCTTATGCCAGTATTTTCCTTGCTCTGTTTGCTCCATGGATCAAAGGTGACAGGAAGAAGAAGGTCTTTCTAACAGTACTGGCAAAGAGACATGGCACATTTTTGCACATGATGGACGCCATGTATCTGACATGGGCAACTTCCAAACTTTGATATTAAGCATAGTTTCTTTTCAACCATTGGAGGGTGCATAAATTCATAGCTACAGCACAAGACAAAAGGGGAAGGGCAGGGAAGAAAAGGGAAAAAAAGGTAGGCTGCTATGATATACATGTCTTGACCTTGATTGTGAGCATGTTATTCAACAGAAACGCCCATAGACTAAACTATAATACTCATAAAGATAGAGCAACACACAGCTGAAATGTGTGGCCAGAAATTTTTTTTTCCCCTTTCTGTCAGGTTTGCAGCACTAAGTTGTCTGACAGGATATGAGAGTTGGATTGTATTTATACTGTTCGCGTTTGTTATATAATTAAAGGCCTGCAGAGTAAAGTGAAAGAATTGCCAAGGGGGGAGGGGCCCTGACATCAGATGAAGCTGTTTTTGCAAACTCCAACATGCGTTGCTTCCTTCTTTTTTTTTCAAAGTGAAAGAGAGCAAGCATGCATTCAGGAATAGAGAAGTGCAGTTCAAGCCTATGGCTGTACCTCAGAAGTTAAGTCCCACTATGTTTATGGAGATAATTTTCAAGTAAGTATGTCTATGATTACAACATTTGTAGCACTTTTTTTTGTAGCGGTGGATGAAATTATTCTGTATTTTGCATTAATTTCTGGTTAGCCCAACACACAAGGCATATTGTGGTTTGGCTTAGCATGTGGTCTAAACCTAAACCATGGGTCATATTATAATTAAGATACGCTTTATAGTAACACCTTGGTTTTATTTAGATTAATTTAATTTGTCTGAACCTAATATAATCCCAGTTTATGGCTCAACAACCATTAGTCCAATACTGTTTTATTCTCTTACTATGGGCACTTGCGGTAGATGAAATATGGACTCTAGGAACAGGTAGGGGATTCTTCTCGTAGGTCAGCATCTGCAGGGCATCTTTTTTTTTTTCCATTGAGAAAAAAACCCCAAAAGAGTTTGTTAGCTACCAGAAACACTTGAGGGTTATTGGTTAAAGAAAAGAACTGGTAAACTGTAGCCAGTTCTGGGGTTTGTCCTATGATCTTCATTGGATAAGAACCTTATTCATAGTTATTGAATAGCAACCGATTTTTAAGTGTTAGTAAATACTAATTGATAGTAATTGCATATTGTCAGTGAAAATAATGATTTTGTTGTGTCAAATGTGACAATGAAATGGATGAATTTTGATTTAACAGATTGCTGTTACTGATATCTTGGTACATTTTAGATTGTTCAATGATCTGGTAGACATCAGGTCTCTACAAATTCTACCCATGATAGTTCTGGTCAGTTTCTTCCTCTTTTGCTATTGTACTGCTGAACACTGAGGAGAGAAATAGAAAGATTGCTGACTATCAATAGACTTTCAGGACTAGTTGCTGGGAAGCAGGAATGGAAAGGTTCTGTTGCATTTGCATCTTCTCATCTAGTTATGTGGTTGAGAATGACCTGCTATATGCAGTTGGATTGAGTAAGATTCTTGCCTTCATGGTGACACTACTGTAAGATGTTGGGTTTTTTTACCTTGGGCACTGGAGGAGATGGAACAAAAGAACCTGGAACTACATGGACATCCAAGGGTATTTTTGGAACCTCAAAGAATCCGTTCTAATAATGGAACTTGTTAGGATATAGACGTGTCTGTTCCAGCACAAATGTGCCAACGAAGAACGCACTTCTGGTGAAAATGTTTCCGTTGCAAGTCTTGCTCCCTATTGAGAAAAGCCAATACCCTTCATTCTGTCAAATGGCACTTAACTGCTGCCATTTCTCTGGAAGAACGAACATTTGTGTTATATTTTCCAATAGCAAAAACTGGGGTCACCAGGGTGTCTGCTGTTTCTAGCCAAAACCAGATGGGGTTTTCCTATAAACAAGTGCACACAGAATATTTATACAGGCAGTGGCACCTGACGCCTTAGCACTCAGGACATTCTATTGAGTAGCCACTCATACTATAAGTCACGGCCGTGCATTAAGTAAATATTTTAATATAGCCATGTCACTGTTTATTATGGAATGGCGTGGGCCCAAATGCTTGCCTAATGCTTGGTTAAAAAGTCAGTTTACACCATCCTTTACAGTGAATCAAAGAATGCATAAACGGGACTCTTTTGTTACTCAGAGCTCTGTTTACTTTACTTTTCTGTAAACCTTTCGAAACACTTGCTTATAAGAGCTGATAGAACCCAGATTTTCCCCTGTACCAAAGGTGTCCTTGATGTCAGTAAGGTACCACACAGAGTAATCAATGGACTTTCCACTGAATAAGCACCAGTCTTCTCCTCTGCCCCTCCACAGCTTTGTTTAGAAAACAGAGCAAAAGGAAAGAATGAAGACGAGCTGAAGTCAGAGAGCTAAAAAAGAATAGCAGCAAGGTATTGGCCATGACAGCTGCAAGTGCCATGGCAGAAGCAGGCTGGTGCTGGGGATGGCTAGTTTGCAAATAAATTCTCTTACTGTGATGCCTGCAGGTGGCTGCTTGAATCTGGTGTTGATTATTGAACATTTTGGAAATGTGTGATGAATACAGAGACAGAGTGCATTTTCAAGTTGGCAGCATGCTATGTAAACCACTATAGCATCAGTTCTAAACATATATTTTGTATTGTAAAAAATTCTTCACTGAGTGGAGTTTTCTGCAAAATCAGTGGACTTGCTTAGTTTTTTTTTTATGCAATAACAGTTAGTTCTGAATGCTCCAGGGAAATCTAGCAGATAGAGCAAAAAGTTATCCTGAAGTCTTAAGGCATTCTTGCAGATGCTGTCCAGTTGTCTCTCTAGTTACATTGGTGTAGATATGTTTGCAAATAAATAACCCTATATCATCAGTATGCACATTTCTTTAGTTTAAACAAGAAGTAGAATATGAATATGAAGTCGGAATGGAGGGATTCATTATTGATTACTGTTTGTCTTTAATGTTAGGAGGTTGGTGCAAAGTGAAATATGGAAAATCTATTTGAAGTTTCTAATTGCAAATATAAAGGTGGTTTTAATTCTGCCTACCTCTTTCTGAACTGGACTGTTCAAAACTATAAATATTCATGGTATGAATGCACCATGAATCTGTTTAAAAGGATTAACCTTACCCCAGCTTTGACTCCTTGGTAAGAGATTATACGGAATTATGTGGAGCTTTCCCCCCCACCTCCAGATTAGAAGGACATTCTTATCCAGAAATTATATTTGTGCTTTTAGGAATGTTTAATCTTGATATTTAATATTTTATTTGGCTTCCTTGACTTTTCTTCATTTTTTCCCCAGATTCATGGTTTTGATTCTACAGGGAGTTAAGTTTATATAATCAGAAAAGTTTAACAATTTTATGTTTTCCAAATTTTATACTATTCTCTTATGCATGGGCCTGCTTTAAGAGATACTTTTGAAGTATTTCATTTACTCCTGAAATACAGTGGCCAGAAACTGGTTTTGCTTCAGATCACATGTAAATCTATAATTACTGGATTAATATTTGTTTGAAGCTTGAGATTGTTTTGAGATGTCATAATCATTTACAGTTCTATGATATGTAATTAATAAATAGTGTACAGTATTTGTGTGAGTAATCATCTTGCTATTAGGTTAAAAAGTTGTACAGAGTTTAAAACAATGATTTTTTTTAAAGAAATACTGATTCTCTGTCTCTGTCTCTGTCTCTCTCTCTCCATAGAAATGTCCCTTTCATAAGGGGAAATATTTCTTTTTCCACCTTGAAATACTTTTATTGACATTATGAGATATGTATCAATCTCCTTCCTAAACAAAAGCAGGAAATTATGTCAACATATTTCAGCAATGCATAAAAACATACATTTTCATTCTGTAGCAACTGAACAAGTCGGAAGCGAAGGGTGGAACTGTAACAACCACAGAATGATTTCAAGGAAGCCATAATTGTATATAGGTGGCATCCAAAAAATCTATAATGAATGTATAAACAATATACATTTTGCATTTTAATATATTCAGGAAATTGCAAGCATTCCCATATTTACCATTTGAAATATTAGCATATGCATTTACCCATAGATTCAGGTGCTTTAATTGCACAACCTGTGGATGCTGAAACCACATTTTAGCCTAGCATATTGGGTAAACCTAGGCTTTTTGCTTAATTTATGCATTAGTGGCTCTATATGATTATCATGATAATTGAACAATCTTCTCAATTTATAATTTACAATTTTATTCAATTTTCTTGGCTTGCATAAATTAACTAACATGGTTTGGAATCTTTCTTCTTCTTCTTCTTCTTCTTCTTCTTCTTCTTCTTCTTCTTCTTCTTCTTCTTCTTCTTCTTCTTCTTCTTTCTTCTTCTTCTTCTTCTTCTTCTTCTTCTTCTTCTTCTTCTTCTTCTTCTTCTTCTTCTTCTTCTTCTTCTTCTTCTTCTTCTTCTTCTTCTTCTTTTCCTCCTCCTCCTCCTCCTCCTCCTCCTCCTCCTTCTGAATCCAAACCCAGCAACTGGAATTAGCAGGGTGCAATTACATGTCAGCTTGCCTGGGTGTAAATTTAACTGGTCATTGTGGTCATTATTTTTTGAGCAAAGATGTATCATTTCATGCTGCAAACTGTACTTCGGGTTTATGCCCAGTCATCTTTCTTTGCCCATAGTCTAGATGTCACAACAGCTGTGTCATAGGACATATGCTCCTATGAGCAAAATGCAGTTTCAGCCAAAATCTCATTGTAAATATCAGTCCAGGCATGGAAACTTAGGAAAAAAAGGTGGCTAAACATGAACGATGTTTCAGAGAAGGGATGTAGGCTTGGAAGCAGATCAAGCAAGAAGTCTGACAGCTTGAATGAGAAATGTATGTAGCAATGGCAGAAACATCTAATTTCAGAACCAGGGTGGTCATTTACAGTAGGTAGCAGTGCTTACTCCCCTTTAAGTTTAACTGTTCTTTTACATGGAACTCAGTGTACTCATCGAATAGATTGCATTTGGCTTCTCTGAACATCTGCTTCTGTGGCTGAAGCTGCAGGTCTGTGTACCATTTGAAAACATGGGTTCTGCAGCTGATAAGAATCACAAAAATTTACTCTTCTATGGGGGTTATTAAAGTAGCTGACAGTTCACTTTTATCATCTTCCGATATTAATGGTAGCAGTAAAAGTCAGCAATGCATTATCCATATCTTGCTTTAGAAATATTTATGAAATTACTGAGGAGACCCAGTAATTATGTGTCTGCACTCTGGAACACCAGAGGAGAGATCTTGACCTTCTCCTTTGTGATGACCCCTTGGGTATTGAAGAAGGCTATTATACTTAACCCCAATCTCCTATTTTCAAGGCTAAACATTTCCTATTGCTTCAGCCTATTGGGGAATTAATTTCTAGTCCCTTAATTTAAAAACTATATTTCCTTTGAGAGATGATAAATTGCACTTGCCTTGTTTTGTAGTCACATCGTGGTGGTATTTCTTACTGCAGTCAACCATTATCCTTTTCTTGCATCTGTTTATTTTTCTAGTCGATATCATTTTGAGTTTTTATTTCTCTCTTCTAGTATATCACTCCAAAATGCTGCTACAAGCTCAATGTATGTTCCATGTTAGAGGGGAAATGAGCTGTCTCATTGAATTCTACTGGCAAATTCCTATTCTCCCTGTGAGCTTGTTCCTTATGACATGCCTAATATTTCCCTTAATAGCCTCTGGTTAACAGGAAACAAACATTCATTACTCACAATGGGCAGGTAGCAGTTTTCAGAGCATATCCCTTGCAGGAAGCAGCTATTGAGAAAAAGAGTTTTTCACCTTCACAATTTAATTTAATTTATTCAGTTTAGTCACTGCCCGACTCTAGGCAGTGTACAGTGAAGCCAAGCAGAATAAAGATAGAATGTAATAATTATAAAAGGTATAAGATACAAATAAAAATAAGAATTGATGACAAATCTGGGTACCCAGGCCACATCCTCAAACAATCCAGAGGGGATCCCAGCCACCTTAACCCAAGACCTGGAAAAACAACCAGTCTTTAAAGCTTTTTATAATGCAGTTGTAACAGAACATATAGTTTCTCTTGTCACTCTTTTCTATTCTGTTTTCTTCCCACTATTAAGCTCCACTGGCAAATTCTTATTTGTCCTCTAGATTTGTTGGATTACACAGATGGTTCTTAAATGCTAATACAGTGACGGCGAAGCAATGGCATGCATGTCAAGGGTGGCAAGCCACAATACTTTGGATGACACACCAGTATTTATTTATGCTTGACAACAACTATTCTTCATGTTCTCTCATGAGTTGTGGATGGCACAGAGGTTTCATGAGAATGGGGCGTGCTCTTGCATGGCCTCCAGATCCTCCAGAAACTGTGTGGCAGGGCCATACACTTGTGCAGCTTCGGCAGCCTCCAAAAATCATGTGAGAATGAGCCGTGCTTTTGCATGGTTTTGGGAGGTTGCTAAAGAGCTTTCTTCAAAGCTACTTCAAGAATGAGGACCTCGTGCAGCCCAGAGCTACAGGTGCCTGTCAGCAGAAAGAGAATATCGCTGGAAGATAAGTGAGGTACAGCAGATCCTGAGGAGTGCTGGACCTCGGGCAATTGCTTTGTTGTTCTGCAAGGCTCACACTTCTTTGGGAACAGCCTGAGGCAGACTTTTTAAGTAGCAGTGGTGCTAGAACTGAAGTCTCAAGGTCTCTACTTTGGACCCGGCCTTGACACTGCTTTCAAGATAGCCCAGTTGGAAGGTGAGATAGAGATAGAGAGAGAGAGATGGTAGCAGATTCAAGTTAGGCATTTCCAAATTTTTGTCTTGGTGAGTCCAATAGGCTCATCATCACTACACTAGCACTTTTGTCCTCCTTGCATTGATATATTATATCCAATATATACTGTATATAAAGTGCTTTACATATTTGATATTTGGCATTGTAACTATATCTGTTTTGTTGCTGGTCTTTTCAGAGCTTTCTTCAGCTTGGCTGGTACTACAGTAAAGAGGGATGGGCAACTGATGACTCTCATATCACTTTTTTACCCCTTGAGATTGCCTGTGCTTGTGTTTGTTAAAAACTGTGGCATAGTCACCTTACATTATGAGGCTGGGAAGAAATGAAAACTGTTTCGGTGAGGCCTAAAATAGACATCCAATACTACAATTTCAAGAGGAAAGAATACACCTCTCAAATTTCTCCAAAAAACAGTTCCTTAAAATTGTTAAGTGTAACAGCTGTTAACTCAAAGGTTGTTGACCCCCTACTGTAAAGCACTGGAAAAAAAGGCATCAGGATAATGATCACTCTGCAAACCATAGCTAATTTGATTATTCAGATCCCCACGCTATTTAATTCAACTTGCATAACTAATTTGTTGCTCCTTATGCAACTCCACTATTTCTAAAAAGATTGCTACAAACATAATTGAGGTCTTATTCTTATTAATTAAGGAGATTAGCATTTCAGACTGTCAGTGACAAGCCTTATCTGGTAGAGCTATTACTTTCTCATGTTTTAAGTGACTCATCTGATTCTGTCTCTTATCCAGTATAACACACACACGCACACACACACACACACACACTATCCTAAAGTTTTTTTTTTTTTTTAAAAAAAAATAAGCTGGGCATTATTTTCAACCAAGCCTTGTTAGAAAAATCTGCCTCAACCTTCAATCAAATGATTTTGAGAAATGAGCTTCTTGGGGGGAAAAAAACCCTCAGCCTCTTTGCTGGTTTAGATTTGGAAAGCAAAAATTTCTGCAAGATCAGCTGTAATTACTATTTCCAAAAGAACGACATATATATGTCTTTTTTGGTCAATTCTACTATATACTGGATCTAGCTTAATGATGATTTTTTTTTTTTTTTAAAAAAAACATTTTAAACATTTTTATTCCCTGCCTATTCTCAACATAGTTCTATCTAGGCAGTTCACAATGTCAATAAAAAATACAGAAGTGTAAAAAAAGTAGATATTATCACAGCTGCAATAAAAATATTTAGATTATTGAAACAGTTATTTAATAAAAACAGCAGTAGAATTATGCATTGAGGATTTTCCTAGAAAGAAAGATCTTCACTTGTTTCTAGAGAGTTGCTAATGAAAAATGGGGCAGGTATACTGGAAACTAGAGACAACTATTGAAACATATCTTTATTTGAGTTAACAATGGTTACCCAAAAGAAAGCCTTACTGATTTTAGTGAGCTTTTCCTCCCAGTAAGTTTTAATAACAAGATTTTCAAGTATACTTGGGGATATACATTCTGCTCTAGGAAATGAATATGTACTTTTAAATTTACTTATTCTTGGAGGTGAACACTACTGTGTCATTCTGTTCTTAGAATAAAGACTATGGTATGGGTTTGCCTGCATGAAAAAAATATCTAGCACCCAAAAGAAAGAGGAAAAAATATCAGTGTAACTGTCACTGTTTCAGATACATTGATTATCAATCTGATACAATAATTTTGTAATCCACTTAACATTTTTTTGACTACCAGAGGTTTTGTAGATTTTGTTCTTTAGTCATGATTTTTTAAAATGTCATTTTTCTTTATTAAGTTCTCACACCCAGTGCCATTTGAAATAGATAGATAGATAGATAGATAGATAGATAGATAGATAGATAGATAGATAGATAGATAGATAGATAGATAGATTTTTGTTGTTGTTAATTGCGAAGTCGTGTCCGACCCATCGCGACCCCATGGACAATGTTCCTCCAGGTCTTCCTGTCCTTTACCATGTTCTGGAGTCCATTTAAGTTCACATCTACTGCTTCAGTGACTCCATCCAGCCATCTCATTCTCTGTCGTCCCCTTCTTCTATTGCCCTCAATCTTTCCCAGCATTAGGCCCTTCTCCAGTGAGTCCTTCCTTCTCATTAGGTGGCCAAAGTATTTGAGTTTCAACTTCAGGATCTGGCCTTCTAAAGAGCAGTCGGGGTTGATCTCTTCTAGGACTGACCGGTTTGAACTCCTTGCAGTCCAAGGGACTCGCAGGAGTCTTCTCCAGCACCATAGTTCAAAGGCCTCAATTCTTTTGCGTTCAGCCTTTCTTATGGTCCAACTTTCACAGCCATACATTGCAACTGGGAAAACCATGGCCTGGACTATACGCACTTTTGTTGGCAGGGTGATGTCTCTGCTTTTTAGTATGCTGTCTAGATTTGCCATAGCTTTCCTCCCCAGGAGCAAGCGTCCTTTAATTTCTTGGCTGCAGTCCCCATCTGAGGTGATCTTGGAGCCCAGAAAAATAAAATCTGTCACTACCTCCATTTCTTCCCCATCTATTTGCCAGGAATTGAGAGGGCCGGATGCCATGATTTTGGTTTTCTTAATGTTGAGTTTCAAGCCAACTTTTGCACTCTCTTTCTTCACCCGCATCAAGAGGCTCTTTAGTTCCTCTTCACTTTCTGCCATTAGAGTGATATCATCTGCATATCTTAGGTTGTTGATATTTCTCCCGACAATCTTAATTCCAACTTTTGATTCATCTAGCCCTGCCTTTCTCATGATGTGCTCTGCATATAAGTTAAATAGGCAGGGCGACAGTATACAGCCTTGCCGGACTCCTTTTCCAATTTTGAACCAATCAGTGGTTCCGTGTGCGGTTCTCACTGTTGCTTCTTGACCCACATATAGGTTTCTAAAGAGACAAATGAGATGGTCTGGTACTCCCATCTCTTTAAGGACTTGCCACAATTTGTTGTGATCCACACAATCAAAGGCTTTTGCATAGTCAATGAAGCAGAAGTAGATGTTTTTCTGGAACTCCCTAGCTTTCTCCATGATCCAGCGTATGTTGGCAATTTGATCTCTAGTTCCTCTGCCTCTTCGAAATCCTGTCTGTACTTCTGGTAGTTCTCGATCCACATACTGCTGGAGTCTAGCTTGTAGGATTTTAAGCATAACTTTACTAGCATGTGAAATGAGTGCAATGGGGCGATAGTTTGAACATTCTTTGGCATTGCCTTTCTTTGGAATTGGAATGTAAACTGACCTTTTCCAATCCTGTGGCCACTGTGGAGTTTTCCAAATTTGCTGGCAAATTGAGTGTAGTACTTTTACTGCATCGTCTTTTAAGATTTTGAATAGCTCAGCTGGAATACTGTCACCTCCACTAGCTTTGTTGTTGCTCAGATTTTCTAAGGCCAATTTCACTTCACATTCTAGGATGTCTGGTTCGAGGTCAGTTACCATCTCATTGTGGTTATCTGGGAGGTTAAGCTCATTCTTGTATAGGTCTTCTGAGATAGATAACCTTTATTGTCATTTTTTTTACTGTGGGCACAATGGCACACACCAAAAATGAAATTTAGTTGCCCACTCTCAAAGTGAAACACATACATGACACATACCTAAAACATACTATATACAACATATGTATAGACCCACACCCCTACATATACGTAGCAAATAAATATTAAATACTGTCCATCTTGACTATATAATGGAAGGAGGAGGCTTGAAAGTTCACAAGGTTAATGCTGTATGGAATGAAACTATGGCTGAATCTGGATGTTCTGCTGCAGATACCACAAAGCCTCCTCCCAGAAGGTAACAAGGAAAACAGGTCGTGAAGAGGATGTGTAGTGTCCCAAATGGAACTACTGTGGGTATTCAAAGGCATGCACAGAGTTTTAGGTTCACTGACCTACAGAAGAATCGTAGCTCAATGGGACCTTATAATTGTGGAATGCAAATGCATAAAGATTGCAGGTATTCTGAGATTTTCATCTTCAACCCAGAAGATTAATTACCACTTGGAGTTGGAAGTACCACATTAGATGGATGACATAGATTATATTACTCTTGTTCTTGAGAATTTTAAGTCCTCATAGCCGCAAGCTCTGTTCACGGTATCAGCTTGCACACAATTGTTCTAACAGTAGTATCTAGCATTCATTAAAAGTCATTTGTTACTAGAAATAGCAGCAAAGTGGCCCTAATTGCTAATAGTGGGAAAGGAGAAAAATCTCTGTCATTTTGAATGTTTCATTTTTGTATCCATATTTGGAGATTTGCATTTAATCTCAATTGTGAACATTTGCTATAAGACAAAAAGTACTTGCAGTTTAGAAAAAAGTAAAAGATATTTGCTTAAATAGTGTGACCAGAAAGAGAAAATCAATTCCGCATTCACAAATTTGTCTAGTTTAAGAAGTACAGTATCAGACAGAGAAGAACTGCAAGTTTATATTAAGAGAAGAAGGGATTATTGTAGGATGGGTTCTTTTTCTAAGGAGCCCTATGTCTTCTTTTCTGCTAATGCCCTTTATCTGAAGATCTTTCAGCTACCAGCTTAGCCTCCTCCAAGATGGTCCCATGTGCATGCTTACTTGACTTTGTGCTGTTCTTCATTGTATGTTTTCTGTACGTGGATTAGTGCAAGATTAGTGGAGTGTAAATCCTTAATCCCCTGGCCTCTGCAATATATTGTTTTCAATTTCCCGCAGGGCAGCACTGTTCCATCATGTAATTGTAAAGTATTTATCTGGGCCAGATTTTTTTTTGTAAAAAAAAAAGAAAAGGAAATTGATATAATTTTAAATTTGGCATCTTCACGCTGCCTTTGTTTAAACAGTATATAATTCAGTGAATTTTAATGGTCTCTCTCTCTCTCTCTCTCTCTCTGTGTGTGTGTGTGTGTGTGTTTCTATATGCCATTAATGGTATTTTTTTAAAAAGAATATTCAATATTTCTAAGTAGATTTTTGGAATGCCAACTGGCAACAATAGGAAAGGGGGATCAACCAAGGGGTGCTTTCAGGGTTATTGTTGTTTTTTAAGTTGGCTTTGCTGTGGTTTTTTTTTTCCTGAACTCTTCACTATAACAAGCTATATAAGAACCTTTTCCTCGATTAGCAACTTCAATGGCAATTTGCTTTCTGGCTGTCACTACCAGTGCACATTTTGGGAAAGGGTTTGCATTTCACTTGATTCAAAATGCTGTCATTAATATTAATGTTATAGTTAGTGTTACAAATTGTTAAATTATGACCTTAGCAAATTTTAAAAATTTTGTTTGACTCTTTTCATAAAGACCATGCTGCTGGAGCCATAGAATTTTATGACATCAAAGCATGGTGCAGAATTTCTTACTTCTTCAAAGAACAAAGGTTGTAAACTCTGTAAAAAGAAAGAGATGGAGAAATGTAAATGATTCTTCACTGTTACCTTGCATTATCAGATAATAGGTCCTTTTGCTATATGATAAACCATTGTCACTGTTTCAAAAACAGTTCAGACCTATTTGCTTAACCCAGTAGTGGCGAACCTATGGCACGCTTGCCAGAGGCGGCACTCAGAGCCCTCTCTGTGGGCATGTGCGCCATGCCCTGGAGATGGCAACCATCCTCTTCAACCAGCCGCCCACTAACTTGCCGAGGTCCCACGTAGCTGGATGCATCCCAGCACCCATGCGGTTGCTGGCCTTTGTGTGTGGGGGCTGATGGTGTCAGGTAGCAGCCGCCCTGGCCCCTGCCTCGCCTTGCCCTGTGACATGGCACCCCCACCCTGCCTCGCCTCACACTGCAGAACCAGCTTCCTGCCCACTGTCCCACTTGCCAGATACCCCTGAATCTCCCCCAAACCTGCCCAGCCCCCACAGGCGTCCCTCCCCAGGAGCAACATTGAGCTGGCCATGCCCAACCTGGCCACGCCCACCTGTCTGCCATGACCACTGTCGCCATGCCCACCCGGCACCCAGCAATACATAAGTGGGTTTTGGGTTAAAGTTTGGGCACTCGGTCTCTAAAAGGTTCGTCATCACTGGCCTAACTTAATCAAACGTAGAAAATAGCAATTTTTCTTTTTTTAAACAATTGAACATTATTTCTTTAGTGCTACAATGTTCAATTGTTAGTGCTTGAAGAGGGTTTAAATAGTATGCAATTCTGTTTGGCTAAAGACAATCTACTAAGGAATTTCCTTAGCTGAGTTTGCAGCAGCTAGAATTCATGGGGCCAGAAGAGCAGCAGGGACTCGTCGCAGGTATCTCAAGGGCCATTTGTTTACCTCTGAAAGTTATAGGATTTTTATTTATTTTTTTTACAAAAAACTGTCTCTAAAGAGGAATTAGCTAATCCCCATTCAGGTCATGTCAAAGCTGAAGCGTTTTCCTTGGTCCTTGTTTAAAGTCCCATACAACTCTTCCATCTTTCCTGCAAAAGGCTAATGCAGCTATTATATGATCACCTCAACTCTCACTAACATTAACAGGATAATAATAATCTTCTTTATAGACTACTATAGACCAGAAACATTCTTTATACTTTTATTCTTTGTTTCAGAAAAATGTAATTGTCATCTTCACATACTTTTGAAAATGATCAGATCAAGATTTCTTAAATTCTTCTTATTTGGGCTGTTCATGCCTTCTTTTTAGAAATGAATGGAAGAAACCTGTCCCATTATATGAAAATCTAAGGTTGATAAAGAGATTAAAGCAGAGCCACCATACTAGGCAAGTGACTTGAATATAATCTTGGAGCAAATCTATAGAGAAACATAATTCTAAGTCAAAACCAAATACTTTGTATACCAAGCCAATATATGGGGAATTGCTCCATAAAGTCATGTTCTAAAAGAAAAGTCGTGGAGGTATGGTTCTAAGCTACATAGCTATAGACTTTTTTTCTATAAACACTCTAACACAAATATTTGGTGATCATTTTAGTGATGGAACAATTGAGTGTCAAACTAGTGTTGTAGGCCAGAGGAGTCATCTTTGATAAAAGAAAGGAGGGATCCAAGTAGACTGATTGGAGTCTAGCAAAAAGCTTTTTAGACTCTTTGTTGTTTGCAAAAAGATCACCCTGTGTTGCTTGTTCTTTGAAAAAATGAGTAGGCCTCCTGTCTAGGACAGAAGAAGATTCTTCAGCTCTATGAAAAAACAGCCTGCAACCATCATATGGGAACATCATTAAAGTTATCAAATTGCTTTATCAAAGCTGCCCTAGAGAATTTAATTTTCCACACTCAGTTATTATCTAGTAAGAAAAGAGAATAATCATAATTACAGGCAGCCCTAACAGTATTTTAAATTACACTACAGCCTATTATTTTAAATAGTAAAAATACTTTAAGTTGAAAATATTGAGTTTTCAGCCTTTAAGCACATGCATATTATAATAACTGAACTGACTGGCCATTTTCTAGAACTATTGTCAATGAAGAATATACTTCTGGCCTGACTGCATTTCAATCCCTTGGACAATCCAGAAAAACAATTACTGTCTATTTCACTATAAACATCAGCTAAAAAAGAATAAATACTTATGTGTTTTATCAGCAACATTCTTTTGAGTAGAATCCTAGGAACACAAACATGCTACAATAAACATGCAGAGAATGTGATAAGTTTCATCCATGTAGTGTTCTCTCCACCCCGCCCCCCCTTCTCTCTCATCTCCTGGTTTTTCTCTGCCAACTTTTATGGTTTTATGACAAGCTGTCATAATTCTATTGCAACTTTCTGTACAACTTAGTAAACAATTTACTTGTACTTGAATTTCAGCAAGGATGAACATGGAGACATATAAGTCAAGTGAATGAATGAAACATCTCTATGTTTCCACCCAACAGAAGGAGCTGGAGCAAGTAGTGTTGAAAAAACTAAACATGATCTAAATTGCCTAAGCTTTATAACTCCAATGAGACATAGTTAAATGCAATCAATTATACAACTTAATTTTGGCATGGGTGTAAATAATAATTGATGCGTAAATAGGGATATAGGACTATATATTTATATTAAGTCATTCAATTGAAATAGGAGTATATTTAACTTGACTGTAATGGGGACAATTCTGTAAGAAGGTAATCTGTGCCTGTACCAGCATATTAGCTGTATGCTAATTATTACTGGTTAATTTCAGATTATCCTTTCCTCCTCCTTTTCATAGTTTTTGGGTTTTTTTGATAGGGTACCAATACTGGACAGTTCTTTCAATAGAGATTGAATTCAAATGTTTATATCCAAGCAATTTACATAGACAGCAATTTACATAGAGGAGTGCCCTCTATAAAATAGCTGCTTCCTGATTTCAGGACAGAACCAAAGGAAAAAAGGAAATATAGCAACTTCTTCTATCAACACTTTCCTCTGTACTTGATACCCTTGGTGAAAGGCAAGTGAGAAAATTGAGGGGGAGATTTATGTATCTTCTTTCTCTTTTTATTACTTTTTCAATAGCAGTGTTGAATTCAAAACTGGTGTTGTTTAATTTATGTCATGAACAAATGACTCATTGGTTTAGAAATAGGAAAAATAAATAAATAAACGCTAGATTGAAAGAAGGTAGCCCAAGAGAAAATTTGTTTTCCCACATGTGCAATCTCTCACAAGAGTCTCAGAAATAGCAGCAGTGCACAAGTGTTCAGCAAGCAGGGCACAAGTTTTCAACCTCAAGGAATAGTGTGTCTGGCAATGTATCCTTTTTTTTTTTGCCTAAAATCTGAAATATTTCAGGTTGTTTTACAAGCATCTGGACAATTTTGAAAGCTGTGCTAGTTGTAAATATTCCTACTCAGCTTCTGGAGGAAGTGAATATTTAGACTTTAAATCTGCAAAGGAAATATAATGTGTTCTTCAACCATCAGATTTTTTACCAGAATGGCCTGACCAACCATACTTTCTAAAGAAAAATGAGCCTGCAATGCATATTTTCAGCTTGCAGTTAAAGGCATATTTTAAATATGTATATTCATCGGTGGTGCTTACCATTCCTAAATAGCTCAAGAAGTTTCCATTTGGGAATGAACAAAGGCAGAAAGTTTCAATGCACAGAAGCAAAAATTTGAAGAATCACTGTTAGTAAAAATCTGCTTCCATCTGACCTGTCCCAGAGACTTGTCACTTATTACTTTTTTCCATCTGCATGGTTCTATAGTCACAAAAAAAAAACAGCACAGAAAAGCAAAGCAAAAAAGTAACTAAATATGGATCATTTCTTTGAATAAAGCCCTGAGAGATCAACAACTTCATAATAAATCACTAAAATCTAGTACAGTGTATAGATTTGAGTTCTTAAATTTTTAAATTATGTAGTCCCGCATAATGCATCATTTAGTTTTTACACATCAGAATAATTCATATTTAGTCATAACATTATTTAATGTTTTTATGCCACTTCCTATTCTATTTCTTCTTGAATATGTTTGCAGTGGAATTACTGAAATCTAAAAATACAAGTGCACTTCCCCCCCCCCCCAAAAAAGATGGAGTACTGAAGGAAATTTTTCAGAATCCAAGTGATTAAACGTTCAAACAAAAAAAGTTGGATGAAGGAAGAAGCCTTCAGTGGACATTTTGTACTGTAAGATATAGGATGAAAAATTTAAGGAACAGAGTGTAGGCACCGTTGGCTTCTACCTGAATAATCAGAGAATGGCAATGTTCTTTTTTTTTTTTTTAAATTTTTATTCATAATACAATTAAAACAACAATGGACAAACATGACATTCCAGAATGAATTTTCCAATCAGTTCCTATCATAGTACAAAAATTTTATACATTGTTCTTAACCTCTATATAAACCTCATCTTTTATACAATACAATTATATATACAATTATATGTACAGTTATGTATATCTTTTAATTCTACCATTAGTTTGAAGTCCGAGCAGTTCTTAATTCATACCAGTGGTAAAATTTGCCCCAGATTTCGAAGTATTCGTGTTCCGTTTTGTCTTTCATAATCATTGTAAGCCTGTCCATCTCAGCACATATTAGAATTTTATGCAGGATCTCTTCTTCCATTGGGGTTCCCTTGTTCCTCCAATTTTGAGCAAAAACCAGCCTGGAGGCCGTTAAAATGTGTAGCATTAAATAAAGTATGCCTTTGTCATGTTTTTGCGTAGTTAAACCTAATAGAAAGAGTTCTGGTTTTGGTTCTACCGCTTGCTCTAATATTTCTTCCAACCATATTTTAATCCTGTTCCAAAAATCACAAGCTCGCGTGCATTCCCACCACATATGATAGTAAGTTCCACTTTTCAAATTACATAGAATGGCAATGTTCTTAAATACAGAGCAGAACTTCCTAGAGCAGGGGTGTGAAACTGCTGGCCTGCGGACCGGTTTTATCATACTGAAGCTGCGCCCACCCCATTGCTGGCAATGCAAAAAGAGTCACGATACGTTGCAACACGTCACGTGACGTGGCAAGTTTGACACCCATGTCCTAGAGTGAGCATAGTGATCATCAGAACTATTCAGATTCTTTATAATAAACAATAACAAAAAAGGAAGTAATAGCATCACCAGTGCACAACAGGGGTGCTAAAGCCCCACATCCCTTGTAAACTAGCTTGTATATTAACAAAAGATGGTTACAGGTAGTTCTTGTTTAGCAGCTGCAATTGGGACCAGCAATCCTGTTGTTAAGGGAAGCAATCACCAAGTAAAAAATCATTTGACTGTGGTTAGAATTTCACTTTACACGTCAGAAGGATATGACCTTAAACAGCCTACATGGATGGGCCTATATGGCAGGGAAGATTTTTGGACCGTGACCCAAGAGGAAGCTGAGCAAAAGGGCAAATCTTACAGCCCTTTCCCCCCAGTGCCCTGCCTGTCAGAATGCTCACTTCAGCACTGGAATAATTAGCAAGAAGGGAATTAATTTTTATTTACATTGGAGAGGAAGGGATTTCAAGAGAGTAAGCGAACACACAATAGGGAATACACATTAAAGGGAATATAGTGGTGCCAGTTGTTTGCCTAGCATGCTGGAGGTTTCAAGCCACCAGATGCTAAGGATGCAAACAAAAGCTTTTAGTGTAAAACTGATTTGGATCTTGTCAATTTCAGGCAGCAGCTGCAATTTTGCTGAAAATGTCTAGTCAACTAATTAAAGTTGCAGCTGAGCTTGTTAACTTGCCCTTAGTACTTTTAGGGACAGACTAGGAAGAAAAGCAGCAGATCAGGAAGAGAGAGTTTATTTAGACAATTTCTACACTTGGGGGGGGGGAGAGAAAAGGAAAAAAAATGGGTCAGACACAGGACAGTGCATACTAACTGAGTGTAATGGCAAACATGACACACACAGAGAGATGATTTGAAGGTCATAAATGTGGCCATTGGTTGTAAAGTTACTTTTTCATCACTCTTATAACTGTGAACAGTTGCTGTCTGAGACAGTCACTAAACAAGGACTCCCTGTATTAAGCACATGGGAATAATAATTTTAACTCTTTAATTGATTTAAATTGCATTTAACTTTGTGTATTTAATATAAAACTGAAAATTGATGTAATTTCAATTCAGTGTGATCCAGAAAAGCTGGATACCCCAGTATATAGCTATAATATGTAATTTCTTTAGCCCTGGACTGTTTCTCTTTCATTCCTGAATTTTTGAAGTAAAAAAACCCAACAATATTTTTCACGTATGATTTATTGCTAGGAAGTTTTGAGTTAAAACTTACAGTTAAATATAATTTAAATCAATTAAACAGAGTTAAAATTATTATTCCCATAATTTTATGCTTAATACAGGTAGTCCTTGTTTAGTGACTGTCTCAGGCAGCAACTGTGTTTTCATGTAATTGAAATTTTATGTGTCAGGTGTCTCCTCCCAGGCTTTTTAGAAGCAGTAGGGCAGGGATATGGTTGAGCCTGAAAATGCTTTCACCGCTATTCCTGCACACAATGAGCTGGTGATTTTATAATAACTCACCTCCAAATCCAATAATCTGAGAAAAGATGGAGAAATTAAATACTCTGAAGCTGAGGCAGGTTTATTTCTTAAAACAAAGAATCAAATGTAATGTAATCAAACTCTATAAAAAATCTGATACTGCAAGAGAGAATTTATCCCAGACAAAAGTTAATATAAACTTCAAACAGTTTATGCAGAGTTGATTCAGGAATCAGGCCTGAATTCAAATTTCACTTGTTTAAATGGGAACTCATTGGGTGGTCTAAATTGGGTAATACATGTTGCAATATGTAATTGATATTAACTTGAAAGCAATTTATCTTCCTGATCACAATCTTATACTTTAGATAGATGATATAGATATATAGATATAGATAGATAAACATACACATATACATTAAGACATTATAGGATAATGACTAATATTGGTGGTGTTTCGCTATGGTATATCCTACTTTTTAGGATAGGGGTCTACTAGTTGTCAGTTTGGATGTGGGATTTTTTGGAACACTTTAAAGGCTTACAGCTCTCCACCTGCTCTGTCCTCTCAAATTGTTGATTATATCAAATAGTTAATTCAAAATAACCCAAATTTTTCTGATTTCTTTTTCATTACTTTAGCCAATGTCTGTATGAATATCTGTAGCAGTTTCTGTATGAAATCTTTATACAGAGGTTTAGTTCCTCATTCTCTCTCTCTCTCTCTCAAAAAGAACAAGGAGGGAGGGAGTTCCTTGGCTGTCAAGGGCCAGAATTGTTTTCAGTTAGTTAACGGCAACATCTTTTTAATCTTTCTTTTGTTATTTTTTTCCTTGCTTAAAAAAATGGACAAAAAAAGAAGGGAAGCTGAAAGATTTCTTAAATCAGCATTTGCTCTATAAAATGTCATGTGAAACCGCCACAAGATTCTCACCATGGGGTGAGATATCATCAGTACGCTGATGATGGTGGATTATATATCTAAGGCCCTGGCTTATCCCAGTGTCTGGAGGCTGTGAGGATCTGGCAAGACAGCAAGGAGTGGCTTGGGATTTTGGGGACTTCTAATTCTAGAACTATGCCATCTTTGGTGCTGGAAGTGACTGCCCAGCTCCAGACAGACCCAGTGCACAATCTGGGGGTCCTCCTTTACTCTTGATTATAATTCCATTTTTATTGCCTTTCGAAATTATTTTTGTTTTATGATTTCATAGCTTTTAATGTTGTAAGCCACCCAGAATTGTCTCGAGGCAAGATGGGTAGCAAATAAATTTAATAAATAAAATAAAAATGGAGAGAAAAAACCCCCAGGTAGATGGAAGAAAGGGATAGGATAGGCTACTCTGGGTGAGGATAGCAAACAAGAAAATAACTTATTGCAGGATTCCCCTCTTCGGTGTTTAAAGCTTTCCTTTGTAACTTAAATTTGCATCATAACTGCTTCGTATCTAAAGCCATCTTGGCTTTTATTTCAAATATCTGCAAGATGATTATATATTTCCATGTCATGGTAGGATTTATTTATTTTTACGACACCGCTTAGGGTATTCTGCCAATACTCTGACGGTATTGCCTTTCTTGCGGCAACACTGTCATTTTGAACTCTTACTGAAAAAAAAACCCCTTTCTTTTCTTGCAGTATTTCAAACATTTATAGCCTCTCTGTACGTCTTGGTATTAAGCAGGATCAGAAACCCTGGAAGAGAGTTGTCTGCCACTTTGACTCAATAGATTTCATCTTGCTTGCGAGAGCCCATGTAAAGCTACCACTGTAATAAGACTTTATGGGGCTTAATATTTATAGGCCGAGAAGAGACAGGACGCGTCCTGTTCTGTGTATAGTCTTGCAATTTATATGCTGGCAGCAGGGTACGATGGGAGATGCTTTTGGAGGCTAGCAAGTATGCTTAAGCTTTGTAAATATGTTGAGTTCAAGCTGAAGTGAGGGAACAGGGTGGAATGTTTTCAGGCCAAATCTGACATGGGGAGAGAAGGTGGGTGGGTGGGGGACAAAAACCCAATAAGCTCATGCTACTAGAGTGTGCTATGAGAGCAGGCTTCTCTGAGGGCACATCCTGACCTTCAGACATTCACTGAAGGACCCTGTGCTGCAGTTAGTGAAAATGAAAATGTAACACATGGTCAAAATCTCGGAATGATCTTATTTTCCTAATATAAAAGGCCTTCATGAGGAGCACCGATGCTGGTGGTCTCCAAGCTTCGACAGTAACTTGCTGGCTCGAGTTTGCTATTTTTCACAAACATAAATAATCATAATCCATATAAAACTGTCATATCAGTTCGGCAGAGACGTCACCAAAGCCCTGGCCTAATTCATCAAAGATTTAATGTTCAGCCACAGAAACATTATTTCTTTAGATGGGGTGGGTGGTGGGGACGCAGAGGCAGTTTCCTGGATTGTCCTGTCATCACCGACTTTCTCTTGGAAAGATACATCACACCAAGAGCTCCAAACTGCTTGGAAAGAAGAATATTTAAAAAGCCAAGAATAAACAGTTATTGCTTGTTCTTTGCTGCTTATTAATTATGGAAAGAGAGAGAGAGGATTTTGTTTGTTGTGTACGCAGCTGTAGATGGATTTCCATTCTTTTGGATACACAACATACCAAAGTTAAAGTCATGGAAACCTAAATCAGGAAATTTGCAATAATATGCATAAGTTGCCTTGGGGAGAATTATTAAAAGAGTACTGCTATACAGAATTAAAAACTCTTATCCACTTTGACAAAAAAAGGAACAAAGCATTCCTTTACTTTACTTGAACATGTATCGGTATACAGTCCCCAACATGGGTACTATAAATACACTCTATACATAGGTGCACTTCAATATGACTCTATACATCCTGAAACCTTTTTTTTTTTTTTTGCACAACCTAAACTGGATAAGAATTATGGCATTGCTAACTGAAGCATTTTGTGCTTCTTTAATGTGTTTGAGAAACAAAAGAGTGATTTCAAGTATGGTTTCCAGTAATCAGGAGGTTTGTACTCATTGTGGGAATCTTTGCAAATCCAAGAAAATGAAGGTGAGTATAAAGGCAGGAATACGTACCTTTTTATATGAAGTATGCAGTGTATTTATTCAGGTATCTGTATACAAACCTCTCTTCATATAGAACTAAAGTACTCAGTTACATTGGTTCTATATCATACGTTGGCCCTATGTGTCTGAAAATTCTCTCATTATTATAATTTTGTCCCTTTACGTGGATCATGATGGATATGATTGAAACAGGGTGTTTTTTTCCCCTATTGGTCATTGGTGAACAATCTTTCTGCTTTTGGGTATGAACATAACAAAATAGAGAAGTTGATCTAGGAATCTAATAATCACTGATATATTTTTTAAAAAAAATTGGACAGGCTTTACATGAATGTAAAAGTTATACTTTAATAATAGCAAATACACATAAAAAGTCTTTTCACTGTGTTTTGTCTAAGCTGAAACCTAGGTTTGGAGTAGAGTTTTCTTAGTGATTGCCCTAACATTGTAGAATATTTTGTTTTCTTTGTCTGGAAATACATTCTAAAATACTCTCCTTGTCAAATATACACAAATTCTTATCAGAAAAGTTATTTCTGGTTGGTGAACTTTTTCTGTTCAAGGTAGCTGTTTCCTGAGAAGTGTTTTTAATACTATTATATCTATGATTTCTATTTATAATTTATTGTATATTATTTTTTATTTTTATTTTTCTATTGTAATTCTAGTATGTTACAGATAGCAAGACATTCTGAGTGATTGTAATATTATATCCCTAAAAGCTCCAATTTGGAATTGATGAACCAGAATTTTGTATCTGTCCATGTAATGGACTAAGAAGGATATTCTGCTGGCCTAGATCTCAACTCCATGCAAGAATTTTGGTAGGGTTTATGGGAAGAATAGGTAGAATAATGAAGAACAAAGCCTTGGATCATACTTCTTTTACTCAACTACCTATTATAGGCCTATTATTATTGCTACTTCTAGTATATCCAATAAAATGTAACAAAGAAGCCAGGGATAAATTGAGATGACTATCAGTTGCGAATCTTTAGTTACCGTAACATTTGATTACTAGGAAGCTTTTTTTTTTACACCAAAACCAAGACTGTGTGTTCTATAATTCCCAAAGATAAGAAGAAGCAGGAGCCAAAACTATTTACTGTCCTGGCTGAACCAAATTAAGATGCAAGTGAAGTTTTTGCCATGGGTAACTCCCATGTTTCAAGACAGCAGAAGAAGCAGTACTTCCTTCTATCTATCTATCTATCTATCTATCTATCTATCTATCTATCTATCTATCTATCTATCTATCTATCTATCTATCTATCTATCTATCTATCAGAATAGACCTGGAAGGGACCTTGGAGGCCTTCTAGTCCAACCCCCTGCTCAAGCAGGAGACCCTATGCCATTTCAGACAAGTGACTGTCCAGTCTCTTCTTAAAAAACTCCAGTGATAAAGCACCCACAATTTATGAAGGTAAGCATTCCGCTGGTTAATTGTTCTTATGATCAGGAAATCTCTCCTTCATTCCAGATTGCTTCTCTCCTTGATTAGTTTCTTACTATACCCGTACCATTATTTCCCTACCATAATTTTTCTTACATTCTTTTCCTTCTCCAGTGCCATATCTTGTAATTTATTACTTTTCTGCTTACAGCTCTTTGCTGGCTCTTGGGAAGCATTGAACTTTCAAAGCAGAGGAACAGACATTTGGTGATGAATTCTGTGATGAAGCAGGAGCTGCCAGCCCAGGAAAATTTGGTTGGAGGAAGTGCAGGATTGTTTCACAAAGACAGTGGTTTCAGTAAAGTAAGAGACTCTTCTATCCAGGTCCCTACATTTGCTGAGAGGAAGAATGGTGAGTTCTTTTCCTAAAACTCTAGAGAAAAAGAGCAAAGTTAACCATAACTATGGCAGCCAATTCTTTACATACAAATATGGGGAAGTATCCTGTCACTTTAGAAATGTTATTATTGAAGTTCTTTGTTCATAAAAATAGCATGGCAAGGTTCTGGCAAGAGGATTGGAATAGTGAAGAAAAAGAAACATTGGATAATGTTGACTTGCCTCATGATGATGGTATCCTTCTGTGTCGTCTCGGGGAGGTGGGGGTGGGCGGCAACGTATTGCGGTGGTTCTCCTCCTACCTCTCTGACAGGTCGCAGTCAGTGTTGGCGGGCGGACAGAGATCGACCCCTAGGCGCCTCGATTATGGGGTGCCTCAGGGCTCGGTCCTGTCCCCCCTCCTTTTTAACATCTACATGAAACCGCTGGGTGAGATCATTCGGCGACACGGGGTGAGGTATCATCAGTATGCGGATGATACCCAATTGTATATCTCCACCCTGTGTCCTTTCAGTGAAGCAGTCAACGTGATGTGCCAGTGCCTGGAAGATGTGAGGGTCTGGATGGGGGTGAACAGGCTTAGACTCAACCCTGACAAGACCGAGTGGCTCTGGGTCTTGCCCCCCAAGGGTCATCCTGATGGTCCATCATTGGTCCTGGGGGGGTAAACTTACCTCCCTCAGTGCAGGCACGCAACTCGGGTGTCCTCTTGGACTCACAAACAAATTTGGAACAACATCTATCAGCTGTGACCAGGGGGACCTTTGGTCAGATTCGCCTGGTGCACCAGTTGTGGCCTTATTTGGACCGGGAGGCTCTACTCACGGTTACTCATGCCCTTGTCACCTCAAGACTGGATTACTGTAATGCACTCTACATGGGGTTACCCTTGAAGAGCGTTCAGAGGCTGCAGTTGGTTCAGAATGCAGCCGCGAGAGCAATTGTGGGTGCACCAAGGCACACCCATGTGTCACCTATCCTCCGTGAACTGCACTGGCTTCCTGTGGGTCTCCGAACGCAATTCAAGGTGTTGGTTATCACCTTTAAAGCCCTTCATGGATTAGGACCAGGTGACTTACAGGACCGCATACTGCCGCATAGTTCCCAGAGACCAGTGAGGTCCCACAGATTGGGCCTCCTTCAGGTCTCGTCGGCCAGACAATGTCGGCTGGTGGGCCCTCGGGGAAGGGCCTTTTCTGTGGTGGCTCTGACGTGGTGGAATCAACTTCCCCCCGAGATTCGAACTACTCCCACCTTGCCGGCCTTCAAAAAAGCCATTAAAACTTTCCTGTTCTGGCAGGCCTGGGGTTGATGTCCCGGGAGGGGGGGCGGGACACGATTGGGACATGTATGAATGCACTCATTTTTATTGTATATTTATTGTTTTAATTTTGTACGCCGCCCTGAGTCCCTAGGGATTGGGCGGAATATAAATGTTATTAATAAATAAATAAATAATGATTTACTTATTTTTCTATTTATATTCATCTTTTTCATGGATCACTCTGCAGTGATTACTAACTTTATTCCTATCCTTAGAGGTTTACTGTACCATTTCCATAAGCCTCAAGGAGCGCAGTTAATGCTGCTCACTTTGGAGATTGTTTTCCCTGACACCCCATATCTTATCCTCTTAATAAATGATCTGCCCAAATTAAATTGGCAAAGAGGAATCTGTTTCAGCTAAGTCTCCTGGACTTCTCAGTATTCAATACTTTCAATACATGGTGTCATATAATATGCTTCACAGTGCTAGATCTTCAGTGGTGTCATATTAACCATTTAGATGGATCCAGTGATCGTAGGGTGGGAGGCTTTAGAATGTGGTTTGGTGCATTGATTATTTGACCCCTTGGCCATTATGCTGTGAGATGCTATTCTTTTTGCATTCTATAGCAAACCATTGGCTGATGTTATCTGGAAACTACATCAGAGGACTCTGTATTCTGTCTCATTTTAAATGAAATCCTAGGGAACGATAGAAAACTTGAAGCTGATGTTTGATTAGGGGAGTGGATGCAGGAAAATAAGCTGAGCTGTAACACAGATAAGGTTGAAATATTATTAGAATGGGGCATTAGCCAACCCAGAGTTAGAAGTAAATGAGGATTGAATTCCTCATTAAAATTCAAGTTTGTAGCTTGTGGCTGCTCCTTGCACTGTTCCTAGGTGATCAGGTGCTGGAGATGGCTTGAGGCACTTTTTACAAGCATACAGTTTCTGTTCCTGGAGAAGATAGCCCTTCTGGCCACAGTAAGATGTACATTAGTCATTTTTAGACTGGATTACTGTTTACACGGGGCTGCTCATACAGAGAATAAGCATAAATGTAGATAAATGTGTCAGCATCCTACTGCCAAGCTGCAAAGATATACATCTGTTTCTGATATGTTTGCATTTTGTACTTATTTGTTTCTAGGCTCAGTATCATGATGCTGGCTTTTAATCTAAGTGGCCTAAGATCTCTACAAGGGCCAGTCGCTCTAGTATATTTTTCTTAATTTGTTTCTGTTCAGAACTGAAGGATTCATTCCCAGACTGGCTGAAGAGAGACAACTGGTCATGGAATGGAAATGTTCAACAGTGCTCTTCGTTTTGATTCCTGTCTTTTGGAAGTTGTATTGAGGGGAACCCAGTTGGTCCAATTATTCTCCTACTCTTTGTTGTTTAGTAAAAGTTTGGTCTTTAGTAGCAGATATTTGATGATTTCTTTTTCTTTTTGGTCATCTTTTTATTGGTTTTGTTTTATTTTTCTAGTTTCTTATTGTGGCAACTGTCTTTTTGCCATTCTTTTCTGATTATTTTAATTTGTTGGCTTAAATATCCTTAATTGGTTTGGATTATTAGCAAGTGTGGTAGAGCATATTGATTGAGAGCCAGTTTCATGTAATGGCTAAGGTGATATACTAGAAGCCTTCTTCCTTATGATATGAAAACCAGCTGAATGACTTTGGGCTAATTGCTCTCTCTTAACCAAAACTACTTCACAGTGTTGTTCTAGGGAAAAACAAAAGCTGGGAGCATTAGTGCCAGAATGGAGTAGCCACTAGGATAAAGTTTATACATCACCAACATAATTCCCAATCTAGAGTTTTTCAGATTAATCTACCTAGCACAGTTTTAGTGAGGAAAAAAGAGTCTTCTGAATTACTTGGGGAAAAGAAATGATAAATATTTATGTGAGACCAATGCCTCCAACTACTGATGTTCTGAGCCATTTGAATGAAAGATGAGGAACTATAAATGTTCATCTGGTTTGAGTTTAGTGAAATGTGCAGAAAAGGTCACATGTTTTCAAGGACCTTATGCCTAAATACTAGATTGTAGCACAATTTATTATACAAATGAAGCTTTTTATTGCTCAGCTTTGTTGAGTTGCCAGTTGGGATAAAGAACATAATGTACCTTTTGGTCCCTATCAGAGGAATTAAGAAAGCATTTAGTTCTGTTTAAACTATGAAGTATTGAGGAAACTTGTAATTAAATCCAGAGAGCATGTATTGACTTGCTGATACCTTTGTATTTTAAGGTAATCAATTTAAAAATGGCAACACAGTTGTCCAACCTACCAGTAATCTATAATTATCATAGAGTTCTAGGGGCATGATCTTATTGGGATCCCACAGGGCTGATTTCCTAGGTTAGCACCTTCTATTGCATGCATATGTCCCAGTGTAAATCTTCCTTGTGGTTAGTATGCGTCTTATTATTGTGCAGTCAGATTGTGATTTTTATCATTGTGTTCCAAGATAATTTTAGCCTTATGTTCCATATAGCCAGATATTAGATGTATATACAGGAAGATACTTTGTATTAACTTTGAAGAGCTGATCAAATAAATATTCCAAACAGTGTATTGAATTCAGGTGACAACTAATCTCTGATATGATACTGCACCATAGCCTTGAACTTTGCAGTTGGGTCTTTAATGCCACTTAAATCAGAATGTAAGAACTGAAGAAATTCCAGGAATGTGGTGATATAAACTGTATTTTTAGAGCTGTGAATGACTTGTGAGAGCGAATCAGCACCGTGACTAAAGATAGCACAAGTCAGTTTTTCCATGATTTATCACAAGAACTTTCACCCTAAGTAAAAGTCATTTAATGTTGCGATAGTAGCACACATAGGCTGGCAAGATTTCAAATCAAGTACTTCATGGCATTTTTTTTTTTTGCACAAGACAACATTTTCACAATATTTGAGAATTCCAATTTTCATTTAACCTGCATGGAAGCACAACAAAGCATAACGTAAACAATATGTTTGTGTGACCATATAAGAGCTAGATAAAATATATTCCCTTTAAGATTCCAATGAAATCACTTAATATGATCTTGCATTCTATCGGCCCAATTTGACCCCCAAAGTCTAATTTTAACTATATTGTTCCGAACACAAGTAGCATTTTTCCTGTGAAACATCTTCTCAGAGTAGTTATGAAAAAGAGATACTTGAACTTACTTTGCTAAATCCTGAATTTTCATTTGCGAGCAATATAAATTTTACATCCAACTCTGATTTTGAACAGTTTGTAGTGACTGAATTTCAAAACAGAATCAAGATACTGAATATTAATACAGTATTAATAATTAATACAGTCTTAAATTAGTTTTCAGAAGGAATCTTTCTACAGGTACAATTATGTTCCACACCAATTCAGTATTAGTTTACATTTTTAAAAACAAATTTCATACATGCACAAGATTCTGCCAAATACAACTTTGCCATATCAGTAATTCCAATACATGCAGTTTATGAATGCTGCATATGTAGATCAAAAATATGTACAGAATACAGAATAACAGAGTTAGAAGAGGCCTTGGAGGTCTTCTAAAATAACCCCCTGCTTGAGCAGGACACCCTATACCATTCTGGAAAAATGGCTGTTCAGTCTCTTTGTCATCTGTCCAACAGATGAAACTTTTCAAAGAACTTCAAGGCATTGTTTACCTTAAAGAATCTTTTTTTTCAAACAATAAACATTTATCCCTTTAAAGAAATAAGTCCAAGACATAGGAAAACAATATTCTCCAGCTTAGAAGATATAATAATAAAGTTTTATGATAAGGATTTTCCAGGGTCCCCAAGTAACCAAAAATAAAAATAGTCAATAAGAAGTGTTTTCCTTTGTTATGGAAAGCTCTTTTCCCCAGAAAAACAAAGGCAGCTCTTTCAAAGCAGGGAAGTAATTCCAAAAGGCTTTTAACAGGAGAGTAGTTAGGCAAAGAAAGAGAGGGAAAAGTCTCACCGGGATCATCCACGATGGTTTCGTAACACTTAGATGTTCTTTTGACTTTCGGCTGGAGCAGCTAAATGATCGGCCATGTTACTGGCCAATTTTTTTCTCTGTCGGCCCTGAAGAGCTGCCTCGGACCATGGAAGGAGCTGCCTCCTCCCCCCACAATCAACGAGAGCCCTCCTCATCGGTAGTCACCCCTCCAGGGTGACTTTTCAACCCAATTAAGGGTCTACCGGCAGAGGAAAAGCAGGCAACAAAGAGAGAGAGTCTCTTTGTGTGCCTGCACCCACTGCAACCCAAAACCGGAAACAACAACTCTATGAAAAGCCAGAAAAGAGATTCCATAGCTCTTTGACTTTGCTAATCTCATTCTTGGTGTCTGGAAGAGACTTTCATAGTTTACTGAGGACATCTTGTGGAGAAATTTAAAACTGCAACTGTTTCTTGTTTGTATTGGTCCAACAGCTGTTATTGGTAGGGGTGGATACTGTCTAAATGTTTAGGAATATAGCCTCCACTAAAAGATAACAGGATTGGATTTAGTTACTACTGAAATGGAGAAACCATATTCACAACTCAACTGTAAACTCATACTGGAAAAAATTTATGAAGCTACTGAGGAAATATATTCCCAAATAAGAGAGAGAACTGCAGAAATAATAAACAGAAATTCTACTGTGAACTTACAAACTGACCTTCAGACTCTATTTGATCATTCTACAGACCAAAAAGCAATAGAAGAGGAATTAATTTACAACCTATGGAGACTTTGGATGACCAAAAAATGATTGTAACTAAACTATCTACAATTGCAAAACTAACAGAAATGGACTTGAAATTACAGCTGTTGGAGAATTATGACAACTTTGATAATCAACTACTAATTATAAAATTGGACATGATCAAGTGTTTTATCCAGCAGACAGGAGCCAGGCGTCAAAAACAGAGGATGGGAGGTCTTTTAGTGACCCAAATGACATTATAAGCAATAATGGGAGACCTATTTGCTGAAATAGAGGCTTTGTTATGGAAACCTGCTTGGCATAAAAAGAAAGCCAGAATAAGACTAAAAAGAGAAATTTAAAATTATATGTAATGGATTAAAAAGGTTTTCAGAAATATGGATTGATTTAAGGACTAAGATTTAGAGTTGAAAATTTGTGATTATTAGAATATATAGGTTAAACAGAGTAAGAATGTATTTTGGAATAATATGTTTATTTGTATGAAAATTATTTTGTAATGGAATGAGAATAAGAATATGAAAGAGGTTTTTAGAAATTCAGATTGCTTTAACAACTAATTGAGTGTGTTAAGTTAGTAAGACGATGTTTTGTGTAATAATAGGCGTGTTCTTTTTTTTAGACATGATAATTCTTTGAATGAGATTTAAGTGCTATCTGAAGAAATAAGAGAGATTTTGTGATAAAATCAATGATTTATGACATTATGAATTAGAATATATCTGGATTAGTATTTTAGAAGGGATACCCGAAGTGATAATACATTTATTTAAAATTAAATTGGACTATGGTAACTGTAAATTAATAAAGTTCAAAACAGGATTAGATTTTATAGATATGTAATGTAGAAATGGATTATGTTAAATAGGTTATATTAGTTGAGGGAAATAGAGAGGGAACATTTAATGTATTTACTTGAGCTATTATATGATTTTGGTTTTGGATGATTGATCACCTAACCACCATGGTGTGTCTTGAGCATTCTGTTGTAAAAGTTAAAAAAAACCAATAAAATTTATTATATAAAAAAATAATCTTTATTAGAGAAGCATAGCATCGGCACTAACATAATCAAAACCAAAAACTGGATTCCCCTTCCCTGAGCACAAAGTATCAAAGCACAATTCCCTCCTCCAATTAACAGTCATAAATCACATTCTCCAATTAATTTGCAATGCAGGCTTTCCCCCCAGTTCTCCAGCCTGGCCAATTCTTATCATCTCTTATTTCAATGACCTTGGTTCATACACTAGGTTCAGTATTGTTATGTCTAGCTAAACTCTCATGCACATTCCTCCCCCCAGCATCATCTAACTCTAACTCTAACAGTAAAACATAAGAAGAAAATGGTTGCATCTCCAACTGTTGTCAAAGCAAAAACATCCAATGTTAGCAGCGTTGACATCCTTCTTAAAAACTTTCAGTGATGACCCCCCCTCTTAACTAAATGGGCAAACCTCACTTAACATCTGTCATCTGCAATTCAGATCCATTGGTACCCCACAATATCTCCAAACGTTTCTGTCAAATTATAAGTTTTACTCTGATGGAAAGTTATTGATAAAACTTAATTTAATATTTTAACTTGAATATACATTTAAAACTGAAAAAGCAGGAGGACAGATTTATTAGCCAAGGCATAGCAGTCAGCACGCTTACATGTAATTTTATTTACAAATGTTATCCAGTTTGTACAACAGAGTGTTTATATAGCAGGTGGTTTTAGTAGCCTTATTCAAAAATAATGTGAATATGATGGGTTAACTGTAAATAAATTAGAATTAAGTTTAGCAGTATTGCATCTTCTAAACATGATTGTGAATGTTTGTTTTCCTTTTAATTATTCACAGCCTAATGGTATTGCCAAAATGGAACAAACTGAGGTTTAATTAAACAAAGTCAACTTCAAGCTATGATTGAGGAAAGCAACTCCTTCTAAAAAGTGATACATTGACTTCCATTTAGAGATTAGCTATAATGCTAATCTATGGTTGATTGAAAATATAAGTGAAATCTTAGATTAAGAGAACATACAAAGGAGGAATGTATGAGCCCAAGACTTAAGTAGCTAAAGTTAAACCATAATTTTAAACTCAATTTTGTTGTTTGTATGGGCCAATACATAAACATTTCAGGGGTTTCCTGCTGACTTTTACAATTGCTCAATCTAGTTACTTGGTTAAATCTTCCTGAATATAAATAATCAGAGGAGGATAGCAAAAGAACTGATCTGTTTTTTTCTTGTGTGATGTTTTTTAGTATCTGTCTCATAATTTGGAATAAATTGGTCATGTCTATTCCATGGCTTCAAAAAATGTTACCAGAGAATGATTCCGTTATAGTTCATCCATGCTAGGAACTGTGAAGGGTATAACAGTTATGTAATTGTGACAGCTATGAAATCCTAAGAGAGTAACGATTGTCTCTAGTTACAACAATTTCTCTCTCTTAAAATACTTTATGGGAGTATGATAAATGAAGCTTCTCTCCATGTACTGAACAGGCTTGATCATGCTGGAGTGCTAGCTAACCCAGGCTTTCAGGCTGCCAAGGCAGCTTTTAGAAAGAGTTGTCGTTACTAATAAGGATGCTAATAAAGCAAGAACAATCATAACAGCACAAAAGAAAAATGCCTTCCTGCTGGACGCACATGAACGTAAACATGATTGTCATCACACAGCAGTGGCCAGAATTCCTGAAGGTGTTTTCAAGTGAAGTGCAGCATTATTGCTGAGTTTATGGCAGACTGGAGAGTAATAACCATCTGTTTGCAATTGAAGACCTGTTTGCGAGAACACACAAGCAAGCTGTTAGATCTGTTGATCTTTATGGAAATAACTCCATTCTCTTTATACTACTAAGCCAAATACTTAATTTGCAAAATTAGAGATACATTGAAATCATGTTCTATGACCTAAAAGATTTTTTTATCTAACTTCTGATTCTTACCATGTGCATGGCTTCAATGATAAAGCTAAGGCATTTTTATATGAATAGATTTTTTTAGCATTTCCAAGTTCCCAGGCTGAACCCTGGTTCTGAAAGGAAGAAGAGTTAGACATAAATGGAGGTGCAAGCGTGTGATGATAAAACATAGCCCATGCTTCCATTGTTTTTTTTTTTTTTATTGAAAGTTTTATAAATTTTACAAAAAAACAAAAACAATACAAAACAAAAGACAACATATACAAAAAAGAAACTAAACATTACATATATAAAAAAAAAAAAACCCATCCCCCACCCCTCACAAAAACCCTCCCTTCCCCCCCCTGAGCTTCCCAGAGCAGAATATAGGCTTAATTAAAAATTAAGAAATAAAAATAAAAAATTAAATTAAAAAATTTATATTTATATATATATATAAAAAATATCTATATATATATATAAAATAAAACTTATAAAAAAGCTATGTGATATTTTTGTATACCCAATCTAAATTGTATAAATTTTATCCATTTGTCCCAAACAGCAAGGAACTTCTCTTGCGTTTGTTGCTTTAAGAAAGCCGAAATCTTTGCCATTTCCGCCAGATAAGCTACTTTAAGAAACCATTCCTGCAATGTAGGCAAAGATTCCTTCTTCCAATATTGTCCTACTAACAGCCTAGCGGCTGTAATCAAATTTAACATCAATACAACCTCCTTTGTATCACAATCTGTAACAATGCCTAACAAAAATAATTGCGGAGTAAATTTTACCCTCCTTCTAAAAATTCTCTGGATATTCCACCATATTTTGATCCAAAATGCTTTTATCTCTCTGCATGACCACCAAATATGATAATAGGAAGCATCCTTATAACCACATCTCCAACATTTGGGTTGCACGTCAGGGTACATAAGAGACATTTTTTGTGGATCAAGGTGCCATCTATAAAACATTTTATAAAAATTCTCCCTAAGGTTCTGTGCTTGTGTAAATTTGACATTTCTCACCCAAATGGTTTCCCAAATGTCCAATGAGACTGGGACACCAAAATTCTGCGCCCATCTAATCATACAATCTTTAATTAATTCCGTTTCTGAGTCCATTTCAACTAATACCCCATAAATTCTCTTGATATGGGTTTGTCTTTGATCCTTGACTTGCTTAATAAGATTTCCATCTTCTCTAAGAAAACCCAATTTACAATCCACCTTCCATTTATCTACTAGTTGCCTATATTGAAACCAAGAATAAATAATATTTTCTTGCGCTAAATCTTCCCGTAATCTTAACTGCCAGTTTTGCCCATCCCATCTAAGTAACTGACTATAAGACACCATGTCCATTTTTACTCCTCTTTTTATTCCTTCTATGGCATGCCAAGGTATAGCCCATAATGGAACTTTAAAATCACTTTTATAATATTTTCTCCAAATCCTAAGTAAGGAAATTCTTAAAATATGAGATTTAAAGACCCAGTCCATTTTTTATTAAATATTAAATAGGCATGCCATCCATAAAGTAAATCCCATCCCTCTAAATGAAGTATCTCAGGATTTGTCAAATTTACCCAATCACTGATTAGTGTTAAGACCACCGCATCGTAATATAATTTCAAATTTGGTACCTTAAGTCCACCCCTCTCACGGAAGTCTTGCATAATTTTAAACTTAACCCTTGGCTTTTTCCCTGCCCAAATAAATTTATTAAGACCCTTCTGCCACTCACTTAAATTAATCTCATTTTTCAAAATCGGTAACATTTGAAACAAAAAAAGAAACTTGGGTAGAATATTCATTTTTATCACTGCAATTCTTCCCATGAGGGATAATTGCAACTTCTCCCAATTCTTCAAGTCCTTCTGTACCCTGACCCACAACCTTTCATAATTATTTTTAAATAATTTTACATTAGAAACAGACAACATCACCCCCAAGTATTTTACCTTATTAACAATCTCAAAACCCGTCAAGTTAGCCAAAATCTGCTTCTCCTGACTAGACATATTTTTAGGTAAGATTTTAGTCTTATTTACATTAATCTTAAAACCCGAAACCAGACCATAATGATAAATCAACTGTAATAAGTTTACTGCAGAATAATCAGGTTGCGACAAAGTAACAACCAAGTCATCCGCAAAAGCTCTCAACTTATATTCTTTTTTGTTAACTTCTATTCCTTTAATTTCCTGAGACTCTCGAATTTTGATCAATAATATTTCCAGTGTTAAAACAAACAACAATGGCGATAAAGGACACCCCTGTCTAGTACCTTTCTCTATTGTAAAAACCTCCGACAAACCTCCATTAACAATAAGTTGTGCCATTTGTTTTTGATATATTACCGTAAGAGCTTGTAATATCTTTTCGCCAAAATTCATTTCTTCCATTACTCTTAGCATAAAATGCCAATTCAATTGATCAAATGCTTTTTCAGCATCTAAAAATATGAGCCCTGCAGGAACTTGGTTGTTCTTGTCTAAATATTCTAATAGATTAATAATTTGTCTAACATTATTTTTCATATACCTTCCTGTTATAAACCCTGATTGATCTTTATGCACAAGATGATGCGCCACCCTCATAAGCCTATTTACCAAGATTTTTACAAATATCTTATAATCCACATTTAAAAGAGATATAGGCCTATAATTTTTTGGTAAAGTAAGATCTTGATCCTCCTTTGGAATCAATGATATAAAAGCACTACGCCATGAAGGAGGAATCTCTAAACCCTGTAAGATACCATTAAAAAGATCATTTAATGGTTGGATCATCTCCTCCATTAAAGCTTTATAATAAACAGCTGTTAACCCATCCGTACCCGGTGCTTTCCCTAGTTTCAATTGTTGAATTGCTGAGGCAATTTCCTCCTTAGTAATTAAGCCATTAATTTCATGTTTCTGATCCTCAGTCAGTTTAGGAAAACTTGCCTCAGCTAGATATTTATTTATATCTAGCAGTTGCACATTAGTAGATTTGTATAACTTTTGATAATAATCCAAAAAAGATTTTTTAATCAATTCCTTCTGAGAAACTAATTTACCCTTGTAATTTATTTTCTCTATTATTCTCTGTCTCTGTTTCTTTCTTAATTGATAAGCCAACCATCTCCCAGGCTTATTAGCATTACAAAATGTATTTTGTTTCATAAACAATAAATTGGTTGCCGCTTGATCTGCTATCAACATATTAAATTGTGACCTTAGTAACTTTACAGATTCTTTAATACTTTCATCAGAAGGATTTAGAATCAAGGCCCTTTCTTTTGATTTAATTTCATCTTCAAGTTCTCTACGTTTCTGCATCTGCTTCCGCTTATGACAATTATTCATTTTTATCAAAACACCACGCATAAATGCTTTACCTGCATCCCATACCATTGACATTGAAGTCCCCTTATACATGTTCAAAGCAAAATAGTCCTTTAAACACTCCTTTAACTTTTGAACATTCTTCTCTTGTCTGAACAAATTTTCATTAACTCTCCAGGATCTCCTTTCCTCTTTCTCTTGAGTCAGCTCCATCCAAACTGGGCTATGATCCGTCAGTGATCTAGGAAAAATCTTTACATTCTTTACTTTATTATACAAATCCGTAGTAATCAAAAAAAAAGTCAATTCTTGAAAAAGATTGGTGTCTATCAGAAAAAAAAGTGAAATCTCTCTCCTCTTGATTACATTCCCGCCAATAATCCCTTAATTCCCAGTCTTCCTTCATATCAAAAAAAGCTTTAGGTAACCTTGCTTGTTTAAGAAAAGGAGAGGAACCTTTCTTGTCCCTTTGTATATCTAAGACACCATTCCAATCACCCATTAATACCACTGATCTATAGTCAAGCAATGTTATTTTTTGATGTAACTGCTTATAAAATTGTTCCTGTTGTTGATTTGGAGCATAAAGTCCCACTATAAGTACTTTCTTACCATATATACCAAGTTCAATCATCACATATCTCCCCTGGGGATCTGATTCTACCAGACAAGCTGGTAGGTTTTGTTTAACATATATAACAACTCCCCCTTTCTTCCCAGGAGCAGAAGATATAAAATGAGATCCCAAACGAGCATTGACTAAATATTTCTGATCTTTAAGTAAAATATGAGTTTCCTGTAAGCAAATAACATCATTGGTATGTTGCTTCAAATAATAAAAGATTTTTTTCCGTTTCTGAGGAGAATTCAATCCATTAACATTCCAGGTCAAAAACTTTGCCATCTCCCTTGGCACGCAGCCTGGAGAAGACACCATCAAGATCTGAAAGAGCTGCATGTGTTGCATAACTCTTGGGTCTTGCTCCTCCCACCGGCGGTGATGCACTTCCAGAAGAATTCTCTTTGGGCTCTTTTTTACGTTGCTCCTTCTCTTTACGCTTATAAGCTGCACGAGTCATCCTCTGCTCTTTAACCTCCATTTGGCGTTGCCTTTCAGCTTGTATCATCCCAGCGGAAACCAAACCTAATGCCTCAGATTGCTGCTCGACTTCCTTGCCACTCGGAGATTTCTGACCAGATGGAGTTGAGCCTGCACCCAGGACCGAAGTATAAAACTCTCTAGCTTTGTCAACTGTATTCAATCTGTAGCGCGTCCCCGCATGGCTCAAAACAATACCCATCGGAATTTCCCATCTAAATGGCATCAATCTAGCTTTGAGCTCATTGGTTAAAAAAGCGAAGTCTTTCCTGCTTCTTAAAATTTTGGATGGGATTTCCTTTAGAATGATAACATCTTGGGCAGCAATCTGAAATCTTTTGTTGTAAAAGGCTTGTATAATCTCATTCCGCAGGGACTTCTTTGTAAAATAAATCACCACATCTCTAGGCAAATTCTTCTGCTTAGCAATCCAGGAGTTAAGTCTATAAATTTTTTCCACTTCTCTATGTAATTCTCCTTTATCCATATCCAAGGCCACTGCCAGATCAGTAAGGACCACCTCCACCAAATCTTGATTCATATCTTCCTTGAGGCCTCTAATCCTCAGGGCATACTCCATCTGTCTGTACTGAAACATCAAAATATCTTCTTGTGAGGACTCCACCTTCCTTTCCACATCTTGAATTTTATCATCAAAGGAATCAACTTTGTTTTCCACTTCCTCAAGCCTTGCATCGAGCTTAACCACCACAGTAGCCAAGCCTGAAACTGCTGCAAGTATATCTTGTCGTAAATCATTATTATTTTCTTGCAATTTAGTCTTTATCCCCGTTATCTCTTCTTTAAGATCAGATTTAATTTCTGATTTAATCTGTGAGGCAAATTGCTTCATTTCCTCTCTCATTTGAACTACAATCTCTCCCATTATGCCTCTGACCTCTTGTGCTGAAAGTCCAGGCAGAGGGGGGGAGGGTGGTGGCTGAGCCGGTGGTACATGTTTAGATTGTTGTTGTAATTGTGCAGTGGAAGTTATAGGAGAAGAAACAACCTTAGGTATTGAAGCAGGCTGCTGTCTCTTTGAAGCCATTTTAAAAAGCGCAGTTCTCACTTCCCTTTCCCCTCCACACAAAAAGGGAGGAGGAAAGAAAAAGAAAAAGAATTTAAAAAGAGACAAACTATAGTCCTTGAAAATCCAGAGAAAATCCAAAGAATAAAAGATAAAAGAGCAAACAATTCAAAAGAAAAAATTCTAAGCCAAAAGCAAAAGCAAAAGCCAGTCCTTAAAAAGGGAAAGTAAAACAAAAGGGAAAGGAAAAAAAAAACTCCGACACTTTCAAAACGCCATCTTAAATCCTTTCACTAATATAACAAAGAAAAGGAGGAAAAATAGTAAAAATCAAATAATAAAAAAAATAAACACCTAAAGTATATAACAAAAATCCTTTAAACTGCTCCGTCCGTTTAAAAATTACTCACCAAAATACTATAAACACGGAGATAGAAGCGGCGGTTTCTTTTGCTTCCTAGGAAGCAAAAACAGCTGGGAGGCGGAGATCAGCAGGAGCTCCGAGGGAACACTCCTTTCACCCCCTCTAGAAATAAATCCAGAGGGGGTTTAGGGGTTCTACCTCTATTCCTGCGTTCTCTGTCCCTTCCCTTTGCCCAGGAAGGGAATTCCGAGCCGTGGGCCAGCTGATGCGCGCTGTGCTCCGCGGCTCTGACACTTTTTAATGGATGTTTACTACCTCACATAACAAGGTTACCTGAGATGTTATGAAAAAGCATCATTTATAGATATATAAGGTATTATTGTATTCTTATTAGCTATGAATGGTAGAGATGCTTTTCAGGGTCATATACCAAAATTACTTTACTATTCTAGGGTATCATGTAGTGCAGAAGATGTTCTTTGGTCCTTCTCCTCAAGAAGAAAAACAACAGTATTTTTCACATTTGGTCTTTCCCAAACAGTCCCAAACACAATATAGGATGCCTTCAGTTAAAATATGGGAGAGATTCTGACTTTGACATTGTTACTAGTCAAAATGGGCAATATAAGATCCCTGGTGGCACAGTGGTTAAAATGCAGTTTTGCAGACTAACTTTGCCCACAGCCAGGAGTTCAATCCTAACAGGGCTCAAAGCTGACTCAGCCTTCCATCCTTCCGAGACTGGTAAAATGTGGGCCCAGATTGTTGGGGGCAATATGCTGACTCTGGAAACTGCTTAGAGAGGGCTGTAAAGCACTGTGAAGCGGTATATAAGTCTAAGTGCTATTGCTATTGCTGTGGGCCAATAGATGACCTAGAAGAAAATTGCTTCCCCTGATCTCTTCTCACCTTTCATTCCTGAATTTACATTATAGCTATGTTGATTGCCATTGGTACAATTCTGGGCTCCTATGTCTGTTTTCTGAGATCTTGATAGAAGTGATCAATGATATCTGATAAAAACCTTATATTGGCCCATTCTTACAACAAATCATTATGTAATCTATCCCTCCTTACCCACCTTCATGAATGTTTTTATAAAGCATCATATAACCATAATTAAGAATAAGAAATTATGTTAACTATGAAATGGTTTGGCCTGCACAGAGAGAAGCCGAAGTATGAGAAATGCATAAAAACCATCTTTGTCACTGCTTGTTGAATTTAAGCATGCAACAATGTATTTGCCTGCTGTTCCATTTTGTCCTGGCAGACCCTGATGTGAAACTTCTGATCAGACAGTTTTTCTTCTTTAGCATGCTTCTATAAATGGGTTACATTCTTTGTGCAGTCTTAACAATTGCAAATCTAGGAAGCTGGGCCAAAATGAGAGTGGTATCAAATGTCAAAATACAGACCTCTGGCACAGCATTAAAAATAGATTACATAATTAGGTTAAAAGAATTAATAAAACAAAACTTGAGTGTTGGATCATCATGACGGGGGAAAGCCTAAGGTGGTGTTTTCATGCAATATTGATGAAAATCAGTAAAGAGGTATTTTTTTTTGGGGGGGGGAAGGTCACATAGGTCTCTTCCTTAAGCTATTTTGTATCAAAAAAGCTACAAAATAATATTTAACTTGCATAACTTATGTCCAATTCAATAAAAGTTATTTTGCATTGTTAAAGATTTTGCTTCAATTAAACAAGAGGGAGGTTATATACATCCAAAAAATTGGATTTTTTTTGGCTTACCATTTGAGTTAAGCAGAAAAATCATCTTCAAGGATACAAAAAATGTTCTATAATTTATTTTGTTATATTTTCACCAGTGCAGTTCAGACCAATTGATTTATGTAGCCCAAATGTTAGATTAAGATATAAGTTTATGAAATTTTCTGCTGGAAGAGGAAATTGTTATTTTTTTGCACTACTTTCCAAAGGTTTCCTGTGTTGGCAAATTAGATACTTTGTTATTGCCAAGTTTCTCTTTTAAGTGCTGGTATCTGATAGATGCAGAAGAGGTAGTCAAATAGAGCAAAAATATTAAACTACTTTCTCATAATTTGTAATTCCAGTTTCTGCAATTTGAATACATTGTGACAATTAATCCATCTTCACTAATATTTAGATTATTTGCTTCATGCATTTTGCTTCCCAAATTACTGACTGGTTTCAGAACAGTCAGCAAAACTGAAGGAACAGTTGGAGAGAAAGCTAGAGATTTCAAGCTGGTGGTATAAAAATAGCCAATATATTGAGACCAAATATGCAGTATATGAAACTATATGAATAGTTTGAATAGACTGTATTCATGCACACACATACAACACACACCTGTTATATTTATGTTTTCAACTTCTTAGTTTTTAAATTTTTGTTACAATGACAAGATTAGAAATAAAATAGTGAAAGGTTGATTCTCAAAATGTCAAATTTTAAGCCATACATAGTACTATATATTCTATCTGCATAATAAATTAGGAGATGTATATAATAGCTTATTAGAATGCAAAGAAACTAGAATTACTGTTGCATAGACCTAGCCAGACACATGTGGTCCTTGACTTACAACAATTTATTTAGTGACCATTCAAAGTTACAATGGCACTGAAAAAGATGCAGACTGCACTCTTGGATTTTGGCTTCAATGTTTCATTAGGCTTTTGCCATATACTGTATTTTCAAAGGGTTTTGTTACAGCTAAGTGGTCTAGAAATATAGTTGAACTAAATAAGTGAAAAACGAAGGTTTTCACGGCGCTAATTTCTAAAATCAATTTGGGCAATATAAGTGGAATCAAAGAGTACAAAACCTCCATTCAAAGTTAAGGATTTCTGTATGAGGGAGTATGAGCTACCCTCTGCAGTTTAGTTTCAAAGTTAAGCATTTCATAAATATTGAGATTGCTTTTGAGACTTTAGTCATACAGGTAGTCCTCAACTTACAACGGTTCATTTAGTGAACATTCAAAATTTCAACGGCACTGAAAAAAAGTGACTTATGACCATTTTTCACACTTACGACCATCCCTTGCGGCATCCCCAAGGTCACATGATCAAAATTCAGATGTTTGGCAACTGGCTCATATTTATGAGAGCTGAAATGTCCCAGGATCATGTGATCCACTTTTGCGACCGTCTGACAAGCAAGCAAGATCAATAGAGAAGCCTCATTCACTTGACAGCTGCTGTGATTCACTTAACAATGGTGGCAAGAAAAGTTGTAAAATGGGCCAAAACTCACTTAACAAATGTCTCACTTAGAACAGAAATTTTGGGCTCAGTTGTGGTTGAAAGTTAAGAACCACCTGTGTGTCTGGATGAATTTTCTCTCTTGTCAATATTCAACATTTATCAGTTGTTCTTAGTGCTTTCAAATGACAAAACCTAGTGATTCCCCAGTACTTGACTTCATTTGTTTGGGAATCATTTAGTACTTGGCTTCTTTCCTTTATTTATTCAATCCTTTATTAATCCATTGTTTTTAATGCTTTTAAATCACTGAAACCTCCTGGTCCTTGTCCCATAGTCCTTGGCTCCCTCTAGTATCTTTTTAGAATTTTACTGCACCAGCCAGATGCTAAAATGCCTGAAGTGTAATACAGTTTTGTTATGGACAGCTCCCTTATAGCAAAGTGAACTGGCCAGAGGTCCTTCTGGTTTTTTTTGACAACGTTCTGCAAGCATAGAAAAGCTGGAATGTCCAAGACTAGTGTACTGAAGAGCATAATTCTGCACACACCAGAAGTAAATCCAAATAATTTCTGGGTTGAATTGTGTAGTGAGACACTGCTGTATTCCTTATGATTTGACTTGAGCTTTGGAATAAATGGTAGTTTTTGAGTTTGTGGGGAAAGCAACATCTTTAGACAGTAGAATAAGACTGTCAGTTACTAATCCAAAAGTCAGGTCAAGTTGACCTCCTTGGCTCTCTTAGTATAATTTTAGGGTTAGGGTTTTAGAAGATATACTTCTGAGAGTTTTTTTTTTTTAAATCTAACTGGCAAGGATCAGCTAAAGTAATTTCATACTGTAATCAGCAGATATAATTATTGTAGCCCACTTTTCTGTTTTATTTTATTGGACCGTTACCCTTTGTTATTGTTAACCTGACTTGAGCAAATTAACTAAAACACAAAAAGTTTATAGATGTAAAAAGAAAAAAACAGAAGTGAAGAATTTCCTCAGAAAGTTAAAAATGAATGCTGGGAGGGCCAGATAGTGGACTCTGTATGGAACAGGCAGGGAAATAGTGAGGTAATGAGACAGATGAGTTGGCATTGGAATTTGACTAAATGTCTTGATTTCATACATTCATCTTTCAAGCAAAATTGGAAATCACGCTGGGATAATGCAATATGGCTCAATAACCTCAGTAAACATTTGTGAAAACTTGTTATATCGTAAAAAAAAAAGAAAGTAGAATTCTATGTACAGTTGAGTTTTCAAAGATGTACATTTGTTAAAAACTACATAATAGGTCTCTGGCGATGGTGAATTTGCAAACCTGAATTAGCATTTGTTACTTGAAATAGAAGTGTCTATAGAGATTCTTAATCATCCAGGTCTTGGTTGTCCCAAAGGTGCTTTTCAAAAGACAACTGGACTTTCTTGGTTTTTTTCCTTGAAAATATTGCGCGTCTCATTTTTGGATGAGAAGTGAAACATTTTCACTGAAGAAGCTTCTTGAATGAAAAGCAAAATGTTTTCAAGGGAAAAAAATCAAGAAAGTCTGGTTGCCTTCTGAAAAGCATCTTTGAGATGGTTGAAACAGAAGCGAGTTTATTGCTTCTTTCTTTCTTTCTTTCTTTCTTTCTTTTTTCTTTCATTCTTCCTGTCTGTCTGTCTCTCTCTCTCTCTCTCTCTCTCTCTCTCCTTCCTTCCTTCCTTCTACATCTTTTTTTGCCTACGATTGTCGACACAAGTAATGATGAGAATGTATGAGTTTTTAATTCTCTAGGAAATCAACCTTCTGCAAAGCAATCTAGCTCCAACCCACTGGAATAAGAGATGGGTACAAAGCTATCTGATTTTAGCAGAACAAAATAAATATTCTGGGCTGTAATCTTCTGACCATATATAGACTTAACTAGCCGTTTGGAAGATATGGCTGATATCTGTGATCAGTACAAGGCAATTAGTTATGAAATAACTGTGCCGCCAAAGGGTGGTTTATAAGGTCATTCTTTAACCATGTTTCTGTGTATGTACTGCAGCTCACCAGGGCCCTCATACTGATCTGACACTGAATGCTGGCTCATAATAGCTTAGAAACAAATGGATTCGGAGAAGAGAGGCCAAGTAAAGCGTCACTCAGATCTGAGATTGTTGGGAAAAAAACCCACAGTGAGAATTGTCAGCAGATGAGTTGCTCCAAATGAAACAGCTGCAGCCAAAAGCCTCCTTTCCATTTTAAAGGGATTGATTATCTTCTTAATAGGGCACTAGAACTTTTTTATTAAAAAGTAAAATTTGTATGAAGGAGCATTGAATGAATTAACTTGGTAAAAAAGGGAAAACAAGGCTTCTGCTTTCACTGATTACTTAAATCAGTAAAAGGTAAGCCCTTTCTGATAAATGGGAATGGTTATCAAAGGAGTCTAAACTAATAGAGAACAATTACTTGAATAGGGGGATGTAAATTGGCTGCAGGCTAGACTGTGAAGTTGGAAAAAAATTCCTTGGAAGAAGGCAGTGGCAATCTACTAACATTCTGTTGCCAAAAAAAGTGCCTGGACATGTCCATGTAGTCGTTAAGAGATGAGCTAAAATCCAAGGAAACTTAACTTTAAAGTGGAACCAGGAGGACTTATGTACTACAGTAAACTCTGGATCTGAAGAAAGGGTCTTTTCGGAGTGAATTCCTCTTACTTTTATGTGCCATGATCGGTGATTAGAAAGTTTAGATCAAAAATAATCTGGGAAGCTGTTATTTGTATTTTTTTTTTTAAATTAAACAGTTATTCTTTGAAATCCCTTCTGTAGGGTAATTGTAGCCTCATGGACCTTGGCTATACCAGTCTGTGAATAATTCAAAATTGTTTATGTAGAATTGGACTGCATCCCAGAAAAATAGCCAACAGCAAATATCCAGCTTTAGGGACATGTCCACTCTATAAGCCTATACTCTGACAGATTGCCCTATAGACTAGAATGCCAGAAAAGGGATGATGTGGATAGTTTGCAAATTGTTTGCCAGAAAGTGACCCACCAGAGCAAATCATTTTCAGGTGGTTTAGTTTGCAGATAAAGTATTTGGTTTAGAGAGCGGCAGGGAAGATCCCATTCAACCTGCCCCACAGCTGATGTTTTGAGATTATAGCTTTCCGTATTGCAAGCCAGCATGTTTATGGAATGTGGCAAATTGGCAATAATTGCTTTAAGTCCCTAAATCATTCTGTTTACACTTCTGCATAACAGAAAGTGTAGATTGTGAATCTAATCTGTTTGCATGTGAACAATAAAAATGAAGCTTAGGGAGAATTTAAGACAGAAATATGTATATATTCAATTTCAAAGAGTAGAATTATGTTTCAAAGGCACTTTTTCTCCTTCAGGATACAATAACGGGTGATGTTCCAAAAAACTTACTTACTCCTTACTTTTCCACGTGTTCTGACTTTAATTAAATAATGTAGTGTGTGTGAACTGATATTTTCAATGTGAAAGGTATCAGAAAAGCAGGAGTTCACTTTCTTCTGCATAATTTTTCTTACCACTTATGTAACTTCTTCTTTATAGACTTCAGTATCCCCGTCTGAAATAAATGTATATTTTTAACCCAACAGCCATAAAAATAAAATTCAAAGCTTTACCTTAAGCAGAAAGGGCTTAAGGTAAGCAAAATGTGACGTCCCAAATTTCTTTGAGAGTGTATTTACAAGATCTCCCAGAACAGACTTCATGGGCTGGAGTCAGGAAGAATAGTGTCAGTGAACGCAATCCACTAATATCTGTGGGCCATGTCAGAGAAAGCTACTTAAAAACAACAACAACAACAACAACACTAATGAATATTTTCAAGGAATTTATGCTAACATTGTACTTCCAGGAAAATAATGAAAACAGATCTAGGTTTGTTTGTTTTTTTCCATTAAAAAGAATCTGATGATCTGGAATACTTTCCTGGGTTTTTCTGCACTGCCACATTCAGCTTCTTGTTCTCCGTATGGCTGGAAATGAAACCAGCTTAAGAAATTCGTCTTCTCTTTCAGTTTTTCCTTCCATTCTGACTATAAGGATGACCTAACACTCTGTCCAGATAGCAGTTAATATGGACCCCAATGGATAGGTTCCCTTGCTCCTTTTCCTTTCATTTGTGCCAAGAGAACTCCCTTCTCTGGATGTGTCTTTTGAAGAATGCCGAAATAAAGCAACAACCACAGTTTTAGAGTTACTTCTATCACTTGGATTAGAAGCGAACTTGACAGAAGTTTTGTCAGTTTCACCCAGTTAAATATATATATTTCTTTAATAAAGGAAAACCCAGCATTTCCTTCCCATGCTGTTTTTGTTAAAACAGTCACAAAGCAACAGCTAGCACCTCACCATTCTGGATCTTTGTAGCCCTTAGCTTGTGTGGAAATGTGATGACATTTCCAAGTTTTTTTTTTGGGGGGGGGGGATGAAAGCAAGGAGAAAGGAAACTTTTATCTGTCTTCAGATAAATGCAACTATTTTGTGTTTGGCATACACAGTGTGGCAGCCATTTTAGGAGACTGTTCATTAGCCCCAAAAGATACTTTTTTTTAAAGCATTTACATGGGATTTGTTTTATATTATATTTTTATACGAACTGCTGAGAGTCTTTTTTATTGTGGCAGCATACAGATATGTTTCACAAATAAACACATGCAATATGCAACCGATATTACCATCTCTAATCCATCAACACTTGTGAAACTTGTAGAAGAAGATCATTACGGTCAGTCTTTACACTCCCTGGCATCCATGTACACAGGCATTCAAATTACTACTTATTCCACAAGGGAAGGTACAAAATATAGTATCTACTATTTCCTTGTGCAGGATACCTGCATGGAGCACGCAGCACCTGAATTTACCTAGAAAGGGAAAGCTTAAGTTGCCAAGCAGTAAAAACCTGGGAATAAACTATAGAGTGGCAGACATCTACAAATTACAATAATTGCACTATGCCCTACTTTGCCTAAGCAGATATACTGTAGGTGGTAGAGCAGAAATTACATTTATTCTGTCAGCATGTAAAGCCAGCCATACAATTGTTCTATCCATGGCTTCTACCAACGCTATAGCCTTCCATTCTGTAAAGAATAACACCATAACAGAATGGTCCATGTATGTGATTCTGAATTTAGGGTTGAGCATATCGTATGTTTACAGCCCTTTTCATTCTAGATCATAGTGGCCTAGAATCTTTTCTGCATACATCTGGACTCAATTTGTTTAAATTTTAAAAGTTTGAGTTTAAGAATAGAATTATAAGATCTGGCAAGCCAGTCTTTGGATGAAAGTTACACTACTGTTCTTTTCCTTTAAAACAAACTTAAAACAACATGTTTTCTCTGAAAGTGAAAAGAAAAGAGAGAGAATTTTTGCTATCAAAAAAGTTGTAGTTCTTCTTCTTCTTCTTCTTCTTCTTCTTCTTCTTCTTCTTCTTCTTCTTCTTCTTCTTCTTCTTCTTCTTCTTCTTCTTCTTCTCCTTCTCCTTCTCCTTCTTCTTCTGTTTTTTTTGCATCTGATTTTAACATGGTGGACATTTACAGATAGCGGTAAGCTTTTTTGTATGTTATTGATGTTTATTTGTTTTCTGGATGATAGAGTATCTGCCTGGGGATTAGAGTAGGCTATACAAAATTGTCTCCAAGATATCCAAACTGCCAAGTATACATTCAGAGACATCTGAGACAACAGAATTTCTGTTTTCATCAGTATTAACTTGTGTATTAGACAATATATTTTTTCATTTATTTACTGCACAGATATTAGATATGTGCAATAAATATATGAATAATTGTCAACAAAAATATTCAGTACCCATTTAAGCATTATATTGTGGTTATTCATGCACATGCATGCAGATACATGTACATTTGTATATTGATAAGCAAATATCAAATAAAAAATATTGTTTAGCTGTTGTGAGGTAACATTAACCATGTTTGAATTTATTGTGCCATAAAAGCTAAGAAGGATCCACCTCAGGGCTAATTTGTTTGGCTTTGCATTTAGGGGGACAGCAAAGAGTAGATTGACAATCCTCTACCTATTATAGAAAAAAATGTCTTTATCCATGTTTAGTCATTATAATTCAGATATTTAGTCTAAAGATGCATTGAATTTAACTATCAGTGCAAAGTCACACCTATAATTTACATTTCCTTTGATTTGTAGCAGCCACAATAGTCTGAATAACATGATCATGTCCATATGTTCACTATATACTTAGTGTACACAGTAGAATGGATATTGCTTTGTAGGAAATGGAGTAAGACTCTTTTAATTGATATTCCAATAGACTGTGTCCTTGTATGAACAAATAGATTCAGAAATTTATCATCCTGGGCATATCAATAATCCATATGACATGTTTGTTGGAAATGTCCTAAACAATTGGCTATGCCAGTGTACAAATGAAAATGCTGATTGGTTGAAAAGCTTCTAATAATTATTTAACAATATAGTTGAAATGGTCAATGGGGAGTCTTGAATTAAGCTCAATGTCCTCTATTTTATTTTTTTATAGGAATATTGTTTTGTTTTTCTCCCTTGCCTCACATTTTATCCTTACACCAACTCTGTATAAGAGATTATTCCAAGAGTTATAGTAATGACGGGCCTAAAATAACAGAAGAAACTTAACTAAATGGAAATTTGAAGTTTGCTATCCTCCATTTTATCCCATCAATATACTAAGAAGCCATATCTTCTTGCTGAGATAGAAGTTTTGGCTCTAATGAAAGTTAAGCCATTTAGTGTTTTTAACATTCTTGACTGTGTGTCCTAGCAGATATTATTCATAGGAAAACTAGCCCTCTGTAACTTAAGTTCTGCAAAATTCATTATTCAACCAAGTTTGCTCAAAAATAGAATGGCTGTTCTCAAGAGAGGGGAACTTGGACATGGAATAAATTCTTCTGGTGGAAGATTGTTTCAGAGTTATACATACATACATATGTTTTCTGAGGTTTTCGCGGGTGTTTGTATGTAGGTCTTTGGTTATTCGGGTTTTCTCCCACGTAAAATTGAAGAACATAAGAACTCAGTCAAAAAAGAGGAACCAACTTCTTCCCTGGTCCAACACCTTAAAATCACAGGACATGAAATTAACTTTAAAAAGACCAGAACTATCGCCAAAACTGAACATTTTAATAACAGAATAATCAGAGAAGCCATCGAGATAGAAAAACGCCCACACAGCATGAACAAACGAGATGATACCTCCCGCCTACCAGCCATTTGGAAACCCGCCTTTATTGACAAACGACTCTTTAACACAAAAAATGACACCAGACCCACACTCACAAAAACCACACAGGATGTCACCACCACACATCCACGCAAAAAGCAAACCCAAAGCCACACCGATGATGAGGTACAACCACAAACCAGAAGCCAGACCACAGCTGCATCATTAGCCACTTTAAACCCCTCCAATCCATACATGAAGCAAACTGACACCCACCATGAAGAGGAGGCACGACCATGAACGCGAAGCCAAAAAATAGCAATGCAGCTCACCATTTTAAACCCCCCCCTGGCAACTCAGACTAACCTGAACACAACAAAGCCCCCACCCAAACAGAACACTCCCCCAGCCAATCAGAGCACAGCCAACCCCCCAGCCAATCAGAGCACAGCCAACCCCCCAGCCAATCAGAGCACAGCCAAGCTCTCATCCAATCAGTTCATACCCCCACTGGCAGTTAAAAGGAGGAAACAGCTACAACCACACATTGCTCCTAGAAGCACGAAGCCGAAAGCACCAGCCTGAAGATGACGAATGAGACTTCGTTGAAACGTCACCAAGACACTTCCAATTTTACGTGGGAGAAAACCCGAATAACCAAAGACCTACATATATATATATATATATATATATATATATATATATATATATATATATATATATATATATGTTTTCTGAGGTTTTCGCGGGTGTTTGTATGTAGGTCTTTGGTTGTTCGGGTTTTCTCCCGCATAAAATTGGAAGTGTCTTGGCGACGTTTCGACAAAGTCCCATTTGTCATCTTCAGGCTGGTGTTTTCAGCTTCGTGCTTCGAGGAGCAATGTGTGGTCTTAGCTGTTTCTTCCTTTTAACTGCCAGTGGGGGTATGAACTGATTGGGTGGGAGCTTGGCTGTGTTCTGATTGGGTGGAGGTGTGTTCTTCAGCCAAGCCCCTAACCAGTCAGAACACACCTCCACCCAATCAGAACACAGCCAAGTTCCCACCCAATCAGTTCATACCCCCACTGGCAGTTAAAAGGAAGAAACAGCTAAGACCACACATTGCTGCTCAAAGCACGAAGCTGAAAACACCAGCCTGAAGATGACGAATGGGACTTTGTCGAAACGTCACCAAGACACTTCCAATTTTACGCGGGAGAAAACCCGAACAACCAAAGACCTACATACAAACACCCGCGAAAACCTCAGAAAACATATATATGTATGTATGTATATATATATATATATATATATGTATGTATGTATGTATGTGTGTGTGTGTGTGTGTGTGTGTGTGTATATATATATATATATATATATATATATATATATATATATATATATATATATATTCTCAGATGGCATTATGTTATCTATTTAGACACATGCATTTTAAGAAAATATGTCCCACAAACATGATCAGTATTAGTGTGTGCCTATTACAGATTATTATGCAGGTTTTTAAAAGAAACAAATTAGTGCAATTCATAATAGGATTTCATTAGAATGTGATATTTCTCCATCTTAGAAGGGTCCAGGATAATGCACAAAGCAATAATAGTTAGGATTACAGGTGAATAGATGTGTTTCTAGTCATTATCTAAAATCTGATGGAGTTGTGGGTATCTAGAGTTCAACCTTCCAGGACTAAATTTCTTCACCATTATTTTGGGTCACTTCATAAGTTGACTCAAGGTGGGACCAAAACACAGGATCCCTGATCAGTATATGTATCAATTGGTCTTTTGGCGAGTCTTGTTTTAATTTCTTTAATTAATTTCATGCTTTAAAAGCTAGTATCAAAATCTTGATGTAGATCTGGTTATTCACAAGTGGTCACTGGATTATCAGTTTCACATTTTCTCATTTAACTATTCTACGTAACAATTTGACTTTCTGTACCAGGTACAGCTTCTGAACTAGCTTTAAAGACAGTCCTATACAGATTCCATTGTAATAAAAAGGTTGTGAGGTTATTAGAACATGGATATTGGATAACTATAACCAGGCTTTCCTAGTCCAGGAAAAAGTATTACCACCAAGGTGGAGAAAAGACTCCCATCACTACTGAAATCATATGTATCTTGGATGATGTCATTGAATCAAGAAAAACCTCAGATCACTATTTATTATTTCATGTATTTTAAAAAAAGAGATGTAAAATCTCACCTAGATGGACTCCCTTCCTATTTTTTTGAAACTGAGAATCACTTATCTATCCTAATCTACTCTGCCTGAGAGTTTTCTGGGATTGACAATTGATGGATAAATAAATCTTTACCTTGCCAGTACATTGTCATTCACATTATATATAAAATTATGTACCTTTATCCTTTCCTTGTTACATTTATACCCAGGTTTGTGCAGGAAGATTTGTTATTTTGGTGGGTGTCTTCTTTTTCCCAAGGATAAGATAAGCTTCTATCCTGGAAGTGTCCACAGCCCTTGAATCTGATGTCAGATCTCTAATCTAGAAAAATATTGTATGTTGAGACAAAAGGCTCCATAGTGCTCTCCTAGATCTGTGTTAATATTAAAGGAATAATGCAACTCCATACCACTGAAACAAGAGGAAGGGCAGAATCTATCAAAGATGTATGTTTTTCCTTCAGCTGTCAGGCACAAAGAATCAGGTCTAAATGCCAAGTTCCAGTTAAGAAAATTTATTGCTCATGCCTATACACAAGAATCTAGTCAATGGTCAGCATTAAATTGACTCTAGACAAGAGTTAATGGAATTCAAGAGGGCTTGGATTTAGACTGCTTGTAGGAAGTCTAGACTGATTCCTCTCTTGACTCTCAAGGCTCTGCTTGTCCTTCTCCTATATCCTTTTTGTTTTACCAATATATGCAAGGTAAAAGGGTTGGATTCTTCAATATCAGACACCCACAACACAGAAGGCATATAGTGGTTTTACAGTTTTTGGTGGAGTCATGAATAATAAAATAATAAAAAAATGTTGAGAAATTAAATATTCAGAATTTTTAGCCAAAAATATTGATAATATACCTATCAAATATAAAGGAGAAAGCCAGAAAGTTTTTAACCCACATACTCTTAAGTCACATTGGGCACTTTTCAGGATAGAAATTATTCAAAATGTCTAGTCTGCATAATCTACCTAAAAGACTATAGAGATGAGTGGGAGAAGAGAGTAGTAATTTAAAACATCATAATGAAAAAATGGTGCAGACTTTTATTTGTCAAACTCTCCCTGTGCTGTTTAATAACCATATTAGTTCTATATGATGGTGATTCAGTATTTATAGCATTTATACAGAATTTTATTAAGAATTCTATGACTTCCTTTTCCTTAGAAATTATATTCAATAAGAAATGAGAATAATGTTTGCTGGCAATTCTTTGTTCTCAGAACTGAGAAAAGCCAGTTTTATAAAAATGGGTCATCAATTTTTAGTACTGCAAAGCTTTGCATATTTAACATGATAAATTGAAATGGAGGGTTATTATTAGTAGAATTACTAGAACAGTTCTAGAAGTTACAATTATGAGAACAATTTCAAGAGATACACAAAAGCAGCAGGCCAATTTTCTACTGTACATATCTCTATTCAGCCTTCAGTAATACTTATGAGCTGGGAAGGAAAGAGGATAATTACAAAGGATTTCTAGAACAGATCTAACTACAACTCTTCTATCTTTCATTTTCATTTTTAACAGTGGATAGGTGATTAAATAAACAGTTATTGTTTTCTCTTCAATCAATCAGAATAGAGCTGGAAGGGACCCTGGAGGTCCTCCAGTCCAACCCCCAGCTCAAGCAGGAGACCCTATACCATTTAGATAAGTGACTGTCCAGTCTCTTCTTAAAAACCTCCAGTGATGAAGAATTTACAACTTCGGATGGCAAGCTGTTCCACTGATTAATTGTCCTCACTGTTAGGAAGTTTCTCATTAGTTCCAGGTTGCTTCTCCTCTTGATTAGTTTCCATCCATTATTTCTTGTCCTGACTACAGGTGCTTTGGTAAATAAGTTGACCCCTTCCTCTTGGGGGAGTTGGAAGAAAAAAAAGAGATCACATTTCCATTGAGAAATAAATTTCTAATTAAACATGCCCATTGATTCAATATGTTCAGAATCTGACTTCATTGCCAGGAACTCATTAATTTTTGACCCAAGAAGTGAGAGAATAAATACAGAAAGAAGGATATCTTCAGGATCTTCTATTTATTTCCTTCCTCTAAGTATAGTTTTAAGAGGAAGTGCAGGAGATAGGACAACGGCGTTGCATGGTTAAGGTTCTAGCCCTTTCTATTTGCCATAAGCCCATTCCATATAAAGGAAAAATGACCCACCATCCTACAAATGTCAGATGAAGCAACAACAGAGAAAAAGGTCATAATAACACTAGCAATGTCATGAATAGCAGCCGTAAGTAGCGGCCAGAGACTTAATCCACTCTAAGACGAAAGTGATGAAGAGATAGAAATGCTGCTGGCTATGAATCCTTTTGTAGTATGTTCCAAGCAGCTGTCAACTGCTCAACTTTTGAACAACTGGGACCTCCCAAAGGAAAATAAAAACTTCAGAGTGGTCAGTTGCAAGAAAACAGTGGCTCTTTGAGGATGCGCTGCTGAGAGAAATATGAACTAATGCAGAAGATAGTCAGGTTCTTTCTCCACAAAGTTAATGTCCTACAGAAAGAATAAACAGTGGTTCCTCTGGGGTTGATGAACTGAGCTTAGCAGAGTCCAGCTTCTTAGTTTACACAAATGAAGAGCTGCTAGTACAAAGATAATTAGGTATACGGTATAACACATCATTTAAGTTTACAAAACTTACAAAAGGAAAAATTCTTATAATGTGTTAGGCACTTTACTGATGTTGGTATCATTCTTCTTGGTTTTCCTGTGATGGGTGATATGCAAAAGTACCCAGATAAGTTAATGAGATCAAGAGGGAACTTCTATAGCCATCTGTGATTTTCTAAAAGCCTCCATGGACAGGGAATGCCACTGAACAGTGTGGAGCATGTAGTATGTAGTGATAGTACAGAGAGAAAGGGGCACTGTTAATCTTAGGGCATAAGCTTAGTTTTGAGCAATTCCCTCTGAACATCCTGATTTTCTCAGGAGGTTTTCCAGGGCAGAGATTAAGAAAGATGACCTGGATGGAGGCATGCAAGTTCCATTGTCTAGGGGAAAGGGGCTGAAGTTTTTTTAGGACCATAATGTCCAGATAATGTTCAGAAATAACTCAGACACTTCCCTAATTGACTGAACTATAAGAAGGAGACAGGATACGATACAATCAGACTAATAAGATTCTGTTATTATATCCAACCACAATAACTTTAATCTTAGCAACCTGTGAAGTTGATTTCATGTTCTGGTCTGCCTAGTGAGGCTGATGCCCAGAACCACCTTCTTCTAGGTTCAAGCAGTTAATGAAAAGAAAAGTAGAAGACTCTCCCCTTTATTTCTTCACAATACACTCTGCATTTTGGTGCCCAAAAATATAGCATTGCTAACCTCCAGCCTTTATCCATTTTTCTCAGGCTGAGATCATCCAAACAGCTCATAGAATCCTCATTCAACAAGGCCATTATCCATACTTTTGAGGAATATTTGAAACTGCAGATTTAATGGATCTGGGAAGACTATTTTCATGAATTCCTTTAACCAATAATAGAAATGTATTAAATTTTGTACTTAACTTACTAATCTTCTCATACCCAACTTCCCAAACTTGGTAACACATTTTGTCAATAGAAAGGAGAATTCTTTATTCCTGGGTTTCTTCTTAGTAGTTGAGCATCTTTCAAGTGTGACAGAAACATGATTGTTCTGTTGCAATCCATGGTTTAGTTACATATCCGTCATAACTTAGAAATCAATATATGATTGACTTCCAAGTCTATGATTGACTTCTAAGTCTTCCCTCTTGAACAGTTTTACAACTTAGCTTCCTGTTCAAGGTTAATTTAACTTGTGTCTTCTGATATAACAGATTGTTAGTTCTTGCTTGTCAGCCATGGCTATTTTTCATGAAGATGGGCTCCAGCATGAGTCTGCAAGCTCAGAAGACAAAACCTCTGGTGCCAGTGAGCAACCCAGATTGGATCCTGCAATGTATATTCACCTTCATTTGTATAGCTAAAGGCTGTTTAACAGGCTACATCTTGTAGATGTGTGGTTTAGAGCAGAGGTCACCAATGCCAGCATGCCGCGGGCTCGTACTGGTCAACGGATCGGGGGTTGGGGACCCCTGGTTTAGAGCATGAATACTAATTTGCCATTATTGGACTATGGTCACTACTACATAAGACAGCAAAAAGGAAGATGTATGTTTAGTTGGAGAAAGGAACATATGATCCTACTGTTCATTTAAAGTCTTTTAAACCATGATAGATTCATTTTTGTCTGGAATAATGCAGATGTTTACATTTTCGTTTCACATGTGGAAGGATGAGTACAAGAAAAAAACTCATATTAAATACTCATTATATTACTCATTACTCATTCTATAGCTGGATGATTGGAAGACTTTTGCTTGTACAGTTTCCTACAGTATTTTGTGTGTAAAATACTAAATACAAAAATACAAAAAATATTGTAATTTTTTTTCTTTCAATTGAATTACAATTTGAATAAAATTGTAATGAAAGCATCTCTAACTGATGTGAAGACTAACTCCAGATATACTATATGGCAAATCTGTAATTAGTTTTAAGGTCATAATATCAATTTAGCGTGACAATTTTTATGGGAATTGATAAAGTTAGACAGCTGGATCGAAGAGCTTAAATATGCTAAACTTAAACATACAATTGGGGACATAAATATCTGCATTCCTGCTTTCATGTTTATTATACATTTGCAACACAACCATATTTGGAATAACTATTCTAATATTTAAATGCAACATGATTGGACTTGAGTTATTAAATTTTCAAAAAAAAATATAGAGAGAAAATTGAAAGTTTCATATGGCCAGTATCCATGTCTTATTCATCAATGACATAAATGTGTACTTTCAGAAGAAAATAGAAGTAAATGGTGTCCAACACATGGGACCTGAGAATAGTAATTCAAATGTTCTTTTGGGTGGAACAATTTTGATTTTGAGCAAGTCTCACCCTTCATTCGCATTTTCTCTGTGGAAAGATCCAGAAGCTGTTGCTTCACTTGAAGCAGCACCAAACTTCTAGGGCACAGTGTCAAATTCAATCATGTGACGTGAAGTAACATGACATATTGTGCCTTTTTTTGCCTTTGTGGAACTGGGGTGGGCATGGCCTGTGCATGACACATCCAGCCCACAGGCCGCCAGTTTAACACCCCTGTTCTAGGGATTCTTTTTAACTAAGCTATTTCTGAATAATTGGAACTGAATTGAAAAGACTGGCAAAAAGTATTAAATGCACAATTGTCCAGTGATTCTTCCTCCATGTTGTGGAGGCTGGAACTTTTGCAATTAAAGCCTAAATGTATGGATAATAATTCATGAAGGCTTCATATATATAATCTGCTCAGGGGGGATCCTGTTTTATAAAGGTGCAGATTATTTTAAAAATCAAAATCAAGAACAAATATAGTCATCCTGGGTGTGCCATAAAACAGTATTGCACATATGGTCTGGTGTCTGTCTTGGATTTTATTTTGTTATCCTGTACTGTGCAAGTAAAGTTGCTGAGTTTATAAAAAGCTTTATGGCTGCATTTCTATATACATTACCTACCTCTGGCTGGCTATCATGCTAGTTAAACCATCAGGATTTTTATAGCTCTGTAGGTGAAAGGCTACCAAGCCCATCTCCTTTTCTTGGTGAGAATTCTCTTTCTTTTCTTTGTCTCCTGAGTTTTCTACTTCCCTTCTTATATGATTTCTTCTATAAGGTGTTTCAATTTCCTCTTCCTGAATCCAGTAAAAGAATATTTCTGTGTGAGACACAGTCTGCATCTTTGTAATATCCTTGTAAATGTATTTCAAACTTCCCCACTGCAGATTGCCTTTAAATTCCATAGGAAGCTACGATAATTCCATAATTTTGAATGTTGTTGTGTTAATATTAAAAGTTTTACATTTCATTTAGTTGAACTTCAGTCCTGTGCTAAACTGTGGGTTTGATGCTGATTACATTTTTTAATGTACTTTCACACATTAAGAATTGTAATTTACTTTAGGCTCAAAAGCAATGACTTGCTGAAGCCAATACATCCATGGCTCCGTAGTCCAAGCAAAGATGAGAACAGAAATCTGTGCACAAAAAGCAGGACCCTGACTATTGGAACCGCCTATACTGAAATAGGACATATGCTCCTGAAAACCTGGAGCATGTGCTCTAGTGCCAGCAGGCTGGATTATAATGATAATCTTCAGGCGTCATATATGTTAATGTTATTATGTTGTGAAGTAATATGGCAAGCAAAAGTATATTTTGTGAAAAGTTACAAATAACCAATCCAGATGTGCAAAGATATTCTTGTTTTGGTTAAGGAGTAGCAAAATATATAATGAGGGATGGGCCATTGAATTTTAATAAAATGTGTCTTTTGCAAAATGATACTGTCATGAGCATAAAAGGAGATGCAACATGCTCTCAAAGGGAAAAAAGAACAATGTGCCCAGGAATCCTGGGCAGAGATTCAGCAAGCCATAAGAAACAAAAATCATAGGTTATTTTGTCTTCTAATATCAAAAACTAAAATTAACATGGAGCCAGAAAAGGATATTAATTCAATTTCTCCTGACACGTGTAACAGGCATTTTCAAAGTGTATTTTCATGCATTGAAATTGCATCTCAAACATTACAGGACCCTATACAAGAGAGGCCACTGGGTTTCATCCAGGTGGAAATACAAAAACTAATTGCACACATACACACAAAAAATAGTAAAGCTCCTAATTCAGAGTTAATTCCTCTGCAATTCTTAAAGTTTAGTTTATTATGGTGAACTTGAGTGTTAGCCCCACTTTTCATCACTATAATCTCTTCTATGATAATTCCTAAAACTGGCCTCAACATTCGAGCTTCTCATTCCTGGCCAGTTATTGGGTAAGGCACTGAAAATTTAGAATGCTTCAAGTTTATCTGTTGTTGTTGTTGCTGAGTCACAAAGTTATGTCTGATGCCAGGCCCCTGTCCTCCACTGTCTCCTGGAGTCTGTCCAAATTCATGACCATTGCGTCGATGACACTATCCAACCATCTCATCCTCTGCCATCCCTTTCTTCTTTTGCCTTCCGTCTTTTCCAGTCAACTTCATCCTCTTTGGCATCAGTAGTTGGGGCATAGACTTGAATTATGATGTTGAATAGTTTGCCTTGGATTCGAAATGATGTCATTCTGTCGTTTTTGAGATTGTATCACAGTTCTGCTTTTCCCATTCTTTTTATTGACAATGAGGGCTGCTTCGTTTATTATAAGGGATTCTCGCACACAGTAATATAGATATAATGGTCACCTGAATTAAATTTGCCCATTCCTGTCTACTATACCCAAGATGTCGATCTTCAATCTTGCCATCTCATATTTGACCGCATCCAGCTTACCTTGACTCATAGATCTTACATTCCAGATTCTGTACAATACAGTTCTTTACAGCATTGGACTTTCTTTTCACCACCGTCCACAGCTGAGCATCCTTTCGGCTTTAGCCCAGCTGCTTCACTTTTTCTGGAGAAACTTGTAACTGCCCTCCGCTCTTCTCTGGTAACATATTGGACACCTTCTGATCTGAGGGGCTCATCTTCCAGTGTCATACCTTTTAGCCTTTTGGTACTGTCCATGGGGGTTTTTTTGGCAAGGATACCTGAGTGGGTTGCCAATTCCTTCTCCAGGAGACCACGTTTTGTCAGAACTCTCCACATCTTAGGTCGACCTGCATGGCTTAAGCTAATAGATTCTTTGAGCTGCACAAGCCCCTTTACCATGACAAGGCAGTGATCCATGAAGGGAAATTTACTTTATAATAATAATAATAAAGTTGGAAGGGACCTTGGAGGTCATCTAATCCAGCCCTATACCATTTCAGACAAATGGCTATCTGGTGTCTTCTTAAAAACTTCCAGTGTTGGAGCATTCACAGCTTCTTTTACAACTCACTAAATAGAGTAGTATTAGCTGAAGGAACACATAAAGACAGGCATGTTCAACACTTGGCCCAAGGGCCAGCATGCATCCCTGGACAGCTAGTAATGTGGCTCCACAAGATTGTAAACTTGTAACATTATTATCTGATTTTTAGTGATATTTATATACATTAATTATATATTTTATATGCAGCCCAAGACTACTCCTCTTTACTCAATGCAGCCCATCAAGCCAAGAGATTGGACATGCCTGTGTTAAGGCAGTATGTTACTTGAAATATGTTTTCCTAGGGAAACCAAGGGATAAAAACGAATCTTTTTACTGACCCAGCCTCTGTTTTCTCATATTTTTCTTGTGCTCTGACTGTAGCCAAGAATTGGCAAAGGATATTCTTGCCATTAGCTTTTTAAAAGACTAAGTTCTGCAATTAATTTCCCTCGTTCTATTGTCTCAAAAATGTTGGTCAATTGAAACAATAATTAACCTTCTGGACTTGATTTCCAGCACACGCTGCAGGGCTGAGCAGCATGCTAGGCTTAGACTGACAGTCGCCAGGCCTGGATTTCATTAGGAAGGAAATGGGACTTAATGGCATGTCAGTTGGAAAGATTTTCCTATGTAAATACACACACATTTGCATTCACCTTTTTGATCCCACTCTTGTATATAAATAAGATTTTGAAAATGTATTTATAAAAATTAAATTACGTTTGCACTGGCGTGTGCTAAGTGTGCAGATAGATGTGTTCCAGAGTGACACAAATTCCCATGTAAATTAATCCATTGCACCTCTTTCAAAAGTCTTCTACAAAGCTGATTATTAAAGTAAACCCTAATCATTGTTTTAAAATGAAACAATTAGAGTAAAAGGTCTGCTAATCATGCAAGAAGGCTACAGTATTGATAAAAACAGTAGAACACCATGTGTCTATATCATCAACATATGAAACACAGTAGAGCTTCCTCAACAGTACAGTTTTGGAACTACTGAAAATACTAAATGAGTTTGTATTAGTCTATGCCACAAAATAAAATATTGCTTTCATTGATTTAGGGTTAGGCAAGACACCTATATATATCTGTAATAATTACATTTTAATCTGTATAGCAAAGAAATCATGGTAGAACTTGCAAAAAAAATTAAAAGATACTGAACTTCACTAATGGATGCAATTCAAAGAATGTGAATATACCATCATGGCAGATTGTCCAGCAGCAGCCTATTGGTGGTCATATAATCAGTAGGTGTCAATATGTTGTATGCTACAAAAAATAAGAGTTTGGGCCACTTTAATTGCCATGAAAAATCTCAAGACAAGAAATACAATTTAATGTATTTGTGCCATGAATAACATACTTCTTGATGACCCTGGTGATTTAACAGTGTAAAGTGAGAGGCAGTGTGTGTGTGTGTGTGTGTGTGTGTGTGTGTGTGTGTGTGTGTGTGTGAGAGAGAGAGAGAGAGAGAGATTTCCAAGTTCTCAAAAAATGCTTATATTTAAAACAAAATATTTCTTTTGGTAATTTGATTTGGTAGTAATCAGCAGTTCCCAAAGCTCAGAGAATATATTCATTGCCTGATGTTCCCATCAATAAGTATGTTGCTGTGTTCTGAACCAGTTGCAACATCTTTGGAGCAACCACAAAAACTGAAATATTCACATAAAGAAGAATCACCGAATTTCAGTACAGTAATAAAGTACTCAATAAATAAATAATAAACAGGAATAGTACTATTATAATATTATCGATGGTATCAATGTATTTTGAGATAGCTCTCTCTAGGAAAGGCCTATTGTAGAATACTTTTTGATACAGAAATCCCCTGTATCACGTAGAAGGAATTGGTCATTTTTAAGAGTCAAGTCCTGATCAATACTGTTAAATCCCTAGCTACTGGACCTGGGAGTCTTTCTGCCATAGAGTCAGGATGATGATGATGATGATGATGATGATGATGATGATGATGATTTAAATGTATATGCTGCCTGACTTCCAGTCACTCTGGGATGCTTACAATAAAACAAAAATAATAGAAAAAAAATAGCACAAGGCGGAAGAAGTATAATAGCAAACAAAATAAACCCCAAAGGGAACAGAAGGAAAGAAAGAGGCATCAGGCATCTTCTCCAAAGGCCTGAGAGAATAGGCAGGCCTTTCAGGCCCTTTAAAATACCAGTAGGGTGGGAGCTATTCAAATCTTAGGCAGAACTTCATTCCAGATGGCAAATGCTTCCATAAAGAAGTTGCACTCTGGCACCCAGATAGGTGGCATTCTTTGATCAATGCAAGCCAAGGCAAGTCAACCTTGACAGATGTTATCTCAGAACCACTGCACCACATATTTCAAAAATCCTGGAGCACCGGGGAAGTACCTGAGGATTGGAAAAGGTCTGATGTGGTTCCTATCTTCAAGAAAGGGAAAAAAATAGACCCAGGAAACTACAGACCAATCAGTCTAATATCAATACTTGGGAAGATCCTGGAAAAGATAATCAAAAAACAGATCTGCGAACAACTAGAAGCAAACAAAGTTATAACTGGGAGCCAGCATGAGTTTGTCAAAAATAGATCATGCCAAACCAATCTTATTTCATTCTTTGATAAAAGTGACCAAATTAGTAGACTAAAGAAATGCTGTGGACAAGTATACTTAGCTTTCAGTAAGACCACAATCTACTGCTTGGTAAGCTAGAAAAAGGTGGAATAGACAACATCACTACCAGATGGATTTGTAGCTGGCTGACAAACTGTACTCAATGAGTAGTCCCCAATGATACTACATCCACATGGAGAGAAGTAAGCAGTGGGGTACCACAAGGTTCTGTCTTAGGCCCAATACTCTTCAATGTCTTCATTAATGACTTAGATGAGGGACTAGAAGGAGAACTCATCAAATTTGCAGATGACACTAAACTGGCAAGAATAGCCGACACCCCAGAAGACAAGCTCAGGATCCAAAAAGATCTTGACAAACCTGAATAATAGGCCCTATCCAACAAAATGAATTTTAATATGGAGAAAACCAAAGTTTTACATTTAGGCAGGAAAAAACAAAGCTATAACTACAGATTAGGCGAGACCTGGCTCAAAAAAACAGTAACTATGAGAGGGACCTTGGAGTCCTAGTGGACGATCATTTGACTATGAGCCAGCAGTATACAGCAGCCGCCAAAAAAACTAATACAATCCTGGGTTATATAAACAGAGCCATAGAATCAAGTTCACGTGAAGTATTAGTACCATTTTATAAAACCCTAGTGAGACCACTTCTGGAATATTGCAACCAGTTTTGGTTACCATACTACAAAAAAGATGTTGAGACCTTGGAAAAAGTTCAGAGAAGAAAACTAAGATGATCCAAGGCCTGGAGACTAAAGCATATGAAGAAGGGCTATAGGTTTGGCTAGCCTAAAGAAAAGAAGATAGGGGTGACATGATAGCAGTATTCCAGTATTTGAGGGGCTGCCACAAAGAAGAGGGGGTCAAATTATTCTCCAAAGCACCAGAGGCAGGGCAAGAAACAATGGTTGGAAACTGATCAAAGAGAGAAGCAACCTGGAATTAAGGAGAGAGTTCCTAACAGTGAGGACAATTAAACCATTGGAACAGCTTGCCCTCAGAAATTGTGGGCGCTCCATCCCTGGAGGTTTTTTAGAAGAGACTGGACAGTCACTTGTCTGAGGTGGTATAGGTTCTCCTGCTTGAGCATGGGGCTGCACTAGAAGACCTCCAAGGTCCCTTCCAGTTCTGTTCTATTCTGTTCTGTTCTGTTCTATCAAACCAATCATTCAAATACAATGGGAGTCAAGCAGTCCTTCGAGAACCAGACCCTATGCCATTTAGAGCTTTATAGATACAACCAGTACCTTAAATCACGTATGGAAACAGACTGGCAGTCTCTGCAAGTTGTGTAGCAGTTTGTCAGTTGGAATGTGTCAGTTGTTAAAAGATTCAACTGAAGAGACATTATGTTGTTATGTGGTTGTAAACCTTTACGTGAGCTGCAGAGCTTGGAAATAGAATCATCATGTAAGCCAGAAGGAAAAAAGAAATGGTTGAGAGCAAAGAAAGGTGTTGTATTACATTTGTTCTAATTTGTGGATTTGCTTTGAGAACAAAACCATTTAGTCCTTAGAGGGTTTGTGATTTTAAAAAGGAAATGAAATATTGAAGATATTTAACCTATTTTAATTTGCTGTATGAAAACAGATGATTTATTCGTTCTGTAAATAATTTCTTAAATCAATACTGGACTCTGGAAATAACATTTCAAATTGTGGCATTCCATTTGCATTTGTGGTATTGGTTCCATCCCTTTGTCACTGAACTAGTTTATTCAATTTATTCACTGAATTATGTTTATTTAGCTCTGTGCATTTCAACGGATCAATGTTTAGTTGATGTCAACTAAGTATGCATTAGGAATGCTGTAGATCCAAGCCCCTAAGACAATGTTACGCAACTTTGGCAACTTTGTGTGGACTTAATCATCCAGAACTCCCAGAATCCCCCAGCCAGCATGAATGACTGCGGAATTCTAGGAGCTGAAGTTCATACATCTGAAAATTCCCAACGTTGATAAATGCTCCTGTAAGATAAAGAGAAGTACCAATTTTTGTTAACAGTAGGATTAATAATCCCCACAACCAACTTGCTCAGACTGAAGAGGCTACTTGGATAAGCAGCGAGACGTTTCAAAGCAAAAGAAAGAAAAGTCCAGTTGCCATGACTTAAACATCCAGACAACTCTATCTGGATGACTGAGAATCTTCATCAACAAGATATGTCCATATCAATGCATTCATTCATTCCTGTCATATTCAATTAACAGAGATAATTTTATTATTTTTTTTCTAGTAAAAAAGTATATGAATCACACTTTATGTGCACTGTCTTGAGAACAAATAGTCACTGCAGGTCTGCCCCAGACCCATCAAATGTCTTCTCATACTTTATAGTCCCATCACTTAGCCAATATACTGTAAATGTCTACATCACTAGTGTCTCTTTTAAATCCATCACCCTTTAAAATGAACATATAAAATAGTTTTTCATTTGTTAAAGATGAACAAAATGAGGAAGCAATAATTTTGATTAATTGATTATGTGCCATCCAGTTATTGTCAGCTCTTAGCAACCATATAGATGTTTCTCAATTATGGTCTGTCTCCAATTTGGTCCTTCATATTTTCCAATGATGCACTCAGTTTGCCACTGTAACTGAATCCATCCACCTTGCTGCTGCTCATCCTTTTCTAGTCTTTCCTTCCATATTTCCAAGCATTATACATTTCTTAAGATTTGGACACAATGTTGTCAGGATATAATAATTTGAATCTGGCCATTTGTGCATGGAGTGAGAACTTTGGGTTGACTTGTTTGATGATCCATTTATTGTTTCCTTGGCATCCCCATGGAGGATTTTTAGGAGTTTTCTGCAACCTGAACATTCAAAAGCATCAATACTCTTTGTATCCTGGTTTTTCAAAGTTCAATTTGCTTTCATAGAGTGTCACGAAACAAAACAAAACAAAAACACTGCCTGCACGATTCTGATCTTTGTGAGTGTAAACATGTTATGCCATTTGAATATCCTTTTCAAAGTTTCACTGCTTCTGTACTAACTGCTAGTATTTCATAATTGCTGATTCCTTTACTGTTAAGAAGCAATGTTAAAGGCTGTGCATTTCTTGCAGCAAAGACTTTTCATGTGAGTGCACACAAACAAATGCCTTCTCTAGCAGCCTTACTAAGTTACGATAATGAAATAAAATCTTTCCTATTGACTAATGGTCAAATTAGCCAAAACATAAGCTTACAACTTCTACAATCCTTCAGACAATTGAGATATGCTACAGTGAATGAATCTGTTGATACTGTACTATAGATATAGGCAAAGTAAGCTGATATATAAATTTAAAATGATTAAAGCATGGCTTTGTAGAACACTATGGCCTAATTTTAAAAATTACACCTTTTGAAGCTTTGGGAATTTAGAAAAATAGCAACAGCAACACAATATATCACTTCATAGTGCTTCCCAGCCCTGTCTAAGTGGTTTAGAGTGTCAGCGTATTACCTCCAAGAACCTTGGAAGGACTGAACGCTGTGTCAACCTTGAGCTGGTCAGGATTGAACTCCTGACAGTTGGCAGAGTCAGCCTGCAGTACTGCATTCTAACCACTAACTCATAAGATAGGAATTAGAAGGAACTAGTTAAGGATAGTTATAACTGTATGCATGGTGTATAGATTGCAAGTACTGTAGAAGTTTTCTGTTCTCCTTTATGGTAGTGGACCTTGAGTCATTCTGTGACAATAAAGAATAAGGGATTCAGGAGAGATGAATTTTTCAATTATCTTTTTAACAGACATGTTTTTTTAAAAAAAATGTAGCATAGGTTTAAATCAGGAAATGATTGAACACCACCACTTAAATAGATCTAACTGAGAAAGATAAGACTATTGATTGTTTATACTAGTGAAGAAAACATGCTGTATCAGAGACAGCATACTTCTCATTATCACTAACTGAGGTACTTGAACATTCTTATCTCTTTCATGTGGTTTTTTATTACAGGATTGGAATGCTGAGTTAGATCAGATCCAATAAGCATTTCTTGGATTCAGTCATTGGATTCCTTTTTGCAAGTTTCATTTTTGCCTTCTATGGGTTTTATTTATTCTATCTCCCATTCTTCCAAGAAACTTAAATAACTTATTGGATTTTCTTTCTTCAATTTTACCTTCACAAGAAATCCATGAGCTAGCTCAGTCTAGATTAAACAGTGAGGTTTGTTAGTGAGTGAGGATTTGAAGGTGGATTTCCACAATCCTTCCAGGATTTTCACATTGCGGGTATCACAAAAGAAATGGACAATAGGATTACAAACTAAGAGGACTAGGAAGCAAACAGGGTGTAAAAGGAGGTATCTTATGCTGCCTGGTTCCTATTTTGCACCCAATACAATTTATAATATAGGGCAGGAGTTGGTCAGTTATGCCTTCGTGTGCAAACCAGTTTTTTGTTCTCAACACATTTCTCCTTTTGAATAACTAACTCAGAACAGCCAGCTGAATTTGTTGACACATCTCAGAAAGATTGCTCAGATAAATGTACTGAATCTAAAACAAAGGCTGAAAGCATGAAATCCCTAACAGGGGTTTAGATCAAAGATAACGTAATAGTACACAGAGCACTCAGAGAAGTTGGGAAGCTTTCCAAAACCACGTAACATTCGTATTCGTCAGTGTTGCAGACAGCGTTCTGGGGGTTGAGGAGCTGACAAGATCTTGATTCCTGGATCTGTTCTGGTCTTCTGTACCGTAACCCTACATTGTTTCCAGTACCATGTCAGTACCCTGCTTTGATATCATGCCCTCAGCTTGAGCATGGTTGCATGTATCTAAGAATGAAATCTAAAGAACATATGCTTGCAAATAGGAGAGAAAGTTCTTGCACTCCCTGGTAATGATCTGCTATAATGGTACTGGTCTGGATCTCCTGTATCTGCTGTGGCTTCCTTGAAAAATAAGATTGGTTATGGGGAACCAAAGAGAATGGTGTGGCATTTAATAAAACATTGACAATCATGGTATTCTTTATAAGTAATTTCAAGCTTGTTGCTGGAGCACATAATGGATGGCTATTATCTGGGTAGCTGTGACAGGAATGTGTTCAGTAAAAAGAGTACTTTAATATTGTGACAGCCCCTGAGAACACAGAAAGATTTGTTTGTGGTCACTCTCACTTCTGCTCCAGAATTGCCTTTTCTCCCTTTATGAAATATTTAAGGGATATCATATAAATTCAAAATGTGACCATTAAAAATTCCAAAAGTTAAGAAAGTTAATATTTAAAATTCAAAAGAAAATTTGTTTTGCTTTTTGGACTAAGTTCATTAATTGTTAAGAATTATTCAGAGGAAGTGAGTAAGTATGAGGCATTATCCTACATGTGGTGCTACAAGGAAGGACAGAGTTGAAATGTTAATATATGGTGTTTAGTTGGCTTGAGTGGAGTTACAGAAGAATCTGGATCTTGCTATTAATTGCTATTGTTTGCTTTAAGAGTATCTGCTACTTTTACCTTCTGGCACATCAACTGCATTATACTGCTTGATTGCTCTTTAGCACATTCATATTTGTTTGTGGAGATATGTATTAGATCAAGGGTCTTCAAACTTGGCTCTTTTATGACTTGTGGATTTCAACTCCCAGAATTCCTCAGCCAATATGCCTGCCTGAGGAATTCTGGGAGTTGAAGTCCACAAGTCATAAAAGGGTCAAGTTTGAAGACCCCTGTATTAGAGGCCTGAACACAATGTGGACTACAATTTATTTAATGGTATCTAGTACTATATTTGACTTTATAGATGATAGGGTTTTAGTATAATGACAAGCATAAAGACTGACTCAGTATTTAGGCCAGTCTTTGGATGCTTTGAAAGGGGTGGTGTAATGCAAGTTTCAGAAGTTGAAATGTATAAAAATCCCTTGAATATAGCCCTTGCTTTCATGAAGCAATATAGTACAGAAGATCTTAAAGTTTTTTGTAAATGATAATAAGGCTTCCCTAATTAGGAGTCTATTCTATCTTGAAATCTTTAGTGTTTGAGTGGTAGGCATTAATAGCTAAGAGTCTTAGCCTAAGACTATGCTTCTATCAGCCAATAGTTTTCATGTAGACTATCTGATGAAGAAAATACCATCAAGGCACCTAACACCTGGACAATTACATTCATTAGATACACAATTGGAATAGTAGACTGGACTCAAGCTGTCTACTGAATAAGAAGACCAGAAAAATATTGACAGTGAATAATGCCCTTCATCCTCAGAGCAAGGTTGACAGACTCCACTTACGAAGGAAAATAGGTAGATATGGAATGTTGCAAGTACACCAAACAGTTGAAGAAGAAAAAAGGACATTGGAAGAATATCTGAAGGATAGTAAAGTAAGGGGCATGATGGCTGAGCAATTAAAGATCCTGAGCTTGTCAGCTGGAGAGCTGACAGCCCGTGTTTGAGAACTGAGCTCTGTGCAATAGGGTTGCTGGAATTGCATAAGTCTAGTTTAACAAAGAGAAGGATGAGGGGGGACATGATAGCAGTGTTCCAATGTCTCAGGGGCTGCCACAAAGAAGAGGGAGTCAAGCTATTCTCCAAAGAACCTAAAGGCAGGACAGGAAGCAATGGATGGAAACTAATCAAGGAGAGAAGCAACCTAGAACTAAGAAGAAATTTCCTGACAGTTAGAACAATTAATCAGTGAAACAACCTGCCTCCAGAAGTGGTGAATGCTCCAACACTGGAAGTTTTTAAGAAGAGACTGGACAGCCATCTGTCCGAAATGGTGTAGGTTTTCTGCCTGAGCAGGGGGTTGGACTAGAAGACCTCCAAGGTCCCTTCAAACTTTATTATTATTATTATTATTATTATTATTATTATTATTATTATTATTATTATTATTATTATTATTATTATTATTATTACTGTTGTTGATGATGATCTGATCATGATCATGATGTTATTATTATTATTAGCTGAACAGTGATATGAATAGATGTGTACAAAACATTCCAGCATGAAAGCAGTCTGACGTCAGAATGTGTGATTCCATATATCACATTCCAGAAGATCACTCAAACTGGCCTATTACAAAATCAGAAAGTCTTGTTTAAGGGTTGGGCCACTTTTGGAACACTGCAGCTGATTTTGGGGCAGAATACATTGTGACAGAACATTTTACATATTCTTATCTGATTTTTTCCCCTTGCCAAACATATAAAAACATATAAAATAAAAACACAGTTATTCACCATTAACATATATCTTAGTAAGTACAGACAGTTCACAAAAAGACAGTATCAATTCACTACAGTGACTAATCTTTTTCTGATATATATCTGTCTGCATAATTGGCCTAACTACCTGCATAATCTTTTTATCCAGTGTAGGATAAAAACATGTGTATGTATCTTAAAGACAACAATTCCTCTCTGGTATGCTTTCAGATTCTCAAAAAATATTGTTTAGTCTTGACCACATTTATTAGCAGATTTTGTCAGATTTAATGTTCTCTGAGCAACATCTTCTTTTATATAAATCCCTTTACTTTGCCTCCTCTTTCTCTGTAGTTCTAGTTATCACAAAAAATGAGCTCTTTCTGAATTGCTGGGAATTGTATCACACCAACACTCTGAGTAAATATGACAGCCCACATTCTCTAATCATTGCAGCTTACCTCAAAGCAGTAGAAACTATTAATCAAAATAGGGTAATATAAGAAGCCATAATACTTCTTCAGCTAAAGAGGAGACATTCCTGCAACATAATCTTCTTTTCTTCTGGAGATGTAAGAACTTTCCTGTAAACCTCATATAAGTTTAGCTGCTGGTCTTTCTTTCATCAGAGTAGAATGACAGCTATATGAGTTCATCAGGAGCACGTAACTCAAATGAAGCTTAGTCTTCCCCCCCTAAATTAACATATTCTAAGGTAGAAGCAGTATTGTTTTGATACGAAAAGACCTGTTGAGATGTTTATTATTTCCTCAAATACACAATATGTGACTTTGAAATTTCTGCATTAAAGGTTCTCTGCAGTGGTGGGATTCAAATATGTGAAAAACTGGTTCTCTGTGTGGATGCCGCTTCTGGAAGTTCTGGGCCTGGGCAACAAAAAATTAGCTACCGGTTCTGCCGAACTGGTGCGAACTGGCTGAATCCCACCACTGGTTTGCTGTCTGTTCAAACTGTGTTGAACTTTGAAAAAAAAACCCCTCATGTAGTCATCACAAAGTCTCTAGTGATTAACAGAATTGGCTTCATATAAAAAATATTTGGAAAGAAATATAATGTGCATTTAAGTAATTGGAACCCTGCCCCATCCAGCATGATATAGATCTTTCAATTTTTCAAAATATTATAAGTTTATCTGCATTTTTAACATAATTTGGTTATAATTTTTTTTAAATAAAGGAGTTATTAAAGCAAAAAGGAAAAAAAAATCAGCTTTCAAAACCTAGGCCAAAATTCATACAATGCAGATATTTTGCATATTGTGGAATATAGCTATGAAAATTTTAGTATTTTGACAAAGAGAAAATATATTGGGGATTTCTGACAACTTACATAAGGTCTTGAGAGAAGAACATTGCAAAATCTCTGAATAGGTGCAACAGATTATAAAACTTGGGGGGGGGGAAGTGACAGTACACCATATATAGATAATGAAAGGAATTTGAAAAATTAGCAGCTTCTGTTTGATATAATTTACATTTCTTAGACTAATGTGTAGCAGGGAATATGCTCATCCTTAGATTTAAAACTTCAGTGAAATGCCCACTCTGTACTGAAGTTCAAAAATAAATGGAAAACAACATTCATTTAAAAAGTGCTTATTAGAGGGAGAAATATTTACAAATTCCTTGGAGAGCCAAGAGAACCAGCCTTTCAATAATAGAGGATCCTTGCTTCTAACGAATCTGAACGTTCATTAGAAGCAAGGATCATGAAACAAAACTATTACAATTTAGATTCTTTATGATGCATCTGTGAAAAAAATAATATTGGACAAAGAAGACAGAAGGAGAAAAACAAGTCAATAGTGGATGGAGAGAATACGGTACATCCAATAGAAGAGAATAGCTCAGAACCGCGGAGTCGTTGGTGTTCTCTGAGCGTGACGGTTTGCTTGCAGTTGTTTCATGACTGATGATACTACCCAATAACTGATGATGATACTTAGTTGAGTCATGAAATGTATGCAAGCGAACAACCAAGCTCAGAAAACACAAAGGACTCCATGGATAGAGTACTGGAAGCTACAGAATTGTATAATGTGAGAGACAGGTCAGCATGGGCAGTTTTTATCCATAGATAAAACTTTTATCCATAGGCTAAAACATATAAGGAATGGTTGCTGGAATTGGGTATGTCTATAATGAAGAGAAGAACGAGGGGTGACATGATAGCAGTGTTCCACTATCTCAGGGGCTGCCACATAGAAGAGGGAGTCAAGCTATTCTCCAAAGCACCCGAATGCAGGACAAGAAGCAACGGATGGAAACTAATCCAGGAGAGAAGCAACCTAGAACTAAGGAGAAACTTCCTGACAGTTAGAACAATTAACCAGTGCAACAACCTGCCTCCAGAAGTTGTGAATGCTCCAACACTGGAAGTTTTTAAGGGAGAGACTGGACAACCATTTGTCTGAAATGGTATAGGGTTTCCTGCCTGAACAGGGGTTGGACTAGATGACCCCCAAGGTCCCTTCCAACTCTATTAGAAAATAGATATGACTAGATGGAATATAACATCTTTATAAATGTCTACGTTGAACCATCTAGGGTAAGAAAAAACAAAACTGATTCACTGCATATAATCCAAAATCTATTTGAAAATTATTATCATTCTGAATTGACAACTTTAATTCTATTTAATGCCAAATTAACCAATGTTACTGATTGGGTAATTCATTATTTACATAATTCATGCTATTATACATTCATATTTTTTCAACTCAAAGTTAAAACAAAAATTGTAGTTTAGAATTTGAATATATAACTGTTTCAGCTTTGGCCAAAAGTGTAAAATTTTTCAGTAATTTAATCCATATCTTAACATTGTTCAGGAGTTGATATGCGCCCTTCTCATCCATACCCCTTGGTTTCAAGTTGGCATTAAAAAAAGGAAGGTACACACTGTAATTTGTGCTAGTCATGCTGTCTTGTAGCTTGTGTAGCTTTTTGAAGCAGTAGCCACCAAATTCATTGGTCCTACAATTACATAGTTTCATAAGTAAAACTAACTTAAGAATTATCTGATTTGGCGATATCTGAAAATACAACATTGCATTATGCAATGCTGTAAAGCAGCTGTGATTAAATTCAAATCCAGCACACAGAAATAGTTTTACTGTTATTTCTCTGCTTTATTATATTGTGTGTTTTAAGTATAATAACAATTTTATGTTTGGAGCTGGATACAGTATGCATTGTCAAAGTCAAAGTACTTTGTTTTGGTTATTGACCAGACATGCATAACATGAAACACTGAAGTAAAATAAGATAAAAGATAAACATAAAATAAATAAAACGAAATGGAATTAAAACTGAGTTGACCATAGCCAGCACAAGTGAATTTTTTATAGATCAGAGACAACACTTTTAATATTGAGTCTAATATTAACACTAAGGCTTCTGTGAACATATGATTGTGATTGTAAATACAACTAGAAACAGATAAACAGGAGGATTGATAGTAAGTATCATGGTCAGTTGCACAATCAGCCAGATGTTTAGACTGGATTTTGCATTTTTATCCACATAGTGAGTCCTTCCCAAGACCTGGTGTTGTTTGATGGTGTTAAAGGTATAATCCCAGGAAGTAAGCTGTTCCAAGTAAAGCTGCCTTTTGCAATTGACTGGTGGTGATTTTATCAATGCCAATGATGTTCAAGTGATACTCCAGTTGTTTTGGGATTGCACCCAAGAGGCCTATTACTATTGGTACTATATTGGCTTTCTTTTGCTATAGTTGTTCTACTTCTGTTTATAATTCCTTGTATTTGGGATTTTATCCTGTTTTTTTTTCTTTACTGTCTCCAGGTACTGTCATGTCCACTACCCAGACTTCTTGACTTTCTTTTTCATGGTTGTTAAATTTGGGATGTTATAGAGTTCATCGTACGGACTGGATTTAACATTTTTTTTACCTATCAAATCCTTCCCAAGGACCTGGGATAGGCAGATTTGATTGTATTACAATTATCACTACATGATGTAAGTTCTTCCAAGTAAAGCTGTCTTTTACAGTTGACTGAGGGTGAATTTGAAAATGCTGTGGTGTTCAAGTGGTACTCCAGTTGTTTTGGGATTGCACCCAAGATGCCTATTACTATTGATATTAACATTGCTTTCTTTGGCCACACTCTATTTCTATAGGCAAATCCTTATATTTTGTTATCTTCTCAATTCTTTCTATTCTATTCTGCTGTACTGCCAGGTACTGCCACATCCACATCCACTATTCAGACTTTTTTGTCTTTCTTATCATTACTCCTGAACTTGTTTCTAGTAAAGTCCTGTAAAATATTGCTGCCTATTAATTGAAACTTGATGAGTTTATTATATATATATATATATATATATATATATATATATATATATATTGCTGTGCTTACCTAAAGAAGGTAGTACAGTCTGAATAGTGTGATAAATTTGTCTCACAGATCCTAATAGGATTGGCGAAAAAGCACATGGTCTATTCAGCATCTCCTGGCTTACAGTGATAAAGTTGTTCATTATGAGATTTTCTGTAATTTTCATCCAGAGTTGCAGTTTCTAAGGCACTCCAGTTTGGAATATCAGAGCTCTTTGAAATTTTGGTGTGGTGATCAGATTAAGATGTATCACAGGTTTACAACTGATAACTTATTGTCCTAAGAAAACTTCAGTAGGAATTAGTCTGTGCTTAATTTGATCCTCCATATCAAATATTCGTTCTCTCAGGTTCTTCCTACTGTCAAATAGTGCACAAGAGGAAAAGTGATAATCGTGCAGGTTCTCCTCCATCCCCTTTCTCCATTTGAAGTTAATGTGTCAGATAACACATATGAAGCTAAAGCTACAGGAAAAATAACAAGCCTTAGCCAAAAAATTTTTTTAAAGTGCTAATTCATGTGCTGGTTCTAATTTAATATAGTCCTTCTTCCATACAAAAAAAAAATCAACAGTATTTGGCACAGCAACATACCTGAAGAATATTTCTTAGAAACCTGAGCAGACTCAAACTTTGAGAAGTTAGAATAAATATCAGATGCATTCAATAAAAAAAAGCTGTTAATGAACCTGAAAAGAATTTTATTATAACTCTTAAGGAATGGACTGGGCTTCCTAAGAATGGGAAAAAGACTGGATAGCTGATGCAGATTTAGAGCAAAAATGCAATCTTCCCTAACTCACCTAAAAGTTGGAATTTCTTTGGTGAGTGCTGTTGGATATTATAGCAGAATCTTAGATGGCATAATTTTGATATAAGTAGAAAGAGGTGGTAATCAGTTGGTGTTGATATCAATAGTACACCATAGTTTGTCTCTTGGTATCATGTCAAATGCACTCAGCAAACACTGCTTATAAAGCTAGGCTTGGGGTGATACAATATAAAGTTGAATGTAAAATAGAATAGCGTGGTCAGAAACCAAACCGTCATTCTGCCAGAATATTTTCAGAGTCCATGCAATCCACTGATTGTTCATACAAATTTTTAACATAACAACTTCCTAACTATCCTTAAAAAGACTGATAGGTATATAATTTGAGAACATCCTTTTTTGTGTATTGGAATTATTGTTTCCACACATCACTCAATCTTCAGAGACAAACATAATGCAATCAATGAAAAAGTAAAGTGAAGCTAGAATTGGGACTCATCCAGTGGTGGGATTCAAATATGTGAACAACTGGTTCTCTGTGTGGATGCTGCTTCCAGAAATCTATTCTGGGCCTGGGCAACAAAAAATTAGCTACTAGTTCTGCTGAACTGGTAGGAACTGGCTGAATCCTACTACTGGACTCATCATTCCAGATTGTCCTGATTATCTCTAATTTTATGTAGTTGTACCCTAGAGGCTTTACCAGGCTTGAATAAGTTACTAATGTCCAGTCTGGGGAAGAGTCCATGTCCACAATATATACTTTTAGGAAGTAGTCTATCCAATTTCCATGATTCAAAAGAATATTTACATCTCTGGGAGTCAGGGCTGAGCCTTTTCAATAGTTCTTATTCCAACTTTAATTAGGGTGGATCTCAATAAAATTGCCATTTTTTAAAAGAAAGAAAGAAAAGGAATCTTCCAAAATTCCCGTCACCCCTCTTCCTCTAATAAGAGGACAGCTTTGGCCCTCCCACAGACTCATGTGTCAGGACTTTTGTCCACAGAAATCTAGCCCCCTTTTGGTTTATTATACTAAGAAGACATTAAGGCAAATTTTGAAACTAGTTCAGAAACGTCAACTAGAACCATTGTGAATTTTGACCAGATAGCTTATCCAACTTCCCATTTCCAGAAGGTTTGGTTAAGTCATGTTAATTTTCAAGCATAGTTCAAAGTGCTGATATTTATTTACTCCGTTCTGGGCCCCTGATAATAAAAGAATATCCATTTCTGCAACAATTGGTGTATGTTTTAATTTACTTATCATGTTATATCCTGCCTTTATTATTATTATTATTATTATTAATAATAATAATAATAACAACAACTCAAGGCCATGAACAAGCCTAAAACTCCTCCTGTTTTCCCCACAACAACCCTGTGAGGTATATTGGGCTGATACAAAACTGGCTCAAAGTCACCCAGCCAGTTTTTCATGTCTAAGGCAGCACTAGAACTCGTGGTCTCTTGGTTTCTAGCCTGGTGCCTAAATCTCTAGACCACAGGTGTCAAACTCGCCACGTCATGTGACATGTAATGACGTATCACAACTTTTTTTTGCATTGCCGGAGATGGGGTGGCTACAGCTTCCATATGATGCAACAGGCCCGCGGGCTGGCAGTTTGACACCCCTGCTCTAGACCAGTGGTGGCAAACCTTTTAGAGACCGAGTGCCCAAACTGCAATCCAAAACCCACTTATGCATCGTCGGCGTGGCCCATTGGGTGGATGTGGCCAATTGGGTGGGCGTGGTGTGGAGGTAACAGAAGACTGGGTGGGACTAAAAAGTTCAATCAATCAACTCCAACTTTGCAAGATCTTTTTTCCCCCTGCGAGAAGTTGAAATTGACTGATTGAATCTTTTTTTTTTGCACATGGCATCGGAGGCTTAAAGTGAAAAGGTTTTATAAAACCCAGCTGAAGGCCTAGGACTGAGGCAATGACATGCGTATCCACAGAGAGGGCTCTGAGTGCCGCCTCTGGCACTAGTGCCATAAGTTCACCACCACTGCTTTAGACCAAACTGGTTCTCATTATTATCAATATCATTAATATCTATTACTGATATTCTTTTTCTAAAAAACTTCTCAAGATATCAGCCAAGTAGCCTTCCTCCAAAAGTTGCATTTCAGATGTGATAGACTACAATTTCATCATTTCCAGCCAATATGACTAATGCTGAACATATCTGGTATGCACCAGACTGGAGAATGACTTTTTTGTTTGGCTTTGGCACCCCTATTGTAGAATACCTTACACAGAAAGATTCACCTGATGCCAACTGTGCTATCTGTCAGTTGCCAAATGAAATCATTTTTTATTTATCCAGGCAAATTTTCAATATTGTATCTTGGCTTTTCATTTCTGCTGGGTTGTTGATTCATTTTCTAATTTGGCTTGGGTCTTAATTGCTACTTTGGGATCCAATTTGATGGTGGTATGTAAATATTTAAAGTAAACATTTATTTTCTTTATTTCATCACTATTTGTGAGGTGGGTTAAGCTGACTGGGCCAAGTTTACCTTGTGAGATTTATAGCAGAACTGAGATTTTAATTCAGGTTTGCCCCAGTCAAGACCGTAATTTCTATTTCCAACCTTAGATCATCAGGGAAAGAAATATCTGCCTTACTTATCCAAAATGTTGGATAAGCCCTTCCTGAAATGATTTGTATTGTAATTTGCTATGCTGTTTGGTCTGTCAGTGATCCTATATGGTGGTGTTTTGTGTGTTTTGGTTTCTCTGTTTCTCTGCTTTTAACCATATGTTAGATGCCCAGAATCTCTCTTAGTGACTTGAGCAGCCATATAAATTATATAAATAAATGAAATCCATATGTGTGTGTCTGTATGTGTATAGATCAGATATGTGAAAAGAACAATGAGTAGCCAAAGCTCTATAAATAATGTTCATACATCAACTGCTGAAATTTCATTTCACATCAGTCAAGTTGGAAACTGACAGAAATTTCTCAAATGTAAAAATTATTGGGTGCGTTTCCTTGTAATATTAATTTCACTTGGAATATTTTCAAATTAAACAGGTCTGGAAGACTGCCCTTTAGAATGGACCACTTTAAACATAGGAAAGAAAAATATCTGATGTAGGCAGAAATTAACATCTTACGATCCAAACAAAGTTCATTAGAAAATGATACATAAGCTTTCATTCACTACCATAATTTATGACTTAACTGTGAAATACCAAGCTGTCTCAAAGTGATGAAAAAGAAGACAATTGGAATTTGTTGAGACATCAGTTCTTGATAATATTAAGGTATCATCATTTAGGCATTGATTGAGAGAAATATGTATTATATTTAGTTAAAGCTTCTATATAGCTTGTCCATAAACTCTCTGTCAAGTTGAACTTGATTACTGGTTATGCATCCATCTAATTTTCTCAGCAGCAGCATATAAATGGTTGGCCTCTTCCTGTTTGGCCTATGTGGTTTTGGTATTCCTTGGAAGTCTCCAATCCAAATAACCATCCAAAGTCAAACAAGGCTTTCTTAGGAGTATGGCTGGTCCTTTAACCTTGGGGGGAGCACTATACATTTCATATAAATCTGCAGATGCATGGTTATTAGTCTAATTCTATCGATTCAAAAATCTATATGGGTGTTATTAACTTTAGTTTAAAGATCTGTTACTCTATGAAATTGGGTCTACATTGCTTAAAGAATGCCATTTAATAACTCAGGCACTTTCAGACCCTTGCAGATGTAATTAACCTGTCCTCAAAAAGCATATTAGAAGTACCATTATTATCTATCCCATTGTAGTTACATGGTGATTTTATTATGGTTTTAACTTAATTTAACATTTTCTCTCCTATATTGTATTATTATATTGTCCACATAGCTTCATCTATCTCCCTCTCCCTCTCTCTCTCCCCTCTCTCTCCCTTTCCCTCTCCTTCCCTCTCCCTTGCTCAATCTATCTATCTATCTATCTATCTATCTATCTATCTATCTATCTATCTATCTATCTACTGTCTGTCTCTGTCTCTATCTATCTCTCTATCTCATCTATCTATCTATCTATCTATCTATCTATCTATCTATCTATCTATCTACTGTCTGTCTCTCTCTTTCTCTCTCTCGCTCTGTATCTATCTATCTATCTATCTATCTATCTATCTATCTATCTATCTATCTATCTATCTATCTATCTACTGTCTGTCTCTGTCTCTATCTATCTCTCTATCTCATCTATCTATCTATCTATCTATCTATCTATCTATCTATCTATCTATCTATCTATCTACTGTGTCTCTCTCTCTCTCTCTCTCTCTGTATCTATCTATCTATCTATCTCTCTATCTATCTATCTATCCATCTATCCATCCATCCATCCATCCATCCATCCATCTATCTATCTGCTGATGCTTTATTTAAACTAAATTTGTATATTAGTGATTGCATGGTATCTGTAGATGCCATACACTAAGTAAAATAAATAAAAGAAGTACCATGAATCTGGAACACTTATGGCATATCAAAAATGAAACGGGTGAAAGAAAGTTTTGTGTTGTCTACAGATTTTCGTATCAATAAGAACAATGAACACAAAATTCAGCACGTACCACATGATACTAACGTTTCTATTAGTTTTAACATTCGCTTTGAATATAATGTTTTTGCTTGTAGGGAAAATAATAATAATCTCCATTTCATTTAATTGCGAAAGCTCTACAGTAATGTACCATTTTCCCAGCACCCGTTCTTTCTGCTTGGGTTGGCAAACAGGTTGAGAAACAGAGATGGCGAGGAGGGTAATTTTCCACATTACTCTTTTTCTGTGGCCCGAATCATTCTTTCCTGCTGTCTCTTTACTTCCTCCCATAATAGATTTCTTCATTGCATTCTTTAGAAAGTACACATATACTACAGTTTTCTCAATTACATTCACCTTTTGGATACCCACAAGCTAAAAACAGACATCATAATAAGTAAAAGTATTCCTTCAAAAACAGAAACTCATTCTTGTCAAAATTCCCATCTATAAATATCTCCGAAAAGGACAAGAAAGTTTAGATTGGCTAGGTTGTGTGGGTGCCCTGCTAAAGCGCCAGCCTTCAGTGGTATAAAAAGGAGTCTGGTTTGCATGGATCTATAATATCCTATTGAGTGTTTTAATAAAATCAACCTTTGCCAGCAAAAGCATCTTGTCCTACACAACAAGTGCTGGTGCCAAACAAAAGGGCATGGAATGCTGAGGAAGTGTCAAACCAATCTGATTGGATCAAATGCAGGGTGTTCATTCCAGAACTGTTCCTGTACCAATAAAGGAGTAGAAACACAGAACAGCTTCCTAGATGAAGAATTGTTATATCATCAACAAGAGGGTTTACTACATAGAGAAAACTGAAGTATGCAAAGCACTGCCATGATTATAAGGTTATAATCTGTAAAATATTACTGAGAATACTCAGAACATAGCTTCATACCGTTCATCTCTTGATTTAACCATTTAACACCTTGGCGTATTTTTTACAAGGGGCTTTGTAGGGAACATGACTATATTCCTAAAAAGTGAGGGATCAAGTTTAGATCGTCCTTCAGTAGATCAAAACTAAACTATTTGGGAAGGGAGCTGATAGCATAGTAGTCTCCTGACAGAACCATGCTTGAAGAAGTAGGCAAGGCCAGGACAGAGAACAAACAAAGGCAGGAAAGAAAATTAAATTTGATTAAATCACATGTAATTTGAATTTAACATAACAAATTAAATGCAAGTGGTGTGTTAGTCCTAAGTAGTTGACTTTATTTTCATTGATTTGTATTATAGATTTAGAAGGAACTCTTGTACTAGCCTCAAAACTTTCAAATTCAAGATAAGCCTTGATTACAATAGGCTGAGGACATGGAAAGGATGAGGAAGCACAAAGAGATCATATATAACCTGTGCAAAGGCACATCCGGTTTCATCCAAGGGTAGATTTATCTATTATTTGGGAGTCTAGATTACTGATTTTGAACTAAAGCTATATAACACACATATTAAATATAGAGTAAATATTGCTAGATCATGCTGAGATGATCCTATTTTCCAAGCTCCAGCCTACCCAGGCTGGGATGGAAGATCTAAATTACTCAGGGCTTTTTTTCTCATAGAACGCCCAGAACGGAGTTCCGGCACCTTTTTTGGGTGGAACCTTGTAGGGTAGGCAAGACAGGTTATATGATGTGTGTGAGTTCCGGCATCCATTTTTTTTAGAAAAAAAGCACTGAAACTACCTACCAATAATATGAGATTATAGTTCTGTTGATGACACAGCTACTCTTCATAACTGGGATTGGTTGAGAATGAACATGATTTCTTTTAGATGTCCTGTTTAGAGCCTTGTCATTTCCTTTCAGAAGAATTGAAGAGTGATTTCTGTTAACTTACTTTGTTCTAAATCTGACCAAATGGATCAGATCCCATCTAGGGCCTGTTCTCTGGCAGTGAAAACAACCAAGCCCCCCCCCACCTCCATTTTTCTCTATTTCCACTGCATCACCACAATGTGGTGTTTGAAGAATTATTACAAACTGATTTCCATGGCTGTCAGAAATAGTCTATCAGATTCCATTGTGACAAGTACAGTTGGGTATCAGTATGCTGATCTTCTCTCACTTTAAATTGGAAGGTTTTTGCCCTCTTTTACCTTCGTTTGATGAATATTTTTAATGTTCTGTCTGACGTCTTTGGTGTACAGGCGTTGGCCCATAAATTGGCAAGGCATATAATTCATAAAGCTAATAAATAAAGACAATGTTTTGAAATGCAGTCAAAAAAAGGAGCATGAGCATAGCTTTCCCATGTTCAGGAACTTAGTAGCTCTGTGTACACTATAGTTCCTTTTTGATTGGTATCAACTGATATGAGCAAAGTTATTTAAAAAAGTTGTGATTCAGGTCAGACCTGATTTTAATTTATGAAATCAGTCTGAGTAGCTTAACAGAATGGGAGATCATTATAGCATGGCAGTTTGATTGCTAAGGCATTCCTGGGTTTAAGTTCAGGGATAGTTTGAATGTTTCAAGCTCTAAATGGTTGGGGGCCAAATTTCTTGAAGGAGCACAAGTGGCAAACTGAGTGATATAACGCTGGAGTCTCCAGTATGGAATGTTCTCTTCAAAAAAAAAAAAAAGAAGCTCACCTGATGATTATGTTGCAACACTGTGCTTTTCAGTGCCATATTTTTGTTCTTCCATGCATTTCAGAACTATTTTGTTTTGGAGTGTTTACTTTGATTCGATGTCCTGCAGTATTTATTCTTGCTGCTGGTTTTCTGTGGTTTTACTGTGTGTTGTTTTCTTCATTGTTTATCATGAGAAGGGGGGGTTGTTTGTTTTGTCTTTAATTTGTATATATGCCACCCAGAGATCCCCAGCTATTGGAGGTACTAAAAGTGCAACAAATAAACAGTGTTCAGTTGATTAAAAATGCGTGCTGCTGGAGTACCGCCGGAGTCTGCCAAATGACTCCAATCTTGTTCCAACTTTGTTGGCTATCAATTTATTTATGTTCAGTTCAAACTGCCAGCTCTGACTCAGCAATGAAATTCCTTGTCTACCTTTTGTCTGAGGATTGGATTTTGTTTTCTTTTGTTTTGATTTAAAGATATAGTTATTGATTCCTTGGGTGGAATAGACCAGATCCACCTGCCAGATCGTTGCTTATTTTTTCATATAATAGCGGACTTCTAAAGGGAAAGTAGACTGAATTTATTTGCTGATTGACTATTTGCTGTGCTCTCCTAACCTTATTTTTTGTTTTATAATGCTTCTTGTTATAAAACATTTTTGTATTGTGAATGTAGTTTCCTTGTTTGCTGAGGAATTCATAGCCAGCTCACAGAGATTTTCACAAAGGAATTTATCCCTTTTTTATATATAGAGAAAAAAATTGTCCCCGTTCTTTCCTCTATTTTCTATAGGGAAAATCTTTAAATCATTGTGAGTGAGGCTGGCAGAGCCATTGAGCATTTTTCTCAGCAGCTCCACAATTACTGCAATCCCTAGGAAACGGAAAGGCCAAGAAAAGTGAGGCAGAGGAAGAGATGTCTCAGCCAGAATTATTTTCAATAACTGAATTTTGAATCAGCCTGATGAGGAATTGGTCTTAGATCTTTTCTTCTTCTTTTTCTGCATGATGCTAATTTTTTCTTCTCTGTACAAATTAGGAAATTATAATTTATATTATCAGTCTTACAGGATGTGCATCCATATATTCCCTTTCTTTCAAGTCTCTTGTGATCTATAATATTAATTTGGGTATCTCCATTTCACCTTTTTTGCACAGAGGCTTTAGGACAGCAATTAGCACTATTTTGTGGTTTGTTAGGAGTATTACATTTTCTTTTGTACAAAAGGTGCTTTTCAAAAGGCAACTGGACTTTTTGTTTTTCTTTGAAGATGTTTCACTTCTCATCCAAGAAGCTTATTCACTTCTGAATGAATGGTGGAGAATGAAAAGATTTATACTCCTTGCAGTTATCTGGTCATTAGCATTCTTTCTGAGAATTGTTGAAGCTGTTTGGAAGCTTTTCTGTGCGCTCAGGGTCACCTAAATAATGCAAATGGGTGTGGAGCCTTCTCGGAACTGCTGAAAGGACTGTGTTGTAAACAGGAGATAGTGAAATATCTTCAAGAAAAACAAAGTCCAGTTGCCTTTTGAAAAAGCACCTTTGGGACCACTATGACCTGGATGACTGAAAATCTCCAATAGACATTTTCTTTTGTAAACATTCTATTTTTAATGAAGCTACTGTACTCTTTTCCTATAATACTTCTATAATTGAGCTCCATTATTACTGACTGTTTGCATTTGGAATATTTAAAATTAAAAGGATTATTGTATTTTAGTTTTTCTGTTTAAATGATTGAAGGTTTGAAATATTTTAAATGAGAAATTGTGCTAAATAAATAGTTGGCTGGAAATATTACAACAACTGACAATGTAAGTATATAAAATATTCTATCAATATTATTCCAAATTATATAAAGGAGAAGAATTTCCCCCACCTGATTTGATGAATATTTAAAGAAACAAAATTTATTAAAGATTATTGGCTTGGTGAACTTGTAAAACTAGAAAAGATTGGGTTCAAATACAGTACATACAGCAAATGCAACCAATTTTAAAGATTAATATTCAACTGAAACCAGAACTTTTCTTGCTCAGACCTAATGGAAAGACAGCTAGAAAAGACAAATGGAAGATGGTTTTTGAACACGGGAACTGTATTCAACTGCAACAATATTATTATTTGCGCAAGATACAAAGACTCTTAGTAAGTACTCACAGAAGGAATGGTTGGTGAAGATGTCAAAATTTGCAGAGAAATTGACTGGGAAAAGTCAGTTACTATATTTGTTAGTGACTGGAAACCTTTATAAGCTTTTTGCTGAAAATGGAAAAAAGGAATTTGTGATTTATGGGTTTGATATTAGAAAGTGTAGAATATGGAAAAGAGGGAGCCCCAGTGTCACCCTAGAGAGAGGGGATAAAATATAAATGCATTTATAATTGCTGTAAGAATATCAGCTTCTTTATAATGTTTTTTCTTCTCTACTTCTTTTAATTCTTTCCTATTTATATATTGCTGTCCTTTCCTTTGTCTTCTGTACGTTTGTATTGTTTTGATACTGTAAAAAATTATTCAATGAAAACTAACAGTTAAATCTACTAGTCATATACCTTTAAACTACATGCGGTAGTCCAGTAGCATGGACTAATTATTCTTTGTTAATTCCTTAAATGTTTGATCAGATAATATTTCAAATGGAAATATTAAATATAAAGGCTCCAGATAAAACAGTCCCAGAGCAAAAACCATTTTAAAAGCTGGGATAAAAATGGTTTTAGAACCTGGTTAAAGTCAGTAAAGAAAAAAAAACATTTATTTTTCTGGAGATGTCTTCCAGATTACATGTAGGGCCTATTCTTGGTACCTGCCACCTTACAGCCAGGTCTAAACTTTCAGTCTATACTAGGCCTGCAGATAATCTTTCAAATAGTTTGGTCCCAACCATTAGAGATTTAAAGATTTAAAGAATACTCTAAATTAGACTCAAACCAGCATTTCGTGAAACTTGTACAAAATAAGTTGATGCAATGAAAATATTTAGTCCATACAGGTGTCATTGCTATATTTTGTAGCAGTGAACATTTTTTAAAAAGTTTCTAAAGGCTACCTGATCTAAGAGACCTGTCTTTTCTTGATAAGATTATAGTTAGAAAATTAGATGAGACTGGTAAAATTACTTCAAGCATCTGCAGATTGATAAAATAGAAATATTCTGAAATAACCTTTTTATTGGTTAAATGTAATCTTCTTAAGATGACCAACTGTCCTCCTTTAGGGAGGACAGTCCTCCTTTCGAAAGCCAATAGGAATTGCTGCTAAGTGCGCCAAATTGCTGCTGAGCGCGGCCAGCAAACTTTGCACATGCAAGTTGTCTGCAGCGAAGGCAAATTGGCAGGAACTTTGCACCCCTCCCTGCTACCCAACTACACCATCTCCTAGTTAGTCCCGAAGATACTTGGAGGAGACTGGAGCGGCAACGCCATGGTAAGTTTCTCTTGATCTTCAGCCCTGCTAGGGCAATAATGGCTGTGGGGGCAAGAGGCAGGGGCGGCGGGGCTGCTGCGGGCGGGGGTGTGAGGGGCGGCGGTGGCCGGCTGCCCCCGTGATGTGGGAGCCACAGGGCCCACTCTACACGGGGCTTCGCAGGGGCGGCGGTGGTACTGGTGGGGCTGCAGATGGGGTGTGTCGACGGTGGGCTGCTCCCTGGGGCTGGAGCCGGCGCAGCTGGTGCTTTGGGAGCCACGGGGCCCACTCTGCATTTATCATATTATAGTGTATTCTGTATTATTGTTGCAATGAATAAAATGTTTCTTTTATGTACGATATTTTTTTCTTCAGTTTGTGTCCCCCTTTTCATTGTAAAAAAGTTGGTCACCTTAATCTTCTCCAATACTAATTTAAGAGATCAGCAGATTACCTGGTCACAGCACTTACCTTATGCTTCAGTTGATCTGCCCTCATCCATTCCAAAATAATTCCAGGTATATATTTAAAGTGTTCATTGCATTTTTGAATTTATAAAGTAGAAATGAGAGATTGAGCTATTTGCAATCCATATACTGATTGTTCCTTAGCCTGCTTTTCTGATGACTCCACCCAAGAATGAATATGTTAAAAGTGTAAGGGACAAAATAGAATTTGGGGCAACCCAATGGCCAGATGAGAAAGATATTCTCTAATTTTAGTTTTATAATCCCAGGGATCAAATAATCCCAGGAAAAATAATATGAAAAAAAAAGTTATATTCAATGACATTAGAAACTGCTATGCAGTTTAGGGAAACCATGATTGTTGAGGGTGAAGGTTTGTTCTCCGAGCTTGTGGGTTGATTTCTGAACATTTAGTTACCAGGCTAGGTAACATCTTCAGCAGAGTTTAGGGGATGTCAGTGATCTTCTGTTTATAAGGACTTAAGGTATGGATATGTCAAGTGAGGGTCTGTGATAGGTCTTGTGATGGGTCAGGCGTGAGTCATCAATGAGTCTATATTCACCGCTATTGCAAACCATGATTGTCTCATTCCTCCAATAGAAGTCAGTGTGGTGCAGTGGATAAGGTATTGGAGTACAAATAGAGATGCTATGTTTAGTATTGGTTCAGCCTCAGAAGCTCACTAGATCAGTGGTCTCCAGCCAGCCATTCTGGGAGTTGAAGCCCACAAGTCTTAAAGTTGCCAAAGTTGGAGACCCCTGCACTAGGTGACTTGGTCTAGTTCAGAGGTAGGCAACCTTGGCACTTTTATGACTCGTGGACGTCCACGATTCATAAAAGAGCCAAGGTTGCCTACCCCTGGTCTAGTTATTCTTTCTTAGCTCAGACAACCCCAGAGCATTATTTCTGTGGGGGAAAATAAGAGGAGGAAATGCTAATTTCATAGTGTTGAGCTCTTAAATACAACACAGGATATAAATTAATAAATATATAATTTCCTACCAAAATAACTAAAACAACATCCAGGCAAATCAAAATGAAAAGATTGAAACAACTAATAAGTGCCTTTCAAGAAAACATGGAACAGATATGACAGCATGTGCTCCAAGCTTTTCCATAAAGTGATCGACTTTTTCAGCAGTATGAAATTTAAATTGGGTTTTTCAAAAATAGTTTTATCATTACTTTCTTCACACTAAGATTACATTGTCTTTTAGTAAGACAATTGATCATATCTAAAAACAGACAAGTCTTGGACATTTACAGAATCCAAGATCAACAGGTTCTACAGAAGATTACTCACCTTCTTGTTTATATTACCTGCTTATACTGAGGTAGTGTCTACCTGTTTATATTGGAAATGTTCTTATTGACCCACATATCTTCTGTTTTTAAAAATTTCTCAAGTGTCCCTATTTTCTAATGACAAAATGGTTGCTATATTGTGAAAATAGCTTGCAACTTTAAAAGTTTGTATAAATCATGAGGGACCTTCACAATAAATTATTCTGCCTTTTACTTGTTACCACAATAAAAGGAATATTGTTTTCTTTATAATTTGCTCCTAGGTCCTCTTAGTTCAGAGGTAGGCAACCTTGGATCTTTTATGACTCGTGGACTTCAACTCCCAGAATTCTGGGAGTTGAAGTCCACGAGTCATAAAAGAGCCAAAGTTGCCTACCCCTGTCTTAGTTCATGTCATAATCAACCATGCTGTTTAGAGTGAAAAATACTTTGCATCCTGCTCTTCTGATTTCTGATTGCCAAGTAGTATGGAAGAGGGAACCTAAAGAAAGGCTTGATGTAACTTTATCTAGAGATAAGAAGCACAATACTGTGTAGAGCAGTGGTGGCGAACCTATGGCACGCATGCCAGAGGCGGCACTCAGAACCCTCTCTGTGGGCACACACGCCACCGTTGCCAGCAGCTTGCGCAGATCCATTAGGCCACCACCGCCCAGAGCAGCAGCCCCACCCAGCACAAAGGAGGCGAAGCGGCCAGCTAGCAAGCTCGAGTAGAGGTGGTAGAGCACGCCCTTACCCAGCAAGCCAAAGGCCACCCCGAGCAGGGAAAGCCGGATCCCCATTGGCGCCATGGCCCCCCAGTCCCAGCTAGGATTGCGTGCCTCCCCTCATTTATGCTGGGCCTCCTGCCCACTGCCCCAGCCGCCAGAGACCCCCTGGATCTCCCCAACCCTGCCCGGCCCCACAGGTGTCCACTCCATGAGCAACATCGATGTGGCCATGCCCACCCCAGCCACACCCACCCAGTCTGCCATGACAACCACAGCCATGCCCACCCAGTTGGCCATGCCTCCATGTCCCCCAAGAGCACCACAATGCTGATGCAGCCCTGGCACTTTGTGATAAATAAGTGGGGTTTGGATTGCAGTTTGGGCACTCGGTCTCTAAAAGATTTGCCATCACTGATGTAGAGTATGAGTACTACAGGTTTATTGCCTCCACAACTCAGAAAACATTTTCAGGGCTTCCATTAGAGATAATTGTTTTTTTTTATCAGTCACAAATTTCTAGATGGGGAAAAAGAAAAATTACAGGGAAAGAATACACTTGACTAAAAACTTGCAAAATGAATGCCTACATTTGGGAGAGAGCTGTATTTGGCAAACAAACAATAGGATTTTTTTTATCATACTTTCCTTGTTTCTGTAACAATATGTAGCTTATAAATTGGTAACTTATCTTTTATGGTTTTAATGACATTTTGTGGTGTTCATGCTACTAGACTAAATAACATAGATATTATTATTGATGTTCTACAGTTGGAACAGATGTCGCTATAATTCTTTTATTGCAGACTTATATATAAATTATATGTTATAGTTTACAGAATAAGTCTTAGGAGAAAAATTAAGACTGCAAATCTTTATCCAAAGGTTATGTTTTCATAAGAGGGGACAATGAAAGAAGATGAAGCAATAAGAATGGCAAGAGGTAAAGGAATTAGCAAGGCCAGGGTAATTGTTAATGAAGCCTTAATATCTCAAATAGTTTCCTTGTCAGTGCATATGCATATGAATGCGTGCACACACACAAACACACACAAGCACACACACAGTTTGTGTGGCTTTTGGCAAGAATAATGTTCAGTTAAGCTCCATGTTAACATCTACTGGCAACTCCATGCGAAACTGACACCTGTCATAGATATCAATGGCAGCTTCCCAAACAAGCTTCTCCTTCAGGCCTTATGGCAAATGAAGTGAGGCCTCCCTCTCTTATCTGCTACTCTGGGTGGGGGGAACATGAGGTGTGGGAAGGTGGCTTTATCAAATCAAATGACAAACAGCTTTGGCAGACAAGCTACCAGGATGAGGACAATCTGGAGCACAAAGTTACTGTTGGAAATATGGGATAAAGGTTCAGCTGGGGCTAAATAGGGGAATCTCTATATCTCCGTCTTTCCACTTCCAATCTACAAAATAATTTCCTTTCAAAGATTGACTGGGTCCTTCTTCACCTGCCAGTCAAATTTCAGATAAGCCAGTCCCTGATTTTTCTTTTCTTTCTTCAACCCAAAGGATTGTTTCCCCTCTTGAATTGTAAAGTACAAGTTTCACCTTCTTCTATAAGTCTCATTTTTCACATGCATCTTCTGCTATCCATTTTGCCTTAGGCTTAGTAATAAGTCACTTCTTACTTGAGAAGTTCAATACTATTTTACCCATTGTTTGGAATTACTAGCAAACCAACCTTGAATTAATCCACACCAGATGGCAGCATTTGTTCCCAACACTGGTTTTATCTAATCTTGAACAACTAAGTAAATTTAGATCTGCTTCAGTCTTAGATGGGAGACGACTAGGAAATTCCAGGGTTATAGGCTACACTGGGAAGTAAAAATAATAATAATGAATTAACAGGAGTCAAACTTTCAGACTTTACTTTTACATTTCAAATTAAACCTATCTCAAAGTCTCATTAAAGAATGATATGAAGGATTACTTGAATAGCAGATGTCTGTGGTCATTTCCCTACTACCGATTCAAGCATCTTCTAGAAGCATGCAACTCTTACTATGCTTAACTAGGACAGGCTTAATGAGGGCAGGCTTTGTATCACACATTAAGTATGTGCTCTGAAGACACTATAAGTCACTAGGAGGAAAGTTGTCTAATTCTAGAGAAGTTGCATCTTGTATTACCATACTACTGTTGAGGTTCCAATAGACCGAACTGAATAAATCAGAACTCCAAGGCTTGAATCTTCCTCAAAGAACATGTTTATTGGATACAAAATATTGGCACAGTCAAAAGTGAAAGCTAGTCTGAAATTCCCTCCAAAGAGTTACACTATTACAAAGTAAAAGTTCCCACCCTAGTGCTATGCAATAACTACGTGACCCAATAGAGCAGTTTGGCAGGCTTTCTAACAGAATGCCCAACCCTCTTCTCCCAAGCAAGAGAATGACCTTGGTTCCCATGGGACACAATGTTGTTTAGACTAACAGAGAAGAGCAACAAAGATGATGAGGGGACTGGAGGCTAAAACATATAAGGAACGGTTGCTGGAATTGGGTATGTCTAGTTTAATGAAGAGAAGGACGAGGGGGGACATGATAGCAGTGTTCCAATATCTCAGGGGCTGCCACAAAGAAGAGGGAGTCAAGCTATTTCCCAAAGCGCCTGAAGGCAGGACAAGAAGCAATGGGTGGAAACTAACCAAAGAGAGAAGCAACCTAGAACTAAAGAGAAACTTACTGACAGTTAGAACAATTAACCAGTGGAACAACCTGCCTCCAGAAGCGGTGAATGCTCCAACACTGGAAGTTTTTAAGAAGAAACTGGACAGCCATTTGTCCAATGACCTCCAAGGTCCCTTCCAACTTTATCATTATCATTATCATTATTATTATTATTATTATTATTATTATTATTATTATTATAGGTACTCCATCCCCCCTTCCTTTTGTGTGACAACCTAGAACGAGCAAGATGGTTGCAGCCAAGTTTGTTGTAGACATGACAACTACAGGGCAATCGAGAAGAATATGTATATCCAACAGATGGCAAATGGACAAAAAAGCCTAAATTACTTGTTCTTATCCAATCCTGAAGGCCACAATTTGCATACCATCTGAATTCCCTTTTGCAGAAGATCCTGCCTCACCATGATTCCTGGTTGCTGAGCTCCAGGTCTTTCTACAGGAGCATATGTTTGATACCTTTTCTGCTCTTGAGCTTAGAAACTCGGGGGTTGGAGTGGAGGATGGTTGTGCTGTTGTTTGTAAAAATCAGAGAATTGCACACAATATGAAGTAAGGACATAAGTGGACCATGGTGGAAGAGATTATTTTATTTCACTTTTGCATGAAGCAAAGGTGAGTGGATTTGTGTTACTACAGAACTTGTAGTAGTTCAAGGGGCATCACAGATTTTTTGCCCTTGTTCTCAGTATTTTGAGACTGGCAGATTGTTTTCAAGTACTTTTAAGAAGTGGGGAAGTAGAACAAGTAGGGTAGAGAAAATGCCCCCAGGGTCCCTCTGCTACAAGTGCCAATGAAGTTCTCAGGGAAAATGTAAGATGCTCTGCAAGCAAGAGGCAAGTTTCCTAAGTCTCACTAATTCTTTTCTGTCTTGGATTAAAACATGTCCAAAGAAAAACCCACCTGGCTCTCCCTGGCTCTCCCATCTATTGTAGCTTCTCCAACTGCTCAAAGACATTTCACAGCTGTGAGGAAAGGTAGTTGTTATGTCATCCCTCATTTTTCACTTTTTTGTTTTGATTTGGTGAACGATGTCAATGCACAATGCTCAGGAATAATGGTCTTTCAAAGTATTAGTTCAATTGATACAACTGCACTTCTCTGTAACAACAATTGTAACTGAAAACAGGAGAGAAGGAAGGAAAAATGGCGGTCCACTTTTCCTCATGTTTCTGCTCCTTCTGTCTCATTGCTACTGGTCTTTGTGAGTATAGTGAAAAAGGAGTTAGTTGGGAAGATGAATGTCTATGTGCTGGGATTCCCTTCTTCTGGGCCCTTGAATTGGATTGTGATTTATTTTTCAGTTTCCATTTTTTTTTCCCCTGAGAAACTTAGAAAAAGTTTAGTCCAGAGGAAAGCTTGTCTATATTGTGGCTCAAGCTGCTATAGAGTATAATATTCCCCTGGGGTTTATTATTATTTATTTATTTATTTTTGAAATTGAAGTTTTTTCTTCACAGAGACCCATGCAGGAAGGTGGAGAAAAACAGATGAGGGATTTATGTTTTCCTTGGTGGGAGGAAGATTCCTCAAACAACCTTTTTCTTAACATGGGAAAAATTGTTACCTGCCTCCAAGATAGCTTCTTAGAAACTGCTGTTGGCAGGGAGGGGGGAAGAGCAATTTGTCATTCATTGTAGGGAGCGCCTATCATTGAAAGAAATTCCTTTTATTCTTTTTGGAAAATCTCAGAGGAGAATGGCTGAGATGAATGTGGTCATGGGAGGGGGAGGCAGGATCATTCAGCCTCATTAGACCCTGAATGAGTTCATGCTGAACTAACAGTAAAAACAAGTGTTGTGTCTTTGTCAAAAAAAAAAAGAAAGAAAGAAAAGAAAAGAAAAAAGAAAGTTTCCAAGTGTCACTTCCAGTTCAGCCCATTTAGGTTTCTAAAAGAATTCCCACCAAATTTTACATCATCTATTTTAAGGACTGGTTTAAAATTAAAAATCTTGTACTAAGTTTAAAGCTTGATGTTCCCTAGAGACCTGCAATGTTTAAAAGCACTTTTGCCATTTCTCAAAGTTCAAAATAACATTCCAAAAGGGATCTTTTAAAATACATCCCTGTGACAAGCTTGGCCTCTGGGATTTGGTAAGGCTGGATTGTGTTCAGCACATAACATGTGTTTTTCATTGAGTTATAAAACAGGCGTTAAAATTAAAATCTCATAATTAAATGGAATAAAGCGAAGCCTTTAGTAGCAAGATGGGAGTACAGTAGTTTAACAGTTTTTTAACTAGACACTGGACTCAACTGGACACCTAATTTTTCTAAAGGCCACTTCATGCCTGTTTTCGTTTTTACGATGAGAGATTCTCCAGAGGAAAAGTGCACAAGGTCAGTTGAGTGATAAACATTCAAGCTTGCTTTATGCTGATCTTCTGAATCTTCCATCTACTTCGATGCTGTTTCCTTTGCCTAGGAACCATATTCCAGTTTCATGTGAGAGACCTTTTTTTCTACCTCAAAACCTATTCAGATATTGCAGGGGAAAAAAAAATCCCAGCGTCCATAATTAATAACAAAGTTGACTTCCACAGTGGAAGTGGTAGCTCATCCTGGAATTGGAGGTTTAGTAAAATCTTGGTGGCCAAGGCTTCTGATCCCAGTGCTTTATGATTGTTTTAACTGGAAATTTTGATGCTAATATTGCTCCTTCTGAATATAGTGGGTCATAGAATTTCCCTTATGATACAGTACTTACTTTTCCTGTGTATTTCGGCTGGATCAGGCAAATCCTCCACCCATCTAAAAATAACCCCAGCTAATGTCTGACTGTTCTTTAGAAGCAAAATGAAAAAGTTGGCTCCTTTGCCAGATGAACACTGCGTCTCTTCATTATTCTCTTGGGAAGTTAAAATACATTAATTTTACAATAATTCAAGCATTATGGCTTTTTTCTAAATCAGCTTTTCCAACCAGGCATCATCCACACATCTTGAACTGTTACTCCTATAATCTCCAAGTAACATGGGCAATTGATATCTGGAAAGGAGCACCCTGAGGAAAGAGAAAAGTTTATAGAAGATGCTGAGAATTAGGGCTTTTAAGCTCTTCGTACTGTGTTTCCTGGGAATAACAAGTCAATACAGCCAGTTTAGTCTACTAAATCTGTTCACACTTCCATAATACATAACAAGCTTGAAGCTCATAACCCCTTTGAAGCCACTCTTCCACCATCTTCTGTTTGGTTTGAGTTGAGGAAGGAATAAAATTATGTTACATCAAAATACAAAATGCGCAAAAAACCTTTATGAATTAATCAATTGATCAGCAGGAGTGTTCATAAAATTTCTCTCTGTCTGAACCTTCATAGTTCCTGATGTAACATAATTTCCTTCCTCCCTTTACTCTGCACATACAAAGAAAAAAATAAATTGCTAGGACATTACTGCAACATTTTTCATTTGTGCCATTTCAATCCATTTGGGGGTGGGTGATTTGCAAAGGAGGAGAAGGAGGAGAAAGAAGAAAGAAGAAAAAGGAGGACTCTATGAAGCTTTCATTCCTTCAGAGTTTCTGTTAAGAAGCTTCACTAGTTGCAATTTTATTTTATTTTATTTATTTTATTAAGATTTACAAGGCTGTCCACTCAACTAGTGATGCAGGAAAGCTAGTATAGTATCATTTTAGTAACCAGATACTTTTCACAGCAGGTATAACTATGCCTGTAGGCTGCAATAAAGATTGTCTTGTTAAATGGAGGGTCATGAAATAATGGCTTGCCTAATGCTCAGGGGCTGGGAGATGGGATGAAGTAACAATTTGGTATGCCTTGCTTGTATGAACAAAGAAAATCAAGTTGGCGGGGTTTTTTTTAAATAAGCACTACTGTAAGAAACTGAGTAGAAATTCACAATGAGGATTAAGATTGGGTTGCCTGATAAATGCTTAGTATTTAAGCAAGAAAACTCAAGCTAGGATCATTAGAGTGATCATGTACTAATTACACCCTGACTAGGGGGATTAAGATTGTATTCATTGATAGGGCTCCTGGCATACTTTACCTATTTAGATTTTAATGGCGTATGAGTAAGGGAATGATTGTGCCTAGGAACTAGGAGGCATGATGAAACAAAAACAAAACTAATATAAAATGTGACTATAATTTCCCCCCCCCCCCAAAAAAAAAGACCTTTTGAAGAACAGAATAGTGACTGAGCCCTCCAAGGGAGTAACAGGCAATTCTAAAGCCGATACAAAAACAGCACAAAATGTACACAACTGAATATTGCTCTGAATAAATACCAGCAGGGTCATATTCTATTTTGTGAGAAGGTAGTTTATTTCAGTGCTGATTGTACAGCTCTGGAGCTTCTTTTCAAGGGATGTCTCTATAGTACTATCTTGATTATCTTCTTAAAAATCCTATCCTGACTTTTTAAAAATCATCTTTCTTTTTACAGCATTAACTGTGCTCTGAACAGGACTTATTTTCTTTTCTAACACATCATGTTCAGTGCTGCAATTGTTTATATGCATGTTTAACAAAACTCTATAAAAAATAAGCAACCCTTTCTCTATATAAACAGAGTAACAGAATAATGGAAGGGACCTTGGAGGTCTTCTAGTCTAACCCCCTGCTCAGGCAGGAAATCCTACATCCTTTCAGATAAATGTTTGTCCATTAAAAACCTCCAGTGCTGGAGCATTCACAACTTCTGGAGGCAAGTTGTTCCACTGATTAATTGTTCTGTCAGGAAATTTCTCCTTAGTTCTAGGTTGTTTCTCTCCTTGATTAGTTTCCATCCATTGTTTCTTGTCTTGCCTTCAGGTGCTCTGGAGAATAGCTTGACCCCCTCTTCTTTGTGTCAGCCCCTTAGATTTTGGAATGCTGCTATCATGTCACCCCAAGTCGTTATATCTTCTTCTTCTTCTTCTTCTTCTTCTTCTTCTTTCTTCTTCTTCTTCTTCTTCTCTTCTTCTTCTTCTTCTTCTTCTTCTTCTTCTTCTTCTTCTTCTTCTTCTTATTATTATTATTATTATTTATTATTATATTATTATTATTATTATTATTATTATCATCATCGCACATCAGCCATGTTCAGACTGGATTTGGCATTTTGTCTACCTATCGAGTCCTTACCCAGGACCTGGGATAGGCAGATGTGGATGTTTGATGGTATTACAGATATCGTCGCAGGATGGAAGCAGTTCCTAGTAAGGCCGCCTTTTGCAATTGACTAATAGCGAATTTGTCAATGCCAATGGTGTTCAAGTGGTGCTCCAGTTGTTTTGGGATTGCACCCAAGGAGCCTATGACTATTGGTACTACCCTTGCTTGCTTTTGCCACAGTCTTTCTATTTCTATTTGTAGGTCTTTGTATTTTGTTATCTTCTCCAGTTCTTTCTCTTCTATTCTGCTATCTCCAGGCACTGCCACGTCCACTATCCAGACTTTTTTGTCTTTCTTATCGACAATTGTTAAGTCTGGGGTGTTATGTTGCAGGTGCTTGTCTGTTTGAATTCTGAAGTCCCAGAGCAGTTTAATTTTATCATTTTCTATGACTTTCTCTATTTTATGATCCCACCAGTTTTTGCTTACAGGCAAATGATATTTTTTGCAGATCTTCCAATGCACCATTGTTGCTACTTTGTCATGCCGCTGCTTGTAATCAGTCTGTGCAATCTTCTTGCAACAGCTTACCAAGTGGTCCACTGTTTCTTCAGCTTCTTTGCATAGGCGGCACTTACTGTCTGTTGCTGTCTTCTCAATTTTGACTTTGTATGCATTTGTCCTTAAGGCTTGGTCTTGTGCAGCCAGAATTAGTCCCTCGGTCTCTTTCTTCAATTTTCCTGCTCTTAGCCATTGCCAGGTTTTATTATTATCTGCTTTCCCAGCTATTTTTTTTAATGTATTGGCCATGTAGTGCTTTGTCTTCCCATGCCTCTATTCTGTTCTTCATTTGGTCTTTCTTGTAGGCCAGTTTGGTCTCTCCAGTAGTTAGTAAGCCTTCCTGATATACTAATTTCAGTGCATCTTCATCATTGTTCTTCAGATATTCTTCCAAAGCCATTTTTTCTTCTTCAACCATCTGATGTACTTGTAGCATTCCACGCCCACCTATTTGCCTTGGTAGATAAAGTCTATCAATGTCACTGCGTGGATGAAGGGCATGATTCATTGTCATTATTTTTCTGGTCTGCCTATCCATTGCTTTTAGTTCTGCTTGAGTCCAGTCCACTATTCCAGCTGTGTACCTAATGACTGGGATTGCCCAGGTGTTGATTGCCTTTATGGTATTTCCTCCATTGAGTTTGGACTTTAAGATCTTCTTCACTCTCTTGATGTATTCACCTCTAATCTTTTTCTTGACTTCAGTGTGCTTGATGTTGTCAGCTTGAAGGATACCCAAGTATTTGTAGTACTCTTCCTCATCCAGACTCTTAATGTTATTTTCGTGGGGCATCTTGATTCCTTCAGTTTTCACTATTTTTCCTTGTTTGATAGTAAGTGTGGCACATTTGTCCAAGCCAAACTCCATTACAATATCTTGGCTATATATACGGACAGTGTTGAGCAGCGATTCTATTTCAGATGATGTTTTTCCATACAGCTTCAGATCATCCATGTAAAGGAGGTGGGATAGTCTGGCAGATGTTTTTGATGTTTGATAGCCATGTCCTGAGTTATTCAGTATTGTTGACAGAGGAAACAGTGCAATAACAAATAGTAATGGTGATAATGAATCTCCTTGAAATATTCCTCTCTTGATATTAACCTCTCCCAGCTTCTCACCATTGATTTGCAACTGTGTCTTCCATTGTGCCATCGATCTTTGCACAAATTTTCTGATGTTTCTACTGACTCCTGTTATTTCTAGGCACTTTATTATCCAATCATGTGGCAGAGAGTCAAATGCCTTTTTGTAGTCAATCCATGCCACATTCAGGTTGGTCTTCCTTCTCTTGCAGTTTTCCAAGATCATTTTGTCTATTAGGAGTTGATCTTTTGTTCCTCTGCTATTGGGGCGGTTTCCTTTCTGCTCAGGTGGAAAGAGATTGTTTTCAACTAGATGCTGTTGTACTGCATCAGCTACCACACCAGTTAGTAATTTGAAAGTTGTTGGTAAGCAGGTAATTGGCCTGTAGTTGCCTGGTGTTGCCCCTTTTGCTGGATTTTTTCATTATTAGGTAGGTTTTCCCAGTTGTTAGCCACTTTTCAATTTCTCCTCCTTGTAGTATATTGTTGAACTGTTTGGCAATGAGTGGGTGTATAACAGTTAGATGTTTCAACCAAAACCCATGCAGTTCATCTTCACCTGGTGCTGACCAATTTTTGATTTTCTTTGCTCTTTTTTCTACCATTTTTGTTGTTATTACTAGTTCTTTCATTTCAACTTCTGTTTTATTTGCATCCACCTCTTTTAACCAAGCCGCATCCTTGTTGTATTTCTTTGGGTTATCCCATATCTGCTTCCAGAACTGCACTGTTTCTTCCTTGTCAGGTACTGACTGATTCCTTGCAGTTTCTCCATTGATGGATTGGTAGAAACGTTTCTGATTGGATTGAAATTGGAGGTTCTGCCTATAGTTTGCAATTCGAGCTTCATATCTACTGATTTTCCTGGCTATAGCTGTTATTTGTTGCTTTATTATTTCCAGTGCTTCCTTGATCTTCCTTGTTTCTAAGTGGTATTTCTTGATTAGGTATTCTTTGGTCTTCTTGTTCTTCAGCTTCTTTTCTTTCATCTGTTCTAGCTTGCTTGCATGTGATCTTAACTTGCTGATCTTATTTTCTAGTCTAACCTTCCATTTTTCTGGTGCACTGTTTGTTTGTTTTTCTTCTTTGTTGATTTTGCATCCCAGGTATTCTGTTATAACTGCAGCTGTGCTGTACATTAGTTGGTTTGTTTCTTGCAGTGAATTGGTGCTTATACTTGATATTGCATATTTGCATCTTTTAATGCTTGTGCTAGCTGTTTCTTTGGAACAAGCTTCAATGCAGGTAGCCTTATTCTGTTGTTTTTGTGCTGTTCTAGATGCTCAGTTATTCTTTGTTTCAATTCTTTTATTTCTTTAGTTAGAGGGTTTTGTTCTTCCTGAGGTAGAGGTGCCTGGTTTCCAAATGAGAACAGTTGTATATCTCTGCTAGATTCCTTCACTGCCAACTCCCCCTGGTTTGCCTCTACATTCTGAATTACTTCTGGTAACGCTTTGATTTCTTTGCCCTGGGTAAACCTTTGCAGTTCGTCCAATTCTGTTTCTGTGAATACTTTATTTCGTATTATAAATCGGCGTTGATCTGCTAGTCTCTGTTCTGTTATTTCTGATTCTGGATGTTGTTCTTTCCAGAACTGGTGCATTCGTTTTAGATATCCTCTTCTTGTTGGACTTGATCTGTAGTAACAGATCATTATTTCTTTGTTTTCCATCACTGTGTATCTGCGACGGGTAAACACCTTTTCTTCCAGTAGTTCTGCAGCTGCTGGCCCTGGTTGCTCAGCCAACAGTCCTGAGTCCTGTAACCCATTTTTCACCAGATATCCAGGAACTCCAATATCTAGTGCGGACCTTGTTAACCCGGGCGATGTCCGAGCCGGTATGGCATTCTGCAATTTACGTCTCACCATATTTTTTATGGGAGAGACACTCTTTGTCTGACTCCTCTGATGAGACCTGTCCAGTATGGTTGAACCTCTGGCATAGCTCTCATCTTCCTCAGAGTACACAAGCCCCACAACCACATCAAGGTAGTGTCTCACTGGGGGTTACTATTATTATTATATTATTATTATTATTATATTATTATTATTATTATATATATGATCATCGCACAGTCAGCCAGATGTTCAGACTGGATTTGGCATTTTGTCTACCTATCGAGTCCTTACCCAGGACCTGGGATAGGCAGATGTGGATGTTTGATGGTATTACAGGTATCGTCGCAGGATGGAAGCAGTTCCTAGTAAGGCCGCCTTTTGCAATTAACTAATAGCAAATTTGTCAATTCCAATGGTGTTCAAGTGGTGCTCCAGTTGTTTTGGGACTGCACCCAAGGAGCCTATTACTATTGGTACTACCCTTGTTTGCTTTTGCCAGTCTTTCTATTTCTATTTGTAGGTCTTTGTATTTTGTGATCTTCTCCAGTTCTTTCTCGTCTATTCTGCTGTCTCCAGGCACTGCAACGTCCACTATCCAGACTTTTTTGTCTTTTTTATCGACAATTGTTAAGTCTGGGGTGTTATGTTGCAGATGCTTATCTGTTTGAATTCTGAAGTCCCAGAGCAGTTTAATTTTATCATTTTCTATGACTTTCTCTATTTTATGATCCCACCAGTTTTTGCTTACAGGCAAATGATATTTTTTGCAGATCTTCCAATGCACCATTGTTGCTACTTTGTCATGCCGCTGCTTGTAGTCAGTCTGTGCAATCTTCTTGCAACAGCTTACCAGATGGTCCACTGTTTCTTCAGCTTCTTTGCATAGGCGGCCTTACTATTATTATTATCATCATCACCATCATCCTCATCATCCTCATCATCATCATCATCATCATCATTATTATTATTATTATTATTATTATCATTATCATCATTATCATTATCATTATTATTATTATTATAGTAGTAGACAAACCCAATTCCAGCAGCCATTCTTTATATGTTTTAGCCTCCAGTCCTCTAATCATCTTTGTTGCTCTTCTCTGCACTCTTTCTAGAGGCTTAACAAGTATGCATTTTGCCTCTGTTGTGAACTTTATGCATCCCATGTACTGTAAGTTGGGCCTAACTAGATAAGATAACAGGAATGCATGAACATCAAGGCCATCCACGGATAGGAGGTCAACAGTGTGGTTATGACCATGAGACTGAAGCATTTTCCCTTTTTAATGGACATTACACACAATATAAGCACATAAAAAAGGATAGGGTTTTTATTGCCCAATTGTACCCATTACTACAGTGCTGCTGACAGAGAGTGGAAAAATGGCCCTGGTGGACAGAGGGATGATTTATTATCATGACAACAATCAGAGAAACATGGCTTGAGCCCATACCAAAAAAGAGAGTTACAAAAAGACCTCCGACATCTCCTCCCCCCCCCACCCCGGCCTGGTTATTCACATGAAAATAAAAAAAGGAGGAGACGAAGCATATTCAGACTTGCAAAAATTTGTTACTATAACAGCTGTTCCAATAAAAACAATGTTTAGCCCATGCGGTGTCTGTTTCTTAGTCTGGCCTACTCTGTAGGGCTGACACTGATCCTACCTATAGATACCCATGATAAATGATATCTTAAGATTTTTAGAAATGGAAAACACAGGAATGTGAGAATAGTGGGGAGCAGAGACAATCCATTCCTCCAAGGGCATTGCTCTGCTGACAATGATTTGCCTATGGAAGAAAACATACATGTTTGCTTCTATAATTTCTACATGGGTTTTCTCCATCTTGCCCCTGCTTTCTCCTGTTAAAAGTTATTGTAGCTTTGTCTCATGTCCCTGGCAGAGGAGAAGGCATTCACATAGATGTTTCTTTTGTCTGCTTTCTCCTTGAAGTGAGAGTCTGGAAAGATCTCAGACTAGGGCAGTTCTCAGCAGGGGACTGAGTGTAGCCTATTGCATGTTGCTTTCTGTGCCTGCCTCTGGCTACTGCCTCCACTGTAAACACAATCTTCTGTAGCCTTGTTTGGCTTTCAACTCCACTTTTGGGCCAGAGCCAGGCTTCTTCATTTTCCCCAACAACATTATGCCCAATGGACTACTTCCAAGAGGCAAACAGTTCCTCTCTTTTCCACCTATTGATGTCTTCATGGAAAACTCTTCATAGTTTTTTTAAAAAAAGAAAATAAATATGCAATCAAAAAATGGCTTTATTGAGAGATTTGCAAAATACCTTTTATAATACCACAGTTCATGATAATTAAATTAGCACCTGTCCAGCCTAGATGAGTTCAAATCGCCAGGACCAGATGGATTACACCCCAGAGTTCTCAAGGAACTGGCAGATGTGATATCGGAGCCACTGAACTATATTTTTCAAAGATCCTGGAACACAGGGGAACTACCAGAGGACTGGAAAAGAGCTGATGTAGTTCCCATCCTCAAAAAAGGAAAAAAAATGGATCCAGGAAATTACAGACCTATCAGCCTGACCTCAATACCTGGGAAGATCCTGGAAAAGATAATCAAACAACGAATCAACGAACACCTAGAGGCAAACAAAGTCATTACTAAAAGCCAACATGGGTTTGTCAAAAATAGATCATGCCAGACAAATCTTATTGCATTCTTTGACCAAGTGACAAAATTAGTGGATCAGAGGAATGCTGTGGACATAATTTACTTGGACTTCAGTAAGGCATTTGATAAAGTAGATCAACAACCTACTACTTGACAAGATAGAAAAATGTGGGGTAGACAGAACCACCACCAGATGGATCCGTAGCTGGCTGACCGGCCGTACTCAGCGAGTGGTCCTCAATGGAACTGCATCTATATGGAGGGGAGTGTGTAGTGGGGTGCCCCAGGGCTCTGTTCTGGGCCCAGTACTCTTCAACATCTTCATCAACGATTTGGATGAAGGGATAGATGGGGAACTCATCAAATTTGCAGATGACACCAAGCTGGCAGGAATAGCCAACACTCCAGAAGACAGGCTTCAGATACAGAAGGATCTGGACAGACTTGAACACTGGGCACTAACTAACAAAATGAAATTCAATGGTGAAAAAAGCAAGGTTCTACATTTAGGCAAGAAAAACCAAATGCACAAGTACAGCATAGGTGGCACCATGCTCAATAGTAGTAACTGTGAGAGGGACCTCGGAGTCCTAGTAGACAATCACTTAAATATGAGCCAGCAGTGTGCTGCAGCTGCCAAAAAGGCCAACACAGTGCTAGGCTGCATTAACAGAGGGATAGAATCAAGATCACGTGAAGTATTAATACCACTCTTCAATGCCTTGGTAAGGCCACACTTGGAATACTGCATCCAGTTTTGGTCACCACGATGTAAAAAAGATGTTGAGACTCTAGAAAGAGTACAGAGAAGAGCAACAAAGATGATTAGGGGACTGGAGGCTAAAACATATAAGGAACGGTTGCTAGAATTGGGTATGTCTAGTTTAACGAAGAGAAGGACAAGGGGGGACATGATAGCAGTATTCCAATATCTCAGGGGCTGCCATAAAGAAGAGGGAATTAAGCTATTTTCCAAAGCACCTGAAGGCAGGACAAGAAGCAACGGGTGGAAACTAATCAAGGAGAGAAGCAACCTAGAACTAAGGAGAAACTTCCTGACAGTGAGAATAATTAATCAGTGGAACAGCTTGCCTCCAGAAGCAGTAAATGCTCCAACACTGGAAGTTTTTAAGAAGAGACTGGACAGCCATTTGTCCGAAATGGTGTAGGGTTTCCTGCCCGAGCAGGGGGTTGGACTAGATGACCTCCAAAGTCCCTTCCAACTTTACTACTATTACTAAACAGTCCACGGAATAATGTTTGTGTTTTCAGTTTAATTTTCCTCTTTGGTTTTTAATCTTGAATCCTGGAAGAAAAGAGCCCAGCAATTATTCAATGAATTCCGTACCTGTAAAAATAATTTTCATTTTTAGCTATCTGCAGTTAATGACATAGCCAAATATGATGTCACACATCAAGTAGAGCAATCTTTAATAAGGAAGAGGACATAAAGCTTTTACATTTTTCCTCATGTATGCGTGTGAGAGTACAAGAGCAATCTGGGACTCTGGGAAGTCAAATGCTTAATCTAAGTGGGTGATGGCATGATTTTCTCCAGATTATTTTTCCTTTGGAGTGAGGTTAAAATGTTGCCATGGTACTCTAAACCTGTTTAAAGAGCTTAACATATTCAAATAAAGCACCAAAATAACTCTGCCCAGGTTGAATGAATTTTAGCAGAATACTGCCATAAGATTGCAGGGGTCTCAAGTAGGTGATGAAGTGCACTGACTGTGTAGTCCTTTTGTAGATGTTCAAAAATCCAGTGTTTTTCTAATGTGTGTTTAACATTTAAATTGATATTTACTTCAGTTGCGTAATGTTTCTTCAGTCCTTGAAATAACTGTAACACTGCTCACATTGGCCTCTTTGCTAATGTCCTCCCAAGCAGCTGTCCTTAGGTTTCTATTTTTCCTTTTGGTTCTCTGCTTTTTTTCCATGATGTCACATACATATTGGGAATTCGTTTGTTGGCATGGAGTCTTATCAGCTCCTTTGTTTTCTGTTGGGTTTTGGAGGAAGAAAATTGAACAAGCTCTATATGTAATGTAATATAACAAAACTTTACTATATTAAGTCACCCAATCCCATGTTGTACTTCCTACGATAATGAACCAGGTGCCCCTCAAGGCTCACAAGTGGGGCATAACAGAGAAGTCTTGTTTTCTTTGTTCTTTACAACTAGCTCTACTAGATGGGATCAAAAAAACTACATGTGCTTATGGACTCTTCTATTTTTTAAAAAATGTTATTTGCAATTTTTTTAAAATCTCTATTTCTTTACTTTCTTTTTTCTTTTGGGCTTTTTTTGTCATATCGAAAACTTGGTTTTGAAAGTCCAGTCAATTTCAAAAGCAATTTGCAACAAAATATGGTAAATTCAGTTGATGATGCCTAAGTCCAAATCACCCCAGAATTCTTTGGATTTTGGCCATGAACATATTCAAGACACACTCCAAACCAAACTGGGGAGAAATGACATATTCTGGGAATATTTTGCAGTAATTGTTCCAAATAATTCTGAAAGGCTCACAAAAGCAATGGGAAGCTTTACTTTTTGTATCAGATTTAAGCTCTAGTCGGTTTGGCCGCTGTACAGAATTAGGTTCGATACATATATCTATAAAATGCATGCATATGTTGGGAGGAATGTGTCGGGATTAGGAATAAAGAATGGGCAAGTGCAGGGAGCTGTGGGGAAATCCTACTACACCTTCCTATACTTGATAGAAGATATGAAATGCGTGAATTGAAAAACATTATGTATAATGATTGCTGACTAGCCCAGCAATAACAGTTAAACTTAAGTGAGAACACATGGGGATTTAAGTCCTGCAGGTTGTTTAACAGAAGCAGTATTTAAACCAAACCTTGAAATGAATTAGCCAACTTTGAAAACAGAATATTTTCAGGGAATATAGAATCTGAAATGCTTCATATATTTTCACCAGTGGGAATACTCCAAATTCTTCCATTTAATGGGAATGACGTCTGAACAAACTTTTGTCCCCTCTGTCTGAGCCCCAGGCATTTTGAATTGATATGTGCTTAAATTCCAGCCAGATGGGTTCCCATGTGCTATATACAGGAAGACCCCAAACTAAAGAAATGCATTGACATTTGGCTTGGAACAGGTTTTCATTCTCCGTGAATGCAAAGTAGAGCAGGAACCTCAAACCAAGTAAAGTGCTCTTGACTGCTAGCCTGAATGACCAGGAATGCTGTGGATTAACTTCCCCTGGTTTATCTCCGGTTTCTGGTGTTGACAGTCGTAGTGATTTCTTGCTATCACTAAAAATGGTGCCCGGAATCTCTTGGCAGCAGGAAGAGTGTTTGGTGCAAAGATCAATCCTGGTAACCTTTCTAATGTTGATGGGAAAAGGGCCAAATTCCTCTTTCCTTTTGCTGCTGAAAGAACAAGAGATTTACCAACTTCCCTGGCTAAATTGGGATCCAGAAAAAGCAAAAGGAGAGGCTGGATAGGCGGCCATCGTGTTCTCTGCTGGGAAAGCCAGACCCTTGGAAGTCTTATCTATTAAACAACAAACATCAAAATCTGTGCAGTAGATGAGAAGCAGATATGGTCTGGGAAAGGAATTCCCTCAGAGACATGACTGAAGCAGTGTCCATTCAAGTGGGGAGCAAAGGGAAAAGAAGGAAAGGGAGATGCTTCAACAAGCTGAGCAGCAAGATCAAACCCCATTTTCAAATGGACTATTAGTCTTTTTCCATTCCAGGGAATTAATGAGCATGGGGAAGAATGAGTCTCACTTTGCAGCCAGTGTTGCCTCATCATTCTGTTTGTGTAATCAATTGTCTTACATGCACAGACGTGCATTAGCTTCGTTCCTGGTCCTGTTCATCTTGAGTTGCCAATGGAAAAAAGAAAAACTCTAGTCATAAAGACAGATACACCGTGTGCTCTTTTTCCTCCCCATAAGCACATTTAGCATTATGGTAGAAATGCAAACAGATCCAGTTACCAGTGCCAATAGTTTTCTATGTGTAACATCATCATCATCATCATCATTAAGTCCTTCGTTCGCGTGCGAATGATGAAGACATGTGACAACTAACAATGCTTTATTCTTCTTCTCCAACTCCAAGCAAAAAAGCAAAAGGCATGCAGGCCTTTTTATAGGGCTTGAAACCCGGACAGAGTGAACCAATTAGAGTTCTTCTTTCTTCGTGCCTTACGCATGCGCACAAGGCTGGCGCCGCTCTGTCTGGTCCTGGGCAGCTTTTAGAATGCCCGGGACCATTTGCAACAATTCTGGGCCTGGTGAGTTTGCTCATCAGGCCCAGGACACAACAATCATCATCATCACCATCATCATCATCATCATCACCATCATCATCACCATCATTTTAGCCATTGTCTATCCACTGCAGGATGAAGGCCTGCATGTTTCCAATCAATAAGGTCCTGAGCTTTCTTTTAACGAGTGGGCCTGCAATACTTGCTGATCTCGTCAATCCATCTTGTTTTAGGTCTCTTTTGTGGATGCTTTTTATCAAATGGGATCTATTCTATGACTGCCTTGATCCACCTGCCTTCTTGCTATGTGACCAGCCCGTTTCCATTTCAATTCCTTTACTCTTTTGATGATAAACTTTCATTTGTTCTCTAATCCATGTGCAGATCTTTCTATGTTGTCTTGTAAAGCCGAGTATGTATCTTTCCATGGCTCTTTGTGCCACTCATAGCTTTTGTATTGACTGTGAGGTTAGTATCCATGTGCTAGAGCATGTAGCATATGCTAGAGCATGTAGCACACATTGATCAAACACTTTTCAGGCATAGGGGGAGGCTGTTCTTGAAAATTACGCTTAGTTTGCCCAATGCCTGCCAACCACATTTAACACACTGTTCAATTTCCTTTATTGTATCACCTTCCATTGAGATCCATTGGCCAAGGTATGTGTAGTGATCTACTACATTTAGTTCTTTTCTCTCTCTCTCTCTCTCTCTCTCTCTCTCTCTCTCTCTCTCTCTCTCTCTCTCTCTCTCTCTCTCTCTCCTCCCTCCCTCCCTCCCTCCCTCCCTCTCTCTCTCTCTCTCTCTCTCTCTCTCTTCTATATATATATATATATATATAATATATATATATTATATATATATATATATATATAATATATATATATATATATATATATATATATATATATATATGTGACACCATTTATTTATTTGGATGCCCAGACATTGGCATCTTACATCCTTTGAGAAAGACTGACAGGTGAGGGGAAGGGGTATAAATTAGCAAGTGAAGCTATTTCTCCAAACATATAATAATAATGACAATGTTTAAAAGTGCCCAGGCTTTATTATCTCTAAATGGCGTTCTTCTGATATATTTACATAACAAACCTTTGCAAAACAACTCTGGATAAAAGAGGCCATTGGCAGACTTTCCCACCAACTGCGTAGAATAGAAATAGAATTACTGTTTTGTTTATTTGTATTTATTTATTTAATTTGGTGTACTGCCAACTACCAAAAGATTTGTATGGGGTGTATGATTTGTTGATTCACCCAGTGACATAATAAAAAGGCTGGGTATGGTGATAAAAATGGGAATAAATACAGACAGGAATGCAAGGACACCAGAAAATATTGTTAAATGTCAAGAAGAGAAAGGTCTTCAGCTAGACAATCCCTTCTTTAAAATTTTATCCATGAGTCAAGAATGCCAGCTAAAAGAAGAATACAATATATATATAGTTGTCAAAGAGACTGGTGCTGAATTTCTTAGTGTAAAATATTACTGTTACATTGATTGGTCAACTTAATTTATCCACCTCATGAAAAACTTTTGGTAGTTCATGATTTTCTCCCTCCCTCCCCCACCCCCAACAGGCTTATCCTACCTGCAGTTGACAGCAACTAACCAGTTTTGACTGATCTCAAAAAAAAAAAAAAATAAGCAGGGTTGAACTTGATTAATATTTAAGATGGGAGACCATCAGGAAGTTCCAGGGCTTATAGCTGTCTTGGGCTATCCTGTAAGAGGCAATGGCAAAACAGTTATTGAGTTGGGAGTTCATCATTCAGATGCAAAGGCCAAGCGAAAGAGGTACATCTTAACTATATTTCTAAAGGCATATAGGTTGGTTCCCAATCATTATATTTGGGCAATTTTTCCCAGAAGCAGCCCCCCCCCATTGAAAAGCCATGCCTCCAAGGTTCCAAAACATGGCATTGTCTCAGTGAGGGGATCTCGTGGGTATCTTCCTTATTGGAGCATGTAGAAAGGGCAGATACACTTGGCTCCTTTGACTGTGGTTAAGCCTTCTCAAATCACTTTTGATTTGACTGTAAGTTCTATAGAGGTTTGTCCTTGATACGTGTGTTGCAGATATTACCTGGTGAGAAAGACAATGATTATTAACCAGGAACTGAGAAAAAGGCTAGGGATCTATAAGCATGAAAACTGAATTTAAAAGGAAAGGATTCCAGGGGTGGGGAAAGTCCAAATGCTGTAAAAATGATTGTTAACAAGGCAGTCCAATCAATCTATACTATGGGAATTCAGAATATAATTAGCAGGGAAAAGCACATACTTTGTAATTATTCATTATGGGACACAGGTAAGCATGGCATAGGTGCTCCTGTGACTTTCAGCATAAAGTGAGGTATGTTTAGCAAGGAGAAAGTATTACATTGTTCCAAGTATTAAATGGATCTGTTTCTGATAGAGAAAGGGCATTATCTCTATATCAAAATTCAGTAGTGTAGTGAGCGAAGAATAAAGGCTAATATCTTGAGCTTTGTGATGATGTTACTTTTTTTTTATTTTAGCTTAAAGACAAAGTTTAGAACTCTTCTGTGTTTCTTGTATCAAAGTACCAAATTATTCATTCTGTTTTGTCTGATATTTAGAAATAAGATATAATCTTCATAATTTAAAATATAAAATAACTGGCAGCTACTATTCTAAGATGGACCCTATCTATTGGAATAACTAACAAAACTGTATGATAGCCAATATTTTGGAGTCAGATATAGGAAGGTTAAGGCATTCATAGTATAATAATTATGATAGATTTATCACAACTTTTCAAGCTGTAAGAGCTTGAACACCCTAAAATGTCTTTCTGGAACAATCTAGAACACCCTAGAATGTCTTTCTGGAACAATCTGGACAACAGCAAATCTTCCTTCCTTCCTTCCTTCCTTCCTTCCTTCCTTCCTTCCTTCCTTCCTTCCTTCCTTCCTCCCTCCCTCCCTCCCTCCCTCCCTCCCTCCCTTCCTTCTCTGTGACACTTTTAGGAAATTAATTTTGAGATAGTGAATCACTTGGTGACTCAGAACTCACCCAGCTAAAAAGACCATGACTGAGGTACCAGACTTCAGTTTAAATGACATATTCCCTCTTTTTCTCACATGAAGAAGAGTGCTTATAAAAGAGGTTGCCTTTGCATGCGAACATAGGATGTTGTCTTATGCTGAGTCAGACTGTTACTCCATCAATATTACTATTATCACTAATGACTAACTCCAGATTTCCAGGCAAAAGTTTTTCTTGCTCTATGTAAGGGCTGGATTGTGAACCATCTATGCAGAATACAACTATGGCTGTTTTCAGGTTAGAAAAGAGGAATCCAAATAACAATAATATAAATACAGTAGCATTTTAAAGCAAGTAAAACAAATTGTTCATGTCTCTCACTTACTGGTTTTACTCCTCTGCAGACATTACATAATTGACAATATCTTATGGATGATCTGTTGTGGAAGATAGAGTTAATTAACAGGAAGACAGAGTTACAGTTTAGAACAGCAATAGATAACCCTGGAAAATATTTATTATTCAGGAGATGTGAGAGTGGGACAAGTAAAGATATAGAAAAAGTGGTGTCAGGATTTGGTGTCCAAAAGGGCCTGTGATATGCCTATTAAATTTTTACATTTCTCCCAAATGATCTCTCTCTCTCTCTCTCTCTCTCTCTCTCTCTCTCTCTCTCTCTCTCTCTCTCTCTCTCTTTCTCTCTTTGGCTATCAGTGGAAGATGTCATCTGCCAGCTGCATCTGGACATTGAACCACACAGAGTGTAAAATCTTTAATCTGTGTCCCCCCCCCTTCCTTCAGACACACCCCAGAAAACTTGCCAGACTATTATACTACAGCCCAGCAATGAGATAATGCATCTTATCTATCTGATCAACTTTTAATGTGGTCCTCTTGATTAGTGTTTAGAAACCAAGCAAACAATTGATTTAAAATAATTGGTAAATTATGATTAAATAAAAATGTTTATACAAAGGAGTTTGTCATTGATATGATAAAATAAATATTTGCAGAAGGAACTTATTCTTGGCCTGGAGCCTGGCCCATGAGCTCTATGAGATTGACCATGGTCTCATTTTAATAAAGATCAGAAGGCTTTCCAAGAAAACAAAGTATCCCCTCCACCTCTTAGCCAGCAGCATACAGGCACAAGACAAATATTGCAAAGCAATGTAGCTTCTCTTTACACTATTCTGCCAATACTGGCCATTTGCAAAACTATAAGTGAATATTGGAAGATAATTTGGGGGTAGAATGGGAAAGAAAAGTAATTGCATACAGGCAGTATTTCTAGAATCAAAAATCCCTCCAGGAAAGCTAAAACAATCTCAGTATAATATCATTTTAAAAATATGCCGCGTTGTTAGAAATGTAACATTTACTCAAGCTCAAAATTTAAGAGAAAATGTTTATAAAATGTTTTATAGGTGACATCTGGACCCACAAAAGTTGTCTTATATGTATCCTAATCTACAGCCCAAATGTTAGAGATGTGGTAGTTTAGATGCAACATATTTTCATATTTGGTGGACTTGTAGAAATATAAAATCTTTTTGGATTAAGATTTGGTGGAACATTCAAAAGATTTTTAAGAGAAAGATATAGTTTACGCCACAATTATTTTTGTTAGGCGTTATTGAAGATTGTGATGTTAAAGAAATTAATTTGATGTTGAATCTTATAACAGCTGCAAGATTATTGGTCGGGCAATACTGGAAGAAAGATTCTTTGCCCACTGTGGAAGAATGGACTCTTAAGGTGTCTAATTTAGCAGAAATGGCGAAAATTTCTGCTTCTTTGAAGGACCGTTCACAAGAAAGATATATTTTGGTTTGGAGAAGATGGATAGACTATATTCAAAATAAATATGGGGAAAAAAAGTTTCAGTTACTTTTTGAATAATGAGTATTATTATTATTACTATTATTATTATTATTATCATCATCATCATCATCAATAGTTTATTATAGTGGAATTTTTATTATATAATATTGTTTAAGAATTAGGATATTAATTTGTTTATGTTATTATGCTTATTTAGAATTTGTTTATTTTATGTTAAAAGGGAGTTAAAGTGTATTATGGATTTGGTTTTTATATAGTTGGTTAATGTTATTTAGATTATGATTGTCATATTTGTAACCCTGTATTCAGCTCTGGGGAGTGTGGGGGGGGGTTGTTTTGTTGTAAACTTTTGTAAAACTTTTCAATAAAAAAAATAAAATAATAAAAAATATGCCGCGTTAATTGTTGTTTGCTACCAAAGTCTTGAGTGTTAAAATTTCAGCAGAGAATTCTGAGAATTATATTTTTAGGGAAGTAGAGAGATGATTCTAAAGAAAATGTATGAATTAATTAAAAAAAGAATTTAGACTAGGAAAATAGGAATGTGTGAGAAAGAAGCTCAAGATTGCTCTTAACTCACTTTGATTTAGTATAAGAGGGAGGGAAGGAAATGCACTGTCACACTTTCAAAATTCTGTTCTTGTAGCTTATATCAATAAAGTAGAATATTTAATGCAATGTTTATTTCTTAATATGGCCTACCTGCAAGGACTGACATCTTTATAGATACCTAGTATTATCATAAAACTGCAGGTTTCTGGAAAGAGGAAATTGGTTAGATTCTTCAGGGCTTTTTTTAAAATTGCATTTTGACATATTTTTTTGTGGGGGCCCCCCATTTACAACATTTGTAATGCAAATTTTGTACTTGTTTTTAACTTAATACGTATTTGAGACTACCTCAACAATTTATGTGTAACTCTCCTTCTTGTTCTGCTACAAATGCATCTAGTGTGGTTCCTCAAACCTCAGTGAAAGTATGCTAGTGAGTTTTCTAAAGAAACCTTTTTCTTTTGGTCTGTATTTTTCTCTAAGCATTCTCATGTGCAGTCATAAGCTTGGGGTTTGGTCTATCCCAGGGGTCTTCAAACTTGGCCCTTTTATGAATCTTGGACTTCAACTCCCAGAATTCCTCAGCCAGGCCCGCTGGCTGAGGAATTCTGGGAGTTGAAGTCCACAAGTGCATAGAATTCTGGATACTGAGCACTGAATTACAGTAATAAGTTGTGGCTTATCAAAGTCAAATAATTGGTCATTGCTAATTATCTGTAACTTCAGTAGAATCTGAGGACAGGATGGAGTGCTGAGAGCTCCATCAGTAGCTTCCATGATATATAATTCTCTAGAAAAAGAGCTTTGATAACTGATATTACAGATTAGGTGTCACCTGAGTAGTGGGGAGACATTGCTGGATTCACATATTATGTTAATTCATGGCTTGTTGAATTAAGTGAATTATGTATTAAGCTATAAGTCATAGTTTCTAACCACACTGTTTGAATTTATTCAACATACTAAACCTCATTACGGCTTAGTGCAGTACATAAGTCCAGTCATTATCAAGTTTCAAAAAGGGTGAAATGTGTTGTATCTCTTTTTTCCATAGCAAAGACAAGATTAAGAGTGTTTCCTTAATAACTATAAGTTCTACTATTCAACTCTTATTTCCCATATGCCAAGAGTTAACAAAGTAGAATTAACCTAGTTTAGTAGACCTAAACTCTGAGCTTACATAGCTTGTAAAAGGCAAATCAAGTCTCTAATTCCTGTAGAGCAAGGGCTATAAAAGTCAATGGGCACAAACATACATTTAGTGCTTAAGGAAGAGACTCTTAGCTTCATTTTAAAGCTTTTTTTTGTATTCTCCATTTGATAAGCGATTTAATACTCAGAAATAACTATTTGAAAATCTACAGTTTTAGAATAGCTGCGGATGAGTAATGGAAAGCCATACAAAATAACAGCAAAGGCTTGAATTCATGCTCTAACTCATATTTACTTTCATGGGCCTCCCCCCCCCAGCTCTGTGTTGGAAAATATGAACCAAAATTACCATGACAATGCAAATGAAAAATGAAAATAAACTCTATCAATAGCACACAAAGATTGGAGGAGATTACCAGTAGTGATTGAAAGAACACAAATTATGTCAGTCCTGCAAAGTTGCCTGGGATAATCCCCATGTTGCCAGTGGGGATGAGGGAATGCTTACAAAGAGACCATTAGGGAACAACCTTGCAGCATGTTCCACTTTTATTATCCAGTGTCATTTATCTCATCCTGCAATGCATTCATGTTGAAGAGAAATGCAGTGGAAAGGCTGCCTGTTAAATCAATTATCGTAGAGAGATTGTTCCTTTTGATATAAGCACCTAAATAGATGCACTTCTGTCAAAGGCTTACGTTATACTGCCTACAAAATAAGGAAGAAAGGGGAGAAAAAGATATCCTTGTTCCAGTTTGGGGAATATAAATAGCCATAAGAAATGCTCTCAAAGTGCCTGTCTCTTTTAAAATGAGTTAATTATGAACTTATCCAAGCATGGGGACTTGCTGTTGATTCTCTTGATTCTTTCCCCCCCTTCCCAAAACATCTCAGTTTTCTGAGGAGTCAAAAGTGGTTTCCTACTAGCAGATGACTATCAAGGGTGACTTGTGATGCTCAGTGTAAGCTAAAGGGTTTTCCTTTCTCCAACTGGCTGGGGGATTCTGAGAGTTGAAGTCTACATGTCTTAAAGTAGCTTAAAGTTGAGAAATACTATCCTAGTCTATTTATTGCATTGTAAGAGTCCTGTCTCTGTTCAATAGCTGAAGCTGGTGTCCTATAGCCCCCTTTCCTCTCTTTTTCCTAACAATTAACAATTCTTTGATGTAAATTATTTCTTTAGCTGAGAGTGGATTAGAATTTAGGTCTACCCAATCCCAATCCAGCACTTTTATCAGTAAGCCACAATGGCTCTCAGTCAGTGGTGGGATTCGAATACCTGAACAACCGGTTCTATTATGTGATGCAGGCCTAGGCCTCCGATGCCTAGAACGGACTTCCGGAAGTGGCATCATGCACTTCCGGTGGGCCGTTGTAGGCCTCTTCCAGGCCTCCAATGACTAGAACGGATTTCCAGAAGTGATATCCATGCATTTTTGGTGGGCCGTTCTAGGCCTGGCAGGCCTCCGAGGCCTAGACTGGACTTCCAGAAGCCAGCCGGTTCTCTGAATTTAGGTAAATTTAGCTACCGGTTCTCCCGAACCATGTGAACAGACTGAATCCCACCACTGCTCTGAATTCTCTTAACACCATTACAATCCTTCATCCTTCATACAACCATCATTACAATTGAACACCCTTCATAAATACTACATTTCTGTAGATCAGTTTTTCAATAAGAGCCATTCCTGCCACCTTTGCATTCCCCATCAGAGATGTGATTGGCAAGGTTGAAACCTGAAACCTTACCCACATCTCTACTCTTATGCATTCTGATGCACAATCTCCATTCACCTTATTTGAAAGTTGGTATTTGCTTTTCCATTAATATGCTTACAGCAAAAAACAAATGGGCTGGTAAAATAAATGGTTTCAAAGTGTTCATTTAGTACGACTCATCAGATAAACTGTACCATTGTGGAAATATAATGGGATGCATTGTACAAAATTAGCAAACATACAGTGGTAGACTCTTTTCCAGTTGATTTCAGAAGAGCAATATGTCAGAAGTACCAAAAGACTCTGGTGGAAAAGTAATCGAAATGTATTTTATACTACTTCCAGATATTTGGATTATTTTGGTCAAGTGTCCACCACATTAAGCATGGGGAGACACAGGCTGCTTTTCACCCTCAGGGAAACTCATTGCATTCCTTTGGGCTAGTCATGCTCTCTCAGGACTAACCCAGGACTATTGTACTGGGGAAAACATTGGAGGAGACACCGTTATCCATGATGGTTTAAGCTCTTGGACAAAAATATAAAATGAATTACCTGCTTTCTCAGGTGATTCATTTTATATGCTGTTTTATTTCTGTTGTAAGCTTTCTGATCAAGCAGCTTTACCTGCATCCAAATTGCTTATGTACTCCCTATATCTGTTTTAAATGCAAGTTGCATCTGTACATGACTTTTTGAGAGCCAGTTTGATGTGTTGGTTAAGGCATAAGGCTAGAAACCAAGAGATTCTAGTCCATCTTGGGCACAAAGCTAGCTGGGTGATGTTGGGCCAGTCACCAGCTGGCTCACCTTCAGCCTTAAGAAAAAGAGGGTAGCAAGCTACTTCTGAAATCTTGCCAAGAAAACTGCAGGGACCTGTCAGGCAGTTACAAGAGTCAACAAGCCACACAAGCACCCACAGAAAAAGAATATTCATGTACTGTAGGTAAACATCCAGATATAAATGTTTGAATACTAGATCAGCCCATTCTGATGCATTTATTTAAATATCAAGTAAATAACACTTAATCCTTGAGTCCTTGGTGCTCTCTGATGTTGGTTGTTTTCATACAGACATTTCATTACCCAACTAGGTAACATCATCAGTGCTAGCGAAAGAGTAACAAGGACCCCACAGTTCAACCCTCAGCTCCAGATATTCTTTTCTATTGGTTAACACTTTCTTATTTGCTAGTCAAGCAGAGCAACTTTTTCAGCAAAAAGAACACTAGGCAAATGCTACACTTCTATGCAGAAAGATGGTAGGGGTACATCAGCACTATCAGATCCCATAAAATTCTGATCTTATGCACATTTAGCATCTCTCTCTTTCCTAGCTTGATCCTTCCTTTCCTATTTTCTTCCACTTTCCTATTTTAATGAGGGAGGTTAGCTTGCCTTCACAAAGGGCATACATTAATGGCAAAGTAATACTGCAGATAAGATTATTATTTATTAAATGCCCAACTCACACATAGGTGACTTTGGGTGGCTTACATCATTTAATTAATTCCCATCCATCCTATAAGACCTCAGAGAGACAAATTTGATGACCATCATTTTATCATTACAACAGTTCTGTAGGTTCAGAGACAGCTTTTCCAGATATCAGTTCATGCTGTTATCTAATCAAGGAGAGAAGCAATCTAGGAGAGAAGCAACCTCTCCTAATCAAGGAGAGAAACAACCTAGAACTAAGAAGAAATTCCCTGACAGTTAGAACAATTATTCCGTGGAACAATTTGCCTCCAGAAGTTGTGATTGCTCCAACACTGGAAGTTTTTAAGAAGAGATTGGACAACCATTTGTCTGAAATGGTATAGGGTTTCTTGCCTGAGCAGGGTGTTGGACTAGAAGACCTCCAAGGTCCCTTCCAACTCTGTTATTCTAGGTGACTACCTTGACAGTGAAGATTGCGTTGCCTTTGGAGAAGTTGCTTGTGTTCTCAATGCTGATTCAATTTCTTTTTGTTGCTTCAGCAGTTCAAGAACCATATCTGGCTAAGGAGACATTTCACAGTTCTTTATGAGGTTTTATATCTTTACAGTGGTTACTTTACAGATGTATTTCAGTATTTGCTTTGCCTATTTCACAGATTACATCATTGTTTCCTTGCACAATGCAAGAAAGCAAGAACAATGGATGGTTTGCACTGTGTATTAGGCTTGTTTTCCAGTGAAATAAATGCTAGTTTTTCCTTTAATTGCTAATGCTACCTGAGCTTTGGATCTGATGGCTTCTCTATATTTCTGTACCTCAGCTGGCTTTTACAAAAGCGTTTCAAATAATTGAAATAATAGTATTTTTAAACCAATGAAACTGAATTTGATGGATGCTCATTCTAGAAATGATCGGGATATAACTTTGAAAGAAAAGAAGACTTCATTTTTCAAAACTGGCAATGCCATTTATAAGGTTTGGGCTTCTAGATAGATAGGTAATTTGTTTGAGTTGAGTATTTCTCTGGGAATGCTTTATAAAATATGTACTATAGATGGGGGAAAGGGCAAACCCCCCCCCAATTGGTATTTTAACTGCTGCCCTTTCCTCCTATTAGCTGTTGGGTCTTCAATGTGTATTCTAGAGAGTTCCCATGAGGACATTTCAAAAGAGCCCACCAAGGCTACATTGGCCTGGGGATTAAGAAGCATGGACAATGATCTTCCAGAAGAACAGAATTTGTAGTAGCAAAGCCAGCCTACCCCACCCTGCACTTAGTTCGTATGTTGCATCCCTCCCTTAATAAACACAACAGATTGCCATTTTTTAAAAAAACGATTAAATATTTATGCTAGGCAGAAAACATTTTGCAGGGTTTTTTAAACAGCTATGTCATCTTGCTCTTTTCATTCTCCAATCTTACAGTTCTGAATCAGACGTGAAGATTTTTAGCCTATTTACCAAGAAGTAAATATTATGATGGAAACATCAGACAGCTTAGTAGTGACTTTAAAAAAAAAAAAAAGCAGAGAAAGCATTTTCTGGGAGTGTGTTGTCAATTGCAAACATTCCCTGGGCTACTAATGTGCCTAGAATAAATTTGTTCTAGTAGTCTAATCTTAGGGTGTTTCCAAATAGTTGGCTCATAATGCTATCAGTCCAAACGCATTGTGTGACTACTTCCATCTTTTCTTCTTAAAGGATTCTTGAGTGGCAAAAGACAATAAAAAACCATAAAACATGAGATGCCTTGAAATATATCCAGTGGTGGGATTCAAATATGTGAACAACCGATTCTCTGTGTGGATGCCGCTTCCAGAAGTCCATTCTGGGCCTGGGCAAAAAAAAAAAAAAATAGCTACCGATTCTGCCAAAGTGGTGTGAACTGGCTGAATCCCACCACTAAATATATCATTCTGGAACTCTCTCCACTTTCCTCTGGTAAAATTCCATGCAGGAGATAGAGCAGAATCTCATCCTCAAGTATCTTGAGGATATTTATGTCCTTTCCATCCCCCTATTCCTCAAAACCACTTTGAAGGTGATCTGTGATCACCGTCTCTTTCTACAACATTGCAGTACTGAGTAAGAACAAAAATAATAATCCTGACCACATAACATTGTACTGCACTATGGATCCCACAGAAACTCCTACTGGACACAAAACTGTTATATGAATAGTCACACCCCTTTTTCCTCATCCTTATTTAATGTTGTATGCATCTGACTGCATGCAAAAATAATTCTGAGCAGTTCCTATGAAGGAGAGCTGCAAAGCCAACTAAATGCCTATCCCTTTAAAAGACCTGTTAGAGACCTGAAGCATAGGAGATGAGCAACTGAGGAAACAGTGTTGCCTATAGGTCATATAGAGCCTATGCATTTCAAAGAAAAGAGTAATTTTGCAGCAATTTTATATATATCAACTAAACCAGAATTCAGTCAGTTTGGCTCTCTTTCACTACAATTGTTATGGGATTGTATAGTTTCAAAGCAGGCTTTGTCCTGTCTTAGAATGCTTGTGCGGAAATTCATCTCAGTCTGCTTGACCATAATCCATATCTGATAGGAACTGAGCAGTGGGAGAACTACTACAGTATTGATCCTTTATCTGCAACTCCAGAAGCTTCGAGCTTACTGAGATCAACATACAAATGAGAGTTTGCACATTTAGCAAACATCTACATTCAAAATAAAGGTAATTATTTATAACACTAAAACCTAAAGATAAGCTGGGTTTCAGATCTGATACTACAAAGGTGCTTTGAAATGGATGTAGGGGTACACATTATATCTGTCAACAGAAGCCAAAAAAGCCAATGCAATCCTAAGTTGCATTAACAGAAGGATTCAATCAAGATCATGTGAGGTACTAATACCACTCTATAAAGCCTTAGTAAGACCACACTTAGAATACTGCAACCAGTTTTGGCCTCCACACTATAAAAAAGATGTTGAGACTCTAGAAAAAGTGCAGAGAAGAGCAACAAAGATGATTAGGGGACTGGAGGCTAAAACATATGAAGAACGGTTACAGGATATGGTTAGTCTAGTGAAGAAAAGGACCAGGGGAGACATGATAGCAGTGTTCTAATATTTGAGGGGCTGTCACAGAGGAAGGGCTCAACTTATTTTCCAAAGCACCTGAAAATCAGACAAGGAATAATGGATGGAAACTGATCAAGAAGAGATTCGACCTAGAAATAAGGAGAAACTTTCTGACAGTGAGAACAATCAACCAACGGAACAGTTTGCCTTCAAATGTTGTGGGAGTTTCATCACTGGAAGTTTTCAAGAAGAGACTGGACTGCCATCTATCAGAAATAGGATCTCCTGCTTGGATGGGGAGTTGGACTAGATGACCTACAAGGTCCCTTTCAACTCTGTTATTCTAGTCCTAATATCCATAAAGAAGCTGTGCCTTTTCTTTTGCTTGCCCAGCATCCATACAATTTCAGGAAAATATAGCTTTGACTTAAAAAGTGCCAACAGATGCAACAAGAGGCTGCCATGTCCACTTCAAAGTACCTTTTCAGCTTCAGGGCATGTCCATAAGAATACTATGAAAATGGTATGAAATACACTCCCGTTTTCTTTCTGCATCTCCATACAGCACAAATGTCTATATTTGAAGGGTATCTTGAAAAGTGCATTTCCATTGGGAAACTATCAAAAGAGAACTGAGAAAGATTTTGGCAGAGGAGGCAGATCAAAATTACTGCTTAATTAATTGTGAATTCCCCATTCAGAAAGTTAAAACATCAACATTGGGTGGGCACAAAGATAGGACAGAATTAACTACCCCCAGTCTTGGCTCTCCTTTTTCTCCAGCTAATGCTGTAAAGAGACATTAGTCAGGTGGAGAGGGCAATCAATGTGGTAATCTTAGTTCATTCTTCTGAGATGCCATTGCCATAAAGGTTGAAGATTGTGGTAGAGTTCTTTGTGCCTTCCTCCTTGCAGTACATATTCCTGGTTCGTGAAATATTTGTGACTGAAGCATTATACAGATAAATGTACATAAATTGTACCGCAGCTGAAAGATAGTGTGCATGGAAATAACAAGCAAATTTGGGGGGGGGGGCGGGGAATACTGCAAACATTTAAAAATAGACATGGGTTAAGAACTAACAAGGAGTAAAGCTGCATGAAAATCCTGCCCTGAGTTTGAAAGAATGATACTCCGGAATATGTTATCCTCTTACTTTCACTCATAGATAGATAGATAGATAGATAGATAGATAGATAGATAGATAGATAGATAGATAGATAGATAGATAGATAGATAGATAGATAGATAGATAGATAGATAGACAGATAGATAGATAGATAGATATAGACCTTTCAATTTAAGGCTTCTTTTTCAGCTGGCTGACAATAATTTAAACATGTTTCTTGAACTGGGTAGAGTAGGGAGAAATTTGCAAGTTCTGGACTTAACCAGAACCTGTGTTTTCAATATTGATGGTATAAAGCCATATCTGCACATAAAATCTGACTTTGATGAGTTTTTGATCATTATTTTTTGTGGCATCGGTGAATTTATTAATATCTTTTATCTGTAGTACTAGAATAACAGAAATAGAAAAGAAGAGTGAGCCTGACACAGAACCTCACTGCCAATTACAAATCTCTGCTGGAGTCCTTGGAATGTAGTTATCAAACTGCCCAGTAAAAGCCATGTCCCTAACGCCTTTGGTTGCAACAGCTCAGCATCACAGAAAGAGTTAAGCAGGAGTCTTGTTGATATTTCAGAGTTGCTTTGAACCCCTGCAGTCAGAGGGAGCGAGAGCCTTGATTGGCCAAGTTCCTGTTGGTAGTAATAGCGGATCAGATATCAAACTTCTGTCTTTCCTAAGGACCCTTTAGGAATAGTCTGCTCCCTGCTAGACTATGACATCAGTCAGGACACCCGGTGATGTTGCTGATAGTAAACTTTGAGAAAGGAGGGGAGGGGGTGGATAGAAAGGAGGGGTCTGCTTGCTGATGTTAACTAGCCCAACACAGTGCAAAGGCATGCAGTAGGTTTTCGTAGCGGGTTAGTGCTGGATGAGACCAAACTTCCCAAACTTTTCTGCTGCTTTCTGCAGTCACCTATACTCCAAGGAGGGCTAGATGAATTGTGATCCTTTGGTTGTGGTCAGCTTCTCTTCTTGGTGCCGGTTTATGATTTGAACCGAGGGGCTTTCTGACCCTGGGAATTTTCACAAGGCTTCACCATGACACTTCTGGGGTCTGAGCATTCTGTGCTGATTCGGAGCAAATTCAGATCAGGTAGGGCTAACACAGCAAGAATTTCTCCTAAAACTTTCCTTTTCAGTAAACCTCAGCTAGAGGCTGTTTCTCATTAAGCAGCATGCAAGTAAAATAACCAAGGAGTTGTAAAGCTGTCATGGGCTTTTGCTATCACAGAGACTGTGCAGCAGATGAAGAATGCGTGTCTATCAGTCCTTTTTATCTGCTCCCTCTCTTTCTGTTCTTTCGCTGCCTACGATTTATGTCGATAGTCTAGCTTATTAAAAAAAAAAAGAATTCAGCTATCATTCTGAACTCTCCTAATCTAGGAGAAATTATATATATATATATATATATATATATATATATATATATATATATATATATATGTGTGTGTGTGTGTGTGTGTGTGTGTGTGTGTGTGTGTGTGTGAGAGAGAGAGAGAGAGAGAGAGAGAGAGAGAGAACTGGATCAAAAATCCATAAGGCTGGTTGTTACAATAAGAGTATCTCCTCCCATCTGTTCAAGTCAGGTGCTGTCCCGTGTATGCCGGCCTTTATGCATTATTCCAACATCTAGGCAGCCAGCTTTCTTCCTTTAAAGTTGTGACTAATTGGACAAACATGAATTGCAGAAAGGCATCATTTTTTTTAGAAGTACAAATAACAAATGGAACATGCAAAATATTTAAAATGACATCACCAGAGAAATAAAGCTAGAGCCAAGCGACTGATTGCCATTTTCTGAAGCTTTGCTACAAAAAACATATACCAGATCTCCACAGAGGGTTGAAGCCCCATTCAGGGCTTGTTCTTTGCGGACCTGCAACAGGAACAAAGGTGAGTGATGGTGAACAAGGACAAGAGACCATCCTTTGACTGAGTAGGTAGCATCTGTAAATAGCATCAGGGTCATTTTGCGTAAGTGCAGTATCATAGCATACAAGAGAAAGGAAGATTCTTCCGCACCCACTTGTCTTGATATTTTGTTTTTATTGGCTGTGATGAAAACTATTACCACTTCTGAAAGCATTCTGTTCTTGCCACCCAAGGATATCTCTGTGTGTGACCAGTGAATGCACAGCGCACTCACAGTCTACATTTGTAGGGTGCAACTCATTCCAGAATGTCACCCACTCAATATGGGAAACGGAGATGGTGGCAGCTGGGTTTGATCTCTGCTACATCAGAGATAACAAGAAGATCAGAAGATCCTGATGCTAATGCACTCGGGTACTATCAGGACGTGTGAGACAGCTGGGTGGTCAGTTGCAATGTTTGCTTAGAAAATAGAAAATTGGCAGCTGCTTAAAAACTCCAGAGAACTGTGTACAAATGTAAGAGGCTTTGCCTGGCTCGGTTCTCCATGATTTGGGAACAGGGTTTTGCTGTGGTTTCTCTATCAATGTAATCTTACATTTCATGAGAATAACTCATTCCTCACAATCCATTAGTATACTGTCTTATGCTAATGGTGCAGAGCCATTCACTGAAAAGGAGAAGGCTTGATCTGTAACCCAAGAATCCCAGAGCAACACTGCCATCTTCCTGAAGCAGCCAGGAGAGATGGGGATAATTCTCTGAGCCACGCATTCCTCTACAATGAGCCACTATTGTTTTTAAGAGTCATTTATATGTTATTTTTAAAGGCGGGGGTGTTGGGGGTATGGAGATTACAGAGCTGATGGTAGGATCAGAGAACATAGTTTTCAAATGATTCCAGGCTAAAAGTAAACTTTATGACTCTTTGAGACCCATACATTTTGTTCCTTTTAGCTTTTCTAATGGAGTCAGTTTGTGGGGCACAGTTCCAATCCAGATTGTCTTTCCAAAAATGTAATTACCCTGAACTTGTTTTAGGACAATGGCATATGCAATCCTGGGGTAACTGTGCCCATCTTATTTCCTGGAGAACCCTTTCTATGAGCTGAACGGACAACATCTGTGAACATTTCTCCCTGAAGTTAATATTTTACAAAGATTAATGTCGCTTAATGCTGTTGGGGCAGAAATACTGTAGATGCATTTAGTGTTTTGTCATGTAGTGCATTGAGGAGAACAAGATGAGTCTCTGGCATATCTTTTCTTTTGTATAAAGCTGAGATTCAATCGTTATTTGAATCATAGTGCTTAAGACCTTAGCTATGGTGTGAACAGTCCCTCTCGTTGAGTTTGGTGCTTAAAGTCATTTTCCTCAAAGTGAAGGAAAGGTGTTACCTGCAGATTGTGGCTTGCTTGTGACATCCAGTTCCTGTCATAGGTAATATAGTGAAGACAAAAAGGTGAATGAAGGGTTCATTTACTTTTTTTCAGTAAGTGAGCTATAGAACCAGACAACCAGCGAAATTGTTTTCCTTCATCTCGACTTTTTAAATTTAGCAATGATTTGCATTCTTTGTGCCTGATACGTTTTTATAGAATTATGGCATATTAGAATAAATGAAGAATTGACCAATATGACAGTTACTTGCTAAGAAAGTGTTTCATTTCTTGAAACCCCAGGTTGCTTATATTGACAAACAGCTTTGTCATTATAACAGCGTAACGCAGATCAACAAGATGACATCTGTTTGAATGGCCCAGTTCCTCCTGGGGTAAAAAAGGTATGTCAGGGCTACTCAAAGAAGGGAGTTAGTAAAAATCAAATACCTACATTTAGAGATTTCTTTTTTCCTGGTATCATTCTCTCTAGGAGAATGCAGACCAGATATTGTGTTACCATCTTAGTGGTACTAGACTAATGTGAAGTATATAAGGTGCACAAAATTAATTCAGTATTCAGTGCTTGGAAATACTTAACCATATTCTTGGCAATCTTGTGGTCATCAGTGAAATTTATAAATCCTTAACTTATTGTAGTAGACATGTAGATGCCTAATATCTTGGAAAAAAAACCCTAACCTGTACCTGGTTAATTTCAATGAACATTAGATAGTTTTCCATCTGGATAGGAGAATTGTTGAATGGTATGTTCCAACTTTACAATTTATGTTTTTAATTCGTATACCTCCCTGAAAATTTAGTTTTTGGGGGCAGATTTAAAATGGTGATAATAAAAAAGCATTATTATACTTATCACTTACCACATTGTGCTTATAACTAACCATTTACAAATTTACAAATTCCTGTTTTCTTACCACTGTCACTTCACTATTACAGCTAATTAATACTTCTGAGTTTCATTCATAGTGCCAACAGCTTGCTGGACTATGTAGTGTTTTCTTATGAGGGAAAAGTAGCAAAAAATGTGTTGTAACATAATAAATTTTATAAAACAGTAATTTGTCCTGTCTTATAAAATTTAATGTCCTTGTTTTAGACTACATGTTGAGGATATATTGGATTCTTACGATGACTAATTAAAATAATTACAGAATATAGACTCCTTTCAATTTTTGTGACAACCTCTGGTTTTTATACTTCCCTGTGAGGTCTCTTGGAGGTTGTCAAATTATTTACGCATTCCTTATTTATTTAATAAATAATGGCTGATAATGGCATTCTCCTTGTACGTCTGTGGACAAGTCAGAAGAAGGGACAAATGGTTATTTTTTGACATGTGAGAAGGATATTTTGCTTGTGTTTGACTAATTGTACACTTGGTTTTTAGAAAAGCATTCACACATTCACACAAAAATGGCATTTCCATTGCTCTATGTTGTTACTGTTGTATAAAAAGTAGTGATATCAAGATAGTTAATCTTTTAGATTTTTTTCTGTCAAGATGTTTTGGCAATGGTCATTTCATCTACTGACGCAACTACCACTCTGGTACCCTATTTGCTCATGCACTGAAGAATGCTTTGGGGTAATTATTTATGGGATAGATTAAGATTAGTTTGAAGATTACCAAAACATGCAAAACATTGTCTTGCATGTTTTGGTAAACTTTCAGGTCAATCTCTACAGTTATATACGTTATATATTGGATACCTCTAGTAGTTAAGAAACTTCTCCAGCACAGAATGCAGCAATTTGAATTTGGTTGTCCATTCTAAGTGATCTTCCCTGGTTACCAGGCTGTTTCCAGACCAAATTCAAGGGGCTGATCTTCCTTTTAAAATCCTAAATAATAGGCAGAATAATTTTGTTCATAGATTTCCCCCCCTCCTTTGTTTTAGAGCAGGGGTGTCAAACTGCCGGCCCGTGGGCCGGATGCGTCATGGCAAAACCGTGCCCACCCCATTGCCGGCAATGGAAAAAAAGTCATGATACAGCGCAACACGACACGTGATGTTGCCAGTTTGACACTCCTGTTTTAGAGTCAAATGTAGAAACGCTGATTTAAATGCCATCCCATACTCAGTTGAACTTATTTACTCCTAATTGTAGGACTTCCTCTGGGGTAGCACCTTATTACAGAATGTTCTTCCATGATAAGTTCACCTGTCTTCAAAAATTGACAGACCAACAGGAATAAATCATATTTTGATAAGCTTGTTGAGCTTTGCTTTGTTTAACTCTTTGATTTTTCTAGGACTGCATTCATAATAAGTTTGATTTTAATTGCATCCTACTTTGATAATATTAACATGAACATTATAAAGTCAAAAATCTCATTACAAATAAAGAAAGAAAGCGATAACGTTGGGTGGAGTTCTGCCAACCTCATGCCAAGGAAAAAGCAAGCAAGTTTCACTTACAGTGAGAACAGCTTCAAATGCCACTTGGGACAGACTATCCACTGCTCTGAGTTGGGTATCAATCTGAAATGGACTCAGCAGTCTTGCAGGCATGGAGATTTTTTTTTTCCTCTCCTTCCTTTTCCATAAAGTGGAAAAATACGGTGTATGCTATTTTGTCTATTTTGCCAAAGATAAATAAATAAATAAATAAAACTGAGGTCATCCTGACAAATTTCACAGAAACAATGATTCTTTCGGCCTGGCTGCCAGGTTCCAAGTATCAATGGAATTGTATTAAATCAAATGGGACAAACATTAAGTGGTTGGCTCAAAGAACCCTCCCCCTAACTGTTTAACTTTTCCTGGAGGTGGAGGGAATTGCTCCAGAGAATTGTTGCTCCCAAAAATACATGTTCAGATAGTATCAGACTGCTGCAACTAGACGATGCAACTTGGGAGACTACTTAAGAGTTCATCTCTGATCTGCTAGCTATCACTGAGGGTTCAGGTTGGTGAGCGGTGTTATGAAGTTATGATATTTAGGCTTGTGGGTTCAATCTTACTGGCTAAAGTATCTGAAGCAGTTGTACTGAAAATGGGTTGATTGTCAGTGTAGGAAAGGAACATGTGTGTTCCTTTGAACATTGTATTGAGTATTGTACTGTGCTGAATTGAGTGTGTTTTGAGTGCAGAGATGCGACACTGAAACCTAGATTCATTCAGACTATTTCTCCTGTCTCTGCTTTGTTTGGATCTGGTACAGTCTGAATGTATTTTATGGTCTCCTATGAATGGGAAGTAAAGTTCTAGATGTTTTACTGTCAATTGATATGAAGTTGGAATCTGCTTTGTATGGAAGTTCTGGTGCTAATCAGAATGAGAGACAAATGAAAGAACTAGACATACTGGATTTATATTTTAACAATGCAGATTTTAGCAACATGTTAGAAAAAAGATCTGGTTGGTTTGTTTTTTTAAATCCACCTAATCCGGTAACAAAGATTTGATAAGCTCCTGATGAAAAAAAATGTTCAAATTCTAAAGCAAGCGTTCTTTTGATTATCCCTCAAAAGTTCCCAGAGTTATGACTGTAAATTGAAATAAACACTGTATGCTTTATTTACACATTTAATTTCATTAATTTTATTTTTCACTGAGACTATAAGCTTGCCTTCATCAGAAAACTGAGGTTTCTCCTGATTTAAATTTCAAATTTATCCTGCAGACTGTTCGTTACAGTCTGTGGCATGATCAGAATTGATCTAAAGAAAAGGCAAAGAAGAGCAAACTTACAAACATCTGAAATGCAAAAATAAATAAATAAATGAACAGGTGTATTTAATCTCATTGCTTGAATAGTAGTGAGAAAAATGCTTCTGTGTTGTGGGAAAACAGACATAATGGAAATATTATAAACTGTCCAGAGTTATCCTGGATGGCCAAAAAATTGGATAAAGATATATTGAATTTCATCATTATTTTTTGATATTGTTTTACATATTTTACCCAGCTTTACCGCCAAGTCTACATATTAATGATCACCTGATCAATTTAGAAAACATCTGAAAAATTATAGTAACTTGACATTTTAATGATACAGTCATTCAGTAAATCTCTAATCTGGTAAAGAGTTCATTCTGAGTGACTCAGGACATATATGTTTTTCATTAATGAACACATATTGGGATGGGGGGGTATAATAACACCATGCCAAAACTGAACTGCAGAATAAATTTGCAGCATTGAATTAGTTCATATTATAGAATAAATACTTTGGAAGGCACCAGAAAGTTCCCCCAGCTTGGTACAATTTTTGGTATCACGCTCACAATATCACACTCTAAAAATGCATAAAGGAGTGTTGGCTTTCTAATTTTAGGTCTTATTGCTAATTTCTGAAACTGAGTTCCATTTCCCTTACATACAGTACTGGAAAATCTCAGGTGGGTGAAATTCATCGGGTAAACAAGATTAATCTGTGCCTTTTTAATGAACTCTAAATAACTAAATACCTGTTCTGCAGTTTTGCTGCACTGGAATAAATGTCACCCATGGATTAACTTCCAAACAGTGCTACCATTAGTCATAATGGGACTGCTATGTTGATTAATATACCATTGAGAGTATGGAACAATTTTCCGAGACTGGGAATTGGAAGTATGTGTGTGTATGAGTTAGACTATGCCTCACTGGGTGCTCTGCTGCCCTTAAGGGCAGGGAGGAGACGTCAGGGTATAACTGCCAGTCTAGTCAATTTTTGAATGCGCTTAAAGGAGGGAGTGCCATCCTCTGTCTTACTGAGACAGAAGGATGTCTTAAGCTACGTAGGCTTTTTGGCAAACTGCCTCCATCTGTGTATTTGTAGGGTTATGTTAACTTCCATGGAGAGCTCATGTCTTGTAAACATAGGCTAGATTGATGGCCTATCTTGTTCATTGTTCTAGCTAAATAGTTTTTCATATTTCATCTTTCATCTACTGGTTCTGCAACTAACCAGTGATGATGGCAAATTAGCTCAGTCCTTGTTCAAGCCATCATTTGAAAGATAGAGATTGAAGTATCTCTAAAACTAAATGGAATGATCGCACAGTTTCTCAGCAGATTTATCCATTAGTGGAATAGCACTTGGGTTGTAAATATGTTTTATTAAAAAAGAACAAAATATTCATAATACCAGTTGTATTATACATAAGACAAAAGTGGATTCAGTTTGGACTTGTGTATGAACATTTTGGTGTTGGTGTTGATTTTTATAATATGTGAGTATTTAAATATTCCATTAGCTAATAATTAGTTGAATCCTCCTTGTCATGGTTTATGCTGTAGTTGAAAGGTAAAGAATAAAGAAATATTTCCCAAAAAATCCCATTGTTATCACAAGGACATCATAATGAGTGAAGAAAGAAAGAAAGAGAGAGAGAGAGAGAGAGAGAGAGAGAGAGAGAGAAAGAAAGAAAGAAAGAAAGAAAGAAAGACTAGTATATGCCCAATTAGGAAATAATTAATATTCTGCTTTGAAAATTAGTAATTGTCTATGGCTATATAGCAAAAATATAGAAAAAATGTTTGAGACATTCTGAATCTCCGTGGTTCTAATTTTCTGGCATTCTATGGGGAAGAAGATTCCTCTGAAACTTCTGGAAATGACTCCCTTTCTCTCCCATACATATGTGATGAAGATCAATCAATCAGAATAGAGCTGGAAGGGATCTTGGAGGTCTTCTAGTCCAACCCCCTGCTCAAGCAGGAGACCCTATACCATTTCAGACAAATGGCTGTCCAGTCTCTTCTTAAAAAACCTCCAGTGATGAAGCACCCACAACTTCTGATGGCAAGTTGTTCCACTGGTTGTTTGTTGATGCAGATCAAGCATTCATACCATTCAAATTAAAGAATGTAGATGAATTATAGGACTGCAGCAACTCATCTAATATTTTTTCTGGGATTGGAGCTTTTGAGCTTTGCTGTATATGGGAAGTATTTTGGCATATGTGCGGTTAAGTTTTTGGGGTGTCAAAGCTTTGCATCTGGTTCCTCAGACTATATCAAACAGGCCACCCTTTCTGAATGCCCAGGTCTTTGGCGGCTGCCTCCTCCAGTTCTCTATCTCTTTCCTCCCATGTTCTCCTGCTGAAATGACATCTCTGAAGTGGGCAAGTTCCTTGTCTAGTCCTGATTAAAGCAGCATGCAAACAGATGTTTTAATCCCTCTGCAGTGCTAAGCTTGAGCAGGCATAAACAAATCATGAGAGCTTTTCAAGAGGGTGCTGGTGCCCCGAGGAAGCCATTTGTCTCTAGAGCTCATTTCTTGGAGATTATTTGTGGAAAAGGCAAGATTTTTTTCCCAGTTCCATACCAATAAGAACTCATCCCTATCAAGAAGGCAAAACTCCATTCCCTTAACAGTTCTGCCATGATTTAAAAGTTCAGATACTTTCTCCTGCCTGAGCCATTAATGAATTTCTTCACCAAAATAATGGATGTTCTGATAAGTATAATGGATGTTTTGTATGTAATTACAGCAAAAATACTTAACAGGGTTTCATCTATTTGTTGATATTACAGTTGTTTTTTTAAAGGTTAAAGGAAAAAAGTAGATTTCGCAAAAATGAAAGAACAACCTCATGAATGAATATTACTTGGAAAAAAAAGGTTATATATTATACAAGTTTCTAAGAAAATTGTTTCAAAAATTATTATAGGGAAAATTTAATAAAGCATGTGTCATTTGTCTTCAGCTGAGTTTATACTGAGACGAATATATGAGGTGAATTGAAATTATTCCCCATGACAGCTCTATCTACTCATTTTGGTTTAGTAATTTTTCTGTTATAACATCTTATCAATATTGTAATCTCAGATTTCTTGATATACAGGAAAGAAAGAATTTTAGATTTGAAAAAAATATATTGTAGAAGAAAGTGAAGTGGCAAAGGCTTTGAATATTTCATTTTTACTTGACTGAATTGTATTTGGTAAATACAAATCGGCAAGATTTTATTCTAATGAGTTTTGGATAAGAACTTTCCAAAAAGGGCTGATTTCTTCATGAACAGGATGGAAAGGATATAAGATGTTTGAAAGTACTCAGGTAGGAATAAGTGGGATTGACAGATTCATTCTTTCCTAATCTTGATTGATAGTTCATCTTCTGTTGCAATATTGTGGATGTTGATTCCTACTGCCCTTTGCCAAGCTTACTCCCTAGTAACTATGTTTTGGATTGCAAATCATTACAGACCTATCAGCATGTTGAGCAATTTTGAAAGATTTCTGCATAACATTTGTAATATATAAATTGATTCTTACTTGCTTCTTTGACATGCAGCTGAATGTATCACATCTTCCTGTAGCAGACAAAATATGATTTCTTCATTTAATATTCTCTCTGGTCTGAAGCGTCATTTCTCCTAATTTTTAAAATGTCAGAAGTCTAAAATGCCACTGAACTTGATTTTCAATTTGGAAACAAATCTAGTGACTTGAATTTTGAACCACGACAATTTTGGAAAGACAACGCAAGCTAAGGTGATGGTGTTCACCCTTTGTCCTTCAAGATAAGCTTATGTTATGCCAGATGTACCTGGTTATCCATTGTGAGTGGAAGTGAAAGAAAGAAAGGCATTTGCAGACCCTATAAGTGGACTTTACTCACAAATGAAAGGGAGAACAAGCTGGACTTCATAAATGTCAGAAGTTTCAAAATTATTCAATTATTTATAGTTACAGGCAGGCCTTCTCTGTAACATTGGCCATACCTTCCTAGACTGCCTCTCCATTTTAGCTACATCCATTATTTTTCTTCAAAAGCCTAAAAAAAAAAAGACAAGAAGGAGAAGAAAGAAAGAAGGAAGAAGGAAGGAAGGAAGGAAGGAAGGAAGGAGGAGAAGGAGGAGGAAGAGGAGGAGGAGAAGAAGAAGGAGTTCTTTTCATAGCATCCTTCAATAGTAGCTTAAGGCTGCAATCTCACACAGGAATAAAACTTACTGATTTCTAAATAAGATACATGCACAACACATTATGTTATCTCTCAATTTGATCTAGTTAGAATTTCATTCACACTCTGTCAGAGAAAGAATAGCTATTGCTTGCATTCTCTTCTGAACAAATGAAAGGTTTGCGGTTATTTGAGCAGAAGTTAGAATTCACTTCTGAAAGATGCACTCTCTCCCAGTTTTACAGTTACGGCTGCAGCAACGAAGAAGCCGAGAGCAGCTTGCCAACCAAGGCATCATGCCACGTAAGTACTTCATTTTGTTCTCCCTACCATCACTGTATCCACAGGCATCCTTGGTTGAGGTCTGCCCTGTCCCCCACCCCCACCGTCTCCCCCTCGCCCAGTCCCTGGAGCATTTCATCAGGATAATTACTGATTCAGAGCAGGGTATGGCCTCTACAGGTGCACTGCTTTAGGATCTCCAGTCTAGAGCTATGCAGTACCCTTGCAGAAACCAACTTTTTCTCAGGGGAGGGATTGAAAAAGAATTCTGTATAGAAAGATCTTTCATGAATGAAGGCAAATATAGGTATCCCAGGATAATGCTGCCGGATCCAATCTGGGTCGGTCACCGGGACGCATGCTGCAACTCTTCCTCAGGGAACTTCTCTGTATGCTCTGGGCTATTCTGTGTGTGGTATTTGTATGGTGGCTGTTGTGTAGCCACCAATGCACAGAACAGCCCAGAGTGCACAGAGAAACTCCCTGAGGATGATTCCAAACGCTTCTGGTCCCAGTGACCTACCCAGACTGGATCCCGCAGAAAGATCTTTTTTCTCTACTCCTCATCCTGAGAGGGTTGTACTCCTATTTTCTGCTCCAATGATAAGCTAGTAGAAGGAGTTTCCCTGTAAAATGTACTTGGGATTTTTTTTTTTTAAAAAAAAAAACTTAATTGCCAAGAGCTATTGCTGCTGTGATAATTAAAATAAGGTATAAAACTTTAACTTGTACTTTTCTAAGTATTCTAAAGAGCCCTGGGATCAGTGGGGATTATAGGTGTGGTAGACTAGATTGTATTAATTTGTTGCCAGGTTTGGGATGCCTTGCAAAACAACCCTTCTAAGGTAGGTCATTAGGTCATGATTATTCCAATTTTTTGCAGATGGGGAAACTGAGACTGAGAGAGATAACACCTTGCCCAAGGCCACCCAGTGAGTCCATGGTCAAACTAGGATCTGAATCCAGGTCTCCCAGCCCAAACACTCTATCTGCTGGATCACCCTAACTCTTAGCCCCCCACACACAATTTCTGCAAAAGGCTTTGGGTTTAGCATGTGGTTGTTAGCTCTGCTATTGCTTTCCTCTTGAGTCACAACCTGCCAACCGTTCTATGCATTTGGCATGGATCATCTGTCACTTCCCTGCAAATGGCGCATGCAGCAGCTTGGCAGTTTCATAGGGCATTTCGGTATCGGTAGGACAGGTACAGCATGTAATCACTTCTGAGTGGATCCTCACGGACTGTTTATGTAATGCGTGGCCCAAAGTTCTTGACAGTTTTATTCCTATCCCACTATCAGGCCAAACTGGCGTGTTCTGCAAAAATGAGGTGTCATTGGTGTTTGCCAACTGTCAAGGGATGCTCTGACACCCCATAAAAGTTGCTAGTTTACCTCCCGAAAGGCATTTTTGGTCGCAAAGAGAAGAAGGAAGAAAGTGACAGGGAACTAGAAGCAAGAATAATAGTTGTAGGTTATGCTCTCAGGCAAACAGATCTGAACCACCTCCTAGATGTTCATCCTACCGAGAGAGAAATCTTTATCTCCTGTCCTTCATAATCCAAAATGTATCTTCCTCAAGAAGACAGAGCTTGGCAATATCCTTTACAACCACTGAGGAGCAACAGATTTATTTAGCTAGGTTTTACAAAAAGCAGATAGGAGAGCAGCCATGAAATAAGGCATGGGTTTTGTTAGATTTAGCTAGCCATATACAAGATAAATAGATTTATGCCACATGTCTTTGGCCAGTTTGTTTGTTTTCTGCAAAAAAAAAGTAGATCAGGAAAAATCTTTAACAGCCTTTACAGTAGTTCATTTTAAATAGTAGTCATTTATTATGGCAAGTAATGTCAATTACCTTTTTAATCTGATTATTTACTTCTTTGTTCAGTGATGATTTCTACAGAGTAGGCAGGGAAATGGCTACCAGAAATGGTTGGAAATAGCTGCTGATACTAAGTGGTATGAATTTGGACAGGAGATCCCTGGAAAACCCACAGAGAGAAAGAGTGGAAATATCAGTCATATTATTCAGCCTTCTTCCTCATTTGCTGTCAGTATTTACTTTATAAAAATGTTCTCTTTTTCTCTGTGACTTTTCTCTCTATATTCCTTGCAACACATTACACTGGCAAAATTCATAATTGGAGACAATGATTTGATTAGTGTTGTTGTTTGATTCATTGGTAGAGTACATTTTTAAAAATGTATTTGCCTAAATTCTATTCTTCAAACCATTTTCATCTCTTCCTTAGCTCACATCACACCTCTGGACAGGCATATTCGTTCTAAAGCAGGGATGTCAAACTTGCAATGTCATGTGACATGTCGTGATGTATCGTGACTTTTTTGCCATTGCCGACAATGGGGTGGGCATGGTTTCACTATGATGCATCCGGCCCGCAGGCCGGCATTTTGATACGCCTGTTCTAAAGCATCTCAAAGGAGGAGGGAGGTTTTAGATTAGCAAAGTTGGCACTGATCATTTTTACAATTTATTCTGCCTTTTCTCACTAATTTTTTTTCAGCTGCTAACTGTGGCATTAGAAGTTGTTCTCTATGCTTTTTTTATTGCACTCTTTTTCTTATCTGTTTAGTTTTTGTAGAGTTGCTGTTTGTTTTTTGAGTGTATATTAGATACATATATCTCCTGAGTCCACTTAAGTGTAGGAGATAAATAATAAAGTAGCTTGTCCGATACATCAGTGCAGAATTACTCATTTCTCTGACAACAAATTCATTTGAAACAGAGAAGCCATAACTGGCATGTGAATATTGGATAAATCATTGATTAAAAGCAGTTTTTACTCTCTTAATTTTTTTTCTAGTGAAAGAAAGTAAAAAAAAAAAAACCATGCTTGTGAAATTAAAAAATAGTATTGCCTTTATTTTCTCATTGCACAGCTTATCACAAATTGTACAAAGAAAGCAAACAATAATTTGACACTTACTAAAAAAAGGGATCTGAATTTTGTCTGCAAACTTTGAGATTGAAGTCAGTCAAGACGTATGTGTCAATGCACCTTCGCTAAGCCTCTTAAAATATAGAGGCAGCTTCCCACTTGATGAAAAACAGTTCCAAAAACAAGTTTATGGGGAAGAAAGATTTCGTTATGAAAAATTCACTGATACTTCAAAAAGCCAGAATAGACCACTTGATTGGCATCTATTTAGCTTCTAGTCGGTACAGTTTGTCAAGTTTAAGATTCTTGCCTTCTATTTTCTCATTTTGAAATGAAATTTCAAAAAATAAAAATTGGGAAATATTTCTATCTCAATCTCTTTCTCTCTCTCTTTTCCTTCTCTATTCCAGTGAGATTATTAGATTAAAGATGAGTGTCAGATCTGGCACAGAATGGCTTCCTAATAATTAAACCTTATATTCAGGCTCTTGCAGTTGCATAAGCCCTCTCTCCGTCTCACTGTTTGTGTGAACCTCCATTTCAGTATAGTTCCTTTCCCAGCACAAACAAAGATGGGGGGGGGGTGGGATAGGAGCTGGCAATCTGCATGCTGGCTTGTCTGCCTGCTTAAGTAAATGGGATCATTGTCCCAGAGCTCTGTGCAAATTTAAAAAAAAAAGATAAACTATGAATTAAAAACACACAAACCCCAAAACACACTGGCTAGTTTCATGCAAAACAGAAGGGAACTTTTTGTTTTTACTGTAGCCTGTTTGGAAGAAAACAGACAATTAGAGCTGGCCTGTTGCCTGTTAACTCTGGTCAGTTTCACCCCTGCTCACTTTTCCTAGGCTACAGGATAGCAAAAAGAGTTTCAAGCAAGAGTTGGGGGGTGGGATTAGAAGCAAGCAAAATATTTTATCTGAATTCAGAAGAGACGGGAGTTAGAAAAGCAGATATTGTTAAAGTGCCCCTTGCCAGCAATTAACTGATTTTTGAAATGTATTGTTGAATTTATACTCCACTTTTCTGCTCATTCCAGCATTCCAAATGCCTTACAGTAGCCTTAAGATTATTTCATACTATGGCACTGTTTTTCAACCTGACAACTTTAAGATTTGTGGACTTCAACACTCAGAATTCCCCAGCCAGTGGTGGTGGTGGGGAAATGAATTCTGCACATTTCAAAGTTGCCAAAGTTGAACCCCCCCCCCCCGGCATTATAGCATAATCGGAATTGGATTCCATGTGAAGGACCTGCAGAGATGATTGGCTACTCAATACTGGGGAAATTAAGAAAGCAATTTTTGCCTCACACACTACAATTTCTCTGTCTCTTCTCTTACATAAATACTTAGTTGCTGTTCATTGCTGGCAGACAAATAAAATAGTTTCGAAAGAACATTACCCAAATCTGTCTTCTTCCATTGATTCAGGGCAACTTGGTGGTCCCAAGAGGCCATGGATGATACAAACCCATCATAATAATTAGGCATTTTTTCCGGTATATTTTGTTGTTGGCTTTTTAAGATTGTTTTTAATCTGCCTGCTACAATTAGTATGCTAAAATGGTTCATAAAAAAAACACAACTGGGAAAATTGGAATGTAATGGATAATGAATGTAGTAGCCCTTTAAAACTGATAAAATAAAATAAAATAAAATAAAATGGGGAGAAGAACATATTTTTCCTTTTATTGATTCCTTAAGTGCTGATGCCATGTGATGAAATAATGCTCAAGTTTTATTAAAGGAAGAAACTCGTTGGCAGTTTACAGCTAGATCTTCTCTGAATGATCATGCTGAATTCTCCACCCCAATCTGAGAAGCATGACCTAGCGTAACTATATTTAGAATTAACGTGCAAGATTATAAGTGCATCTCTTAGACTTTTTCAGAGAAAATGCCCAGATCCTGGACAAGCTATGCTTTTGTGTTAACCTCCCTCACCTCAAGATATCCACCACCAGAGGGTCTCCTGCTTAGACGACATCTGTCTCTTTGCTCAGCTCCACCCTCCACCATTTTTCACGCCACTGCCCGATCTATGATAAGACGAGTGATTTCCATAGGATTGTAGATGTCACTGTTGTTGTTGTGATTATTATTGTTGTTATTATGAAGAACGTGAAGCTGACTGTATGCCCCATGTGCACATTGAACTCACTAGGCTTCTGCCTTTTTCTGTTTGCAGCGCTGAAAAGCCCTTCTCCCTTCCATGAGCAAAAGAAGAGCTTGGAGAGAACCAAGGTAACATTGAGTAGGCATTTGAGTGGGTAGATAGTGATGGCCTCACCTCAGATAACAATCTTTTTAGGACTCAGAAAATCTCTCTGCGGAACTGTGACTGAAAAAAACATGCTTACTAACATGTCTCAATAAAGACAACAGTGCAAAGACAACATCGATGGGATGTTCAGCTTAGGCAGTGGCACATAGCCATAGGAAATTGAATATGTGCACTTTGTAAGCTGAAAGTGTGTTCAAGTTTGCTACACTTGATCATGCAAGCCATGAGGGTAGTGGGGAAATCCCAAAAGGAAACCTTGATCCTTGCTTGCCGTGGACCACATTGCCCTTCAGTTCTTATAATAATATAAGGTTCCTTTGAGCTGGTGATCACTTATGCTCTGTGTCTTGTTGGCAACAGCCCTTGCAGTGAGATTAGGCATTGTTAAAGCTAGTGGAAAAGCCAAAAGGGAAGAGCTGATAAAAAAAATTGCAATATATTCTCACATTTATTTTGCTACACACATGCTCATTGGTTAAGCCAGATCTTATTATGAAAAGAGATTGACTTGTTTAATAGCTGATCATGGGCTTGGATGATGGAAACACCAGTTCTGTAACAGGGTTGGTACTGCCCACTTGCAAATAACTTATTTGAAAAAAAAAGGTTTGTCTCATGTACATTGGACTAAGGATTTTCTTTTGTTTACTGGCAATTCAACTTGTCCTCCCACTCCCAGTTGGTGTAGGTTCTCCTATTTTCAAAGACCAAAGTATCATCTGCCCTCCAACAATACCAACGGGATGCTGTTCAGTCTGTGCTGTCTGTGATATGCCTGATAGACACAGTTCTTCTTTTGTTCAGACAAGATTCCATTTCTCATTGCAGATATGATACGATAACATGGATATATTTGTCTGCATGGAACAAGTTCTTTTTAAGAGATGTAGACCAACTAGGCCTTTAAAAAATGTATTAGAAGAACTATAATCCCATTGTAAAAGCTTTGTTTATTTGTGACTGTAGGTTCAATGTCCTATATTTCTAATTTATGGAACATGACAGTCCTTGAAAACTATCTACCACCATAAATAATGCAGGTTAGGGGCCAATAGCATAGAGAAGCTTTGTAAGAGCTTAGAAATGTCCATTGGTTTGAAATGCTTAGGAATTAGCAATAGTAATAGTAATAAACTTATATAGTGCCCCATAGTGTTTTACAGTACTCTCTGGATGGTTTGCAATGTCAGCATATTAGCCCCAGCAATCTGATCTCATTTTACTGATCTCAGAAGATTGGAAGACTGAGCCCATCAGGATCAAACTACAGAGTTAGGCTGCCATACCACATTCTAAGCACATTCTTTTTACTTATAGCCCCCATAACACAGCATGTGTATTATTTCTCTGTTCATGGAACAGTAGGATCTATTTAATAAATGACTGGATCTCATGCAGACAGGGGAACAAAATGATTGGCTCCATTTTACCAATTCAAAACCAGATTACAATAATGTAATCTCTCTGATGGGAGAGATTACATTATTTTACATGAGTGTCTTGCAAAAATGCATGGCTAATGTAAGAAAGGATCTATAGCCTATTGTGAAAAATTAATGTGCTTGGGAGACTTCAAGCAGTCTGAAGTATCTTTGAAGTACTGTGTATGTTCAGACATAGGTTAATATCTCACTGTCTCTTCAAAAGCTTCTACTGGCTGGTTGCCTAGAAGAAAAAAAGAATTATATGAGTCAAAAGACCTAAACTGGATCTATTTGGAAAGCCAAAATACACTCACAAATATATTCTCGGCCTTTATTGAAAGTACTGGGTGCTTTATTGAAAGTACTGAATGAGAAATTTACATTAGTATATTTCTTAGGTAGCTAGAGAATGGTAGTTTGATGGGAGGTCTGTCTGAATCTTTTTTTATATACATGACCTGAAACAACATTAGTTTAATTATACTAATTCAAACAAATGCAGCAGTAGTTACATGGACAAAAAGCAGCACCTGCAATTTATTTAAATGAAGCCACAGAATTTGCTTTAGTCCAAGTGTATGTTGTAGAATGTAGACAGTTGCAGGCTATGTTAAGAACAACTGAACTGTTTTGAATTTAATACATGTTCTAAATTGTTGTTTCATGTCATCAGTCCATTGTATTAGTTATCAGTAATTTGTGTTGTAAGATATATTAATGGAGGCCTTTAATAGATCCAAATCTAACTGGCAAAAAATTGGTATCCAGATTAGAAATTGTTGTAAGCAGGTCATGTTTTAAGCCTAGAGCAAAATAGAGAGTGTCTAGTAAAACAGTAGAGTATCCTTGTTATAATGCAACATCTAATACTTTTAAGCTAAGCTAGTGAGGTAACAATCTCTGTTCTTATGTTCTACAGACTGAAGATTATTTAAAGCACAAGATCCGAAATAGACCTGAGCATTCTGAACTGCTTGATATGCACATTGTTCAAGGTAAGACTGGCTAAGTTGCTCTTCATTGTGAAAAAAAAATCTATTTAATAAGTAAGTTAAGTCTTAATATTTCCTCCAACTATGTGCCATTCCATCTATCCACTCGTCCAAAAGTTTTGCATTTCTCTTTTAGCTTAGGAGATGTGGTTTTTTTAAAAATGGGGGCATATAAATGATTTTATCCAGATATGATATAAACAATGCCCAGTAACTCTAGTCTATTTACACTCCTCACTCATAATGAGTCCTAGTCTATTGAGATAGAGGCAGTGGAAAATGTTCCCATGAATGAAGAAGAATATTAGTTGAAAACCATATACAGGTAATACTTTTTGTATATTAAACCAACCCTGAAAGAAAGTCCTTTCCAACTGTTACATTCCGTGATTCTGTGATGTTAGGTACCTACTACTTAATGTAGTCAATGTAATTATTTTTGTTGCATATGACTTGTCATGCTTGCTGGAGTTTATTTTAATCATGCTTTGTTGAACAAGCTAGGAATAAAGCAAATAAACCATGAGGCTGAATAAATTATTATGATAGTGTGAATATTTCTAATACTGATTCTAATATTTCTAATATTGATTTTAACAATCAATAAGCCAATCCCTAGCCATAGTTTGAAACCATGATTTCCTTTCGAAAATAAGTTATGATTTACTGACTGGCCTTGTTGACATATCACACTAAGCTACAAACATGCCACTTTATGATATAGTACAAAGTGAAACCCATGAATGTGTTCTGGTTAAATGCTTTTTGTTACAATTGCATCCATGTATAAGGACCTGCATATTTCCTCTTTAAAGAAACTGTTCTGAAGTAACATAGAGCAAGCTGTGCTTGTTGAGCTTTTTCTAAGCAGGAAAAGAAAAAAGGGACTTGGTACAAGACTTAATAATTTTCACCACTTACTTGACAGATTCAGCTGCAGAAGAATCCATTCAAACTAGTCAGATGAAACTAAAACGAGCTCGTCTTGCAGACAATCTGAATGAAAAAATTGCTCTTAGACCAGGACCTCTGGAGCTGGTGGAGAAGAATATCATTCCCATTGACTCAGCTGTGAAAGAGGCCATCAAAGGTAATTTTAATAGGTACCTGTTCAGGTACACTGGTTTTAATTGGCAATGGTTCAGGTACACAGATTCCACTATAATGGAGAAACTCCTATGGGGTTGCCTTTTGAGTGACTCCTCTGAAGGAGCATGGATGCATGTTGAAGATCTACCAGGACTTAAGTATTCCTGAATGGTTTATTCCTTGTTGGCATGTCCCCTCCAAATCCAAGATATCTGTTTGCTAGCTAAGCAGGAAGACACTTGATCAAAGCCAGACTCGGCCCTGCAAAGATTACAGGGCATAGAAGGAATCTTCTTTTCTTCCACTGTCTTCCAGCCTTTCAGGGTCTTTGTGATAGGGCCTGTCTTTCCCAGCACTTTACTTATCAGTAGAAGCCAAGGGTCAAGTGCTTTTGCCTGCTAGATGACGGGGATATTGCATGGGAACACTTTCCAGAACTCCCGAGGTCTGCTGAGTGGCAGAGAAGCAGCATCTGGCAGGAGTCATACTGAGTCTTGAGGAAGCAAAACCAACAACGCAAAAAGTCTCCTCGTTGTGTTCCTCTAAGGAAATTTCTAGATGCTACAATTAAAAAAAAAGGGGGGGGGGTATTCTAGAATTTTGATGTTTGTTGACCAGAGTTTATCTATTGGGCAACACAGTCTTCGGATTTCCTTGAATATGTTTTCTCTCCCGGGATGAACTCCTTTTTTGCCAACATTTCTATCCAGTTTTAAGAAACAAACTGACAAGAGAGGAATAATTTGTCCTGAAAGAATAGGTAGCGGTTGCATTCTTCAGAGCTGTGAAATTCTGGAAAAAAATAAGGATCTGAATCTAAAGAGGATGCTTGTGTTAGTGTATGGTTGGCAGAAACTTCCAAAAGTTCATTATGGCCCATTATGTTGAACCAAATTTGTGTTGAATATGGGATGAAATCCTGTCTTGACTCACCTTCAGTAACATTCGACGGCTGTTGCAGAGCCATTGTGGTGCAGTGGTTAGAATGCAGTATTGCAGGCTAATTCTGCTGACTGCCAGGAGTTTGATTCTGGAACGGTTCAAAGTTGACACATCCTTCCATCCTTCCAAAGTCTTCTAGTCCAACTCCCTGCTCAAGCAGGAGACCCTATACCATTCCAGATAAATGTCTGTCCAATCTCTTCTTCTACAAAAGAAAAAAAAATATGATACGATCATAGAATAATTGTATTTTCTTTTAATTAATGTGAAGTATAAATTAATGAAATCAGATTTAGCTTTTGTCCTAGACACACCATTTTTGCAGTGATGATCCAGCATGAGAGTTCAAGATCCAGTGTAGCTTTTGGCCCAGAAAAGTTATATAGGAACTGATGGGGGTGGTTTAGCAACTTACATGGAAACAAATTGTGTACAAATTATATATTATAATATGTCCATTAGAATAAAAACTATCTTCCAAAAACCCAGATTAGAAAATAATGGCCCTTATTGCTCTAAGAAATATCTTGAATATATACATACAAGGTCTGCTAAAAAAAAAATCACTTGATAGAAATTCCAGCAGTCTAAGTTTATAACTTGTGTATTCAGCACAATTTTAACTGCATATATGTGATGATGAAATATACACTGAGTTTTATAGCCAGATCAGAGTATTTTTCTGAAATAAATTTTATCTTGCAATTATGAAGCTCAATCTCTATTGTATAGTGATAGTTTTCATCAACTGAGTACCATCACTGGTTGACTATTGCTTTATTTTGAGGTTCTTGGAATTTTTTTTAGGGGGGAGGGATTGGTTATTTATATTTTATTTTGATTTGTTTTATTACTGGTCTATAACTGGATAAGACTTTGCCATTGCAGTTTTGCATATCCATGATTGCTAAATAGAGATCAGGATATGGTATATACATAATGGTCCTATATACAGTTTTGGTCTTGTTTTTTTTTTTTTTTTAACATGATGTGTGCAAAATGGTCGATCATTTTGCACACATTCTTGTAATACATGTTACATTTAAAATATATATATCAAATTTACATGTATGGTAATTTTTTAAAGGATATACCGTAAGTAGATCATCTGGGCAGTGTACTTCCTAGTTACTGTAGGTTTTGGTGGATCAGCCTGGTTGTGAGGCTTCAAAGGGATTTTCTGTGGCAACAGACCTTCTTCTCTGCAGTGATTTACTCAGCTGATGAGGTGGTAGTATCTCAGTTGCACCATGTGACTCATACTTGGTTTCTCTGCATTGTGTGGCTCTTTCATAATCTTGAGAGAGTATCCTCTTGATTGTGCTGGTGCAGATCAACATAGTTTTGTAACACGTGGCCACTAGAGTTTGCTGTGAGCTGTGAAATTGGCTCTTTTGTGATCTTGCTGGATGGGTCTTTCACGAGTGAAGCAACTGCACAGTACTCATGTCTAGCTGCGTCATCAAGAAGGCCCTCCACTGAGATCACAAGGGTTGCACCTAGCAGAAAAGCCTGTGAAGTCACAGGAAACAACTGTAGCTACTTCTTCCATTATCAGTCAAGCAAGTTCTCTAAGAAGGAAGCCAGCTTACTAGGGAAGTCATGTGGAGCCTTGCAAGAATTTGACTCAGTCAGATCTGCCAAGAGGTATACTGTGCAGATGACATCAGTGGAAGGACATGCTATATGGAAGGAAAAAGACAACTAAAGACTTTGGAACCTAACCCCTCAGTTCCAGTGACTCAAGTTCTTGTTATTCACAGTTTTGTGGTTCTCATTTTAATGTTAAAATCAAAAATCATCTTCCCCCAAATAATGAGGGCCCTCTGTTGATGTTATATATACTGTAATACTAAGTACAAACATTTTCTAGTTACAATTTTTTTTCTTGCAAATTCATTGGATACCCATTGCCATTCACAATTAAATCATGATAACCTATTACTGAGTTCATCTATCTGTCTAGGTACCCAAGGAAACTTCACTAAATCTTCAGATGCCTTTGCTTTTGAAGAAGATAGCAGCAATGATGGGATGTCCCCAGAGCAAGTTAAAAGTGAGGATTCTCAGGGGTCTACAGAATTAGCAGCAAGAATCAAAATAGCTGAAGCAACATTTCCTTCAGTGTCTGGGACAACTCAGGTAAAATAATATTTGGTGGGGGTGTTTCAAGTCTCATCTCCTATTAAATAACAGGTTATTTTTAAAAAAAAAAACTTTTCAGGAGTGTTATTCTTAGATTGGTGTAAAAGCAAAAAACTATAGGGACTGGTTGAAACAATGAGGTTTGAAGGTTTGGTAATAGTTAACCTTTGACTTAGAGAGATTTCATAGCTTAGAGCAGGCGTCTTCAAACTTGGCCCTTTTATGACTTGTGGACTTCAACTCCCAGAATTCCTCAGCCAGGCACATTGGCTGAGGAATTCTGGAAGTTGAAGTCCACAAGTCATAAAAGGGCCAAGTTTGAAGACCCCCAGCTTACAACCTGTTTTGAAGTGTACCTGAAGAATGTATCATGCCTCTTTTAATAAAGTCATTCTTTGTAAGCATCTCTGGCCCCAGCGGTCTTGTATGAGAAAAAAAAATCCCTCTCACCCTCAGAGACAGCTTTTTAAGAGAGTGTTGAGGTAAAACGGGAAAATCCTGAAGAGCAGTTTTAAACAAAAACTCTGGGATGTGGAGTCCAACCCAAAGTCCAACCATCAAAGGATTTTTGCTGTTGTCTATAAGATGGGTGGATATATTTTAACAAGTATTCTAGGACCCAAATGTAGCTTGGAAAATGATGGGAATTCTTTCCAAATTTGAGGAAAATAACTGGATCCTATCGGCCTTAACAAAAAATGAACCTGGAATTGTTTGACCCAATCTGTAGACAACTTTGTACACTGCAGTAGTGCTGTTGGCCTGGAACATTCTAAGCTTTGACAGTATAATGAGTCCAGAGTGATTTCACTTTCCCTTTCTCTGTGATGACAGAGCTTTCAGATGACTGGTTTGCCAATAGTAAGAACCACAGTGCAGAAGAGCTGAGTTAGTAGTACATGGTTATTAGCTTTCCATTACATTTTCCTGAGTTTCCTGTATCTCTTCTCTTTAAAACCATGGTAATGATTTATCACCATATTACTATGGTCATCATGCTAATTTCATTTTTGGTTATTTATTATGTATTTTAATATGCAAGGTGTGCAAGCAGAAGACAATATTTTTCCCTTTCCAGTTTAGTGTGAGGAAAAACTGTACTTGTAGCTCCAACTTTCTATTTTCTCTGGATTAGAGACAGCCTAAAAGCCTCAAATTAAATAAAAATAGTTTTGTTCAGAAGAAAAAATTCCATTTGGTTATTTATTATGTATTTTAATATGCAAGGTGTGCAAGCAGAAGACAATATTTTTCCCTTTCCAGTTTAGTGTGAGGAAAAACTGTACTTGTAGCTCCAACTTTCTATTTTCTCTGGGTTAGAGACAGCCTAAAAGCCTCAAATTAAATAAAAATAGTTTTGTTCAGAAGAAAAAATTCCATGAAGTGGCTATAAAGTATATAACAGTTGCAAGCTAGACTGTTAGGTTGATATATGACTTCTGTAAGTTTGCTTTGCTCTAATATTGGTGGAATTTACAGGTTCTAGTACGCACTTGGTCAAATAATCATTTTTAATGTTTGAATTTTAGCTGTATTGCCTGAGTTTGTGTTTAGCTAAGTAGCTAACTCATTTTATGCAACATGAGTTATCATGGATTACATGTCAGAATGACTATTACTTGTACTTGCTGACTAAAATTGAACTGATGTGACAAAGCTTTCTTAGATACTTTCTTAGATATTTTATCACCTACTGCAGGATAGACTGCAGAGAGTTGTGAATATTACGTTCAATCACACCGTGGTTTGGAATTTGTCTTGCTTAGTAATAGGAGAACCAAAATTTCATTCAATTTACCATCTCATTGAAAGAACTAATTAGATTGTATATTGCTTCTTCTTATGTGAAAAGTTGTGTTGCCCATTTTTCTGAATTACTGGCCCATCATCTTAAATTATTCTATAGCTAATGGCCTTTGCTGGCAGTCTTGGATGATCTCAAAAAGCTAAGGGAAGATCTGGTTAATATTCAAATGGGATTCCATATGAAGACGTCAGGGATGTTGATGACTAGGAAATGGAAAAACATCCTGGAAAAAATCAATGGCAAACTACTTCCATATTGCTGCTAGGAAAATCACATAGAAATGTCCATGAAGTCACTAAGAATAGAGCTTAACATAAAGGAGATCTTATCTTCATTTGGGACAGTGCACAGTAAATATCTGTATTCCCTTCATCAGTACTCTTTAGGTCTGATTTGAGGGAAAAAAAGATATCTTACAGCCAGTGTAGTAAGGATATTTCTCATCAACCCCATTGCTATATATTTTCATAATTTGCCTTCATTCTAAAATAGCATTCAGAATTAGCTAATTGATTCTAACTGTGAGAAGAGGAATAATTTGTTCTTACTCAGGCAAATACAATCAAGGTATGGGTGTAAAGGTATAATACATGTTAAAATTCTCCAAAATTCTCCAAGCCTGTGGAGGAAGTCATCCATAAGGTCAGCCTTTGGTGATTATATAAAACATGGGGGTGTCCTGCAAAGGATCCCAAGCCACTGTTAACCTGAACACGACATATTCTTGGCTAATGCTGCTCTTCTTCATTCCAACAGCTTTGTTACACAGTGTACTTGGCATGGGGCATCTCCATTTTCCAAGCACTTATGGCAGGGAGCCCAATGATCATCCATTTGGTTTCCTAATAACAACAGCCTGATAAATGTGATTGGTCTTAGTATGCAAATACACTTATAGGAATAGTTTAACAGGCCATCCAAAGTCATCTGCAAAAAGTATTGATTATGGTGAAAATCCCCAAAATGTTGTTTGTACATACACTTGCACATGTGAATCACTTAGCAGCCTGGATTTGCTTAACCATATGCAAGCTAAAAGTTAGTCAGACTTCCACAGTATACCTCATCACTCTCACAGGTTGTCGTGCATATCTACATAAACTTCACTTCACTTTACTTAATTTTGATCCAAGACGCCTTTTGCCATGACTCACCATGAGGATTTTCCTAATAGTACAGAGAGTTAAAGTGTCCTCTCAAGGAAGTAAGATTCAGCCTACACATGTAAGATTCGAGCTGCTAGGTATAATGGTTATACATGGATGGTTTATAGTGAACGTATTTGTATTTGCAGAACTCCAGCTATAGAAGATATAGCACACGTATTATTTGAGTATCAACTATATAAGAAAGAGAGAGAGTGGCATCTTGGACCTCATATCAGACAAATATTGGGACCCTCATATTTCATGTGTGGACAGAACTGAAAAAAATCACATACAACACAGCCCTTTATCTGAATAAAACAGTTTAGTTGGGATCTATATATGTGGGTCTGATTGGGGTAATTTGTAGAGATGACTCAATAACCTAATATTTTATTTCTCAGTTTATCCTTTTTATTTAATCTGTTTCTCTTATTCCACTTTTATATATGGTTCTGTTGTGTAATGTATTATGTTTTATTCTGTATTTGGATATTTCCTATGTCAGTGATGGTGAACCTATGGCACGGGTGCCAGAGGTGGCACTCAGAGCCCTCTCTGTGGACATGTGTGTCATCACCCCAGTCCTAGGCCTTCAGCTGGGTTTTATAAAACCTTTTCGCTTTAGGCCTCCACCATGTGCAAAAAAAAAAAAAAAGTTTCAATCAATCAGTCAATTTCAACTTCTCACAGGAAAAAAAAGATCTTGCAAAGTTGGAATTGATTGATTGAAATTTTTAGTCCCACCCAGTCTGCCGTTACCACCACAGCCACACACTCAGCCAATGGGCCACACCCAACCAATGGGCCACACCCACCCGGCACCCGACGATGCATAAGTGGGTTTTGGGTTGCATTTTGGGCACTCGGTCTCTAAAAGGTTTGCCATCACTGTCCTATGTGCTAATAAGCAACAACAAATTGCTGCTTAATGGAACAAAGGCAAAGTAATCAGCCGTTAATCTAACTAGCGTAGCTCATTTATATATGCCTTTATAAATTGCCTGCCTGCACTAATCTTCATGAAACTATCTTCATGAAATTATCTGCATTGGTGGCATAATTGTCACATGTATTTTCAATGGTTTTTTTTTTGTTTACAGGGTCATTCCCATAGTTCTGAAAATGATACGACTGATTCATCATCTCTGCAAAATAGCCAGCCAGAGAGTCCAAAACAGCTCAATGGGCAGCAGACACCTCCTATTCCTATTACTACATCTGTAAAGGTATGTTACTATCTTTCATCATTTAGGCAAATGTGTTGACCAACTAAACCATAACCATGGTTTCTCTGAAAGACAAATGCTGGTTTAAAAGTAAATGGAATATTTCTGAAATTACAGCACACAAATATGGGTACTAAGGCAATTTTGCATAATTAATTAAGTGGAGTAATTAATCAGAAAGGCAGGGATGGCAGTTAGTGTTCTACAGATGCATCCTTTTTGCCCTGTTCTCATTTATGGAGCTGATGGATTTAAGTTAGGGAGCCCAAATTTAGCTATTTAAGTGTACTTTGATTTTTAAATATTATACTAAACACCTGCACCAAAATGCAAGGGTCTTTGCCATTTTGAATGGGATTATTTCCCATGTCTTCTTAAATGGCAGCAGGTAGAAAATCAGAATATTGGAAAGGAATGTGCACCTAATACCATGTGAGCATGGTCCTCAAAACTGATGCCAGTGTTTTATGCTCTGAACTGCATATAAAAGGAAGAAAAGTGACTTTTGTCTTCTTATATTTTTCACCCATCATTTTGAAGCTCAAAGGCTTTTGAGGGTACTGAATATCAGTGGCAGTCCTCCAGAGAATTCAGACTTAGCAAGATATGGGTTAATTAGATAGGCCAGTCAAAAGCTTTGGATTCTAACTGACCTTCCTGATATTTTTTGCGTGGAACACAGTCAAAATCCTCAAGTGATGGCAAGAATCGCCATAAAAAACCTAAGGAGATGAAGCCCAAAGTGAAGAAGCTAAAGTATCACCAATATATTCCACCAGACCAGAAGGCAGAGAAGTCTCCTCCTCCCATGGACTCTGCCTACGCCAGGCTACTGCAACAACAACAGCTCTTCTTGCAGCTCCAGATCCTTAGTCAACAACAGCAGCATCGGCACCAGCAGCAGTTCAATTATCCTGGGTCACATTCCTCTCAGCTAAAGTGAGTAGCTGGTGGAAATGTTTTCTGTCTTCCTAGGTGACCATTTGTAACAGAGCTATGCCACCATTTGACGGTGTGGCTGATTAGACTTTATTAGACTTGCATGCAATAGTGGGATTCAAATATGTGAACAACCGGTTCTCTGAGTGGACGCCACTCCCGGAAGTCCATTCTGGGCCTGGGCAACAAAAAAATTAGCTACCGGTTCTGCTGAAGTGGTGCGAACTGGCTGAATCCCACCACTGCTTGTATGTTTCAAATATTCCTACTAAGTCCACTGGGTGTGCAGCTTGCACACTAGGAAGGATGAAGGATCAATATATATATCCAGTAGGTTTGGGTGCCGTTGCTATAGGATATGAGAAGAGTTTGGGGCTTTAGACTTGAGTTGTTAAACTAGGAATTCTTCTCTAATTTGAAGACCTTGAAATAATCCTTTTAAGGTGAGCACTATAAGCCTGTTCTGGGACAAATCATCCCTCGATTTGAAATTCTGCTAAAGTACTACTATTTTGTACTGAAATTGCAGAAAAATGATGGTGAATGAATAATAAAACTAGGATCAAAACTGGTACATTGGCGATGATTTAGAAACAAAAGAAGAAGTCACAGTAACAAATTTTGCTCCTGTTTTTTTTTAGACAACCAAATGAGCCTAAAATCTCAGGCTCTTCCCCTACGACAATCACCAATAATCCTCTTTCTCCAGTGAAGGGAACCTTTTCTGGGCCAACTTGCATTTCATCCCTCAAACCAGGTCCTCTTCCATCCAATTTGGATGACCTTAAAGTGAGTATTATGTGCAGAATAAGGTGTAACAATGTTAGAAGGCATGGCAAGTTATAGAAGGTTTAATCATGGTTTATTGAATCAATTGCAATAGCCCATGTTTGCCAAAGGCTAAACCAGAAACTGCAACTTACTGTATATACTAGAGTGCTAAATCACAGCCAATAAACATAATCTACACCACACCCACACCCCAACACATACCCAAGTACATGTTGCTCATATGGGGCAAAATGGCAATAAAAGGTGTTTTTTTTTAAGTAATTAGAAGGGTTAAAAAAGCCTTTAGCTCCAGTGACCGACCCAGATTGGATCCTGCAACATTATCCTGGGACACATATATTTGTCTTCATTTGTGTTAGAAAAGCTCTTTCCATTTGAAAGGCAATCTCCAAAATTATCATAAACGGCAGTGGTTCTCAACCTTTTTAATGCTGCGACCCCCAACCGGTCGTAAGTCAAGGACTACCCAACCAGTCGTAAGTCGAGGATTACCAACCGGTCGTAAGTCAAGGACTTTCCCTGCCCGGGAGTGCTGCGCATGCGTGGTGCCGCCCCCTGCGCCGGCTGAGGTGTAGCTGGCAAGCGGCAGAGACGGCGCAGGCTGACCACTGGCTGGGCCACCAGCTGGCCCGCCCCAAAGGAGGTAAGGCACCCAACGGGCCCCACGCATGCCAGCAACCCTCCCTGCGCCCGCTGGCCTCCCACCTCCCACCCCTGGCCCTCTTTTACTTACATTTTTAGTAGTTGCTCAGCAGGGAGGGGTGGAAACTTCCAGACAGCTCGCCTTCGCTGCAGACAACTTGCAGCACCGTTTGCAGAATGGACTTTTGGCGGGCTCAGCAGGGCAGAGACAGCCTGGACAATTCCTATTGGCTTTTGAAAGCCAATAGAATTAGACTCTATTCAAGAGAGTCTATTCTATTGGCTTTCAAAAGCCAATAGAATAAAAGGGAGTAGCACAGCTAAGGAAAAAGGGGAAAAAATGGCGGACTGCGTTGTTTGGCGACCCCCGTGAAATGGTCGTTCGACCCCAAATGGGGTCCCGACCCACAGGTTGAGAACCGCTGATATAGGGAGTCAATTTCAGTCCTTGAGGGGGATTCCCCCCCACCCTGGTTTTTAATATGTAGAAGTGGATACTGGAAACTTCTGAAAATCATCCCATTTCCTTTTCACCCTTCAAACCTTCAGATGCAGGTGTTGAGCTATTGTGGTGTGCATTATATGTTTAAAGTGGAATTGGGGTTGTTTTGATTGTTCTCGGTGGCCTTTTTCCATCCTAAAAATCCCCAAAAGAGGGACAAACATATTCACTCTCACTCCATTGAGATTACCTTCTGAGGGTCTTGGAAAAGGGAGAAAGCTGAATTGAGGTCCCCTTAAATGTAACACACTGCACATTACATTACATTTAATATCACCATACAGCTTGATGCATTATGTAAGCCCACTCTTGCAAATGTGTTGTTTGTTAACCCTAGCAATTTAACCACTGTGAAAAAGTCTTCCTGAGTAGTACAACACTTAACTAAAACTTCTGTTATTTTTAAAATTAAAATTGCAGCACTTTAACATGCAATATTTGGGAAATTGTGATTTTGTGTGTAATCTAAGATGGGTGACAATTAAGATGTGGATTTGAAGAGGAAAAGGTGATTTGGCATACATATACCACATTACCTTTTGATCACATGTAAGCAACTACTTAAAGATACCGTATCTTTTCCCGAGCTTATTTGGGACTCCTGGAAAAGGTGCGCCTAATTTTGACTCTGGATCTTAGAATCAATGATATCTGAATTCTGGCCATCTCAGCTAAACCACCATGACTTCTTTGATCCCCATTCTGATTTTCTTTTACATAAATTGGTTGATCTATATCTAGAAACTCTGCATTAGAATCATCTTGACATATATGAATAACACAGACTGAATTTAGACAAAAATCTGAAAGACAAAGGCATTCATTCTTAATTCAGACTCATTACTGTAAACTATGATTTGATTATTCCAGGGTTATAGAAATCTATTAGAAATGACATTGTTGTACAAGGTACCCCAATTTAGAGTTAACAGTTAATAGCAGTCTCCCTAATAATAAGACCTCTTTGTCAGAACAAATGATTTTAAATTTAGCTTTTGTTTGGGTAAAACAGTTTGATTAAAATAAGTTTCTTTTTCAACAATAAAGATGCAATACAGTAAAAAATGAGGTTGATACTAATTAAATTTTATCACAGGTGTCAGAATTAAGACAGCAACTCCGAATAAGGGGACTTCCTGTGTCAGGTACAAAAACAGCCTTGATGGAACGTCTTAGACCCTTTCAAGAGTGCAGTGGAAATTCAGTGGCATCTTTCAATGAAATAACCACTGTCACTTTCCCAGTAACTCCAACAAGTTCTCTCTCCAGTTATCCATCGCAGTCTTCTACCAGTCTGTTATCCAATGGCTTTTACCATTTTGGCAGCACTAGTTCCACTCCACCCATCTCTCCAGCGTCCTCTGACCTTTCAGTGAATGGCTCCTTGCCAGACAGTTTCAATGAAGGACCAATGTCATCCCCACAGTTTGTCTTGCACCCGTCACCTGTGCAAGGTGGTTGTGAGGAGAGCCTGGTGGGAAGTATCAATGGAGCTGGCATCCAGCACGATGTTGAAAGGGTTGACACAGAGAAAGACAAAATGCTGGTGGAAAAGCAAAAGGTAATCAATGAGCTGACTTGGAAATTGCAGCAGGAACAGAGGCAAGTGGAAGAGCTGAGAATGCAGCTCCAGAAGCGCAAAAGAAGCCATGGACTGGAAGATAAGCAGCCACCAGCACGGGTGTTTGGTTTTCCAGTCAAGCAGGAGAATGCAGTGTCCAGCTGCCCATTTGCCTCTAAGCAAGCTGCCTTGAAAGGTAAGGCTAGCAATTCTGAGGCTTTAAGTAACTGTGGGACACCTCAGATGCCTCATCTTGTAAATAGCCATTGCATGGAACCTTCTGGACAAAATGGCATACTGTCCTCCACATTCCTAAGCCCACAGTGCTCTCCTCAGCATTCTCCACTAGAGGCAGTGAAGAGTCCTCAACATATCAGCCTTCCACCTTCACCAAACAGCCATTATCTTCTCTCTATGTCTCCTAGCCATCAGGGAGACGGACGCAGCAGTTCTCCACAACCTAGCCGCCATTTGTGCACATCTCTGGTAAGAAAATACATATATTTTGTTCTTGTAATTTACTCATTGGCCTTAAAATAGTCAGTACAAGCAATCCAGTAATAAGAGTCATATTTTAAAAGGACTGAGCAGGAAGTATTTCTGGAGGAAAAGTCAGGGAACCATAACCACCATCACTATTTCCAGTGACGTTAGATGTAAAGAAACAGCTGCTTAGATATACTTATAATACTTGGACAACTGTATACAAAACCTCTCAAAATAGGCAGATCCCAGGTTGTTTGGGGCTTTAAAATATAAACATGACACTTTGAGTTCAGTCTGAAAATAAATTGGCAGTTAGTGCAGATATTTTTAAACTGGTGAGATGGATTCCAGGCATTGTTTCAGCACTGAACAGAACCTCCATTTTTGAATGTCTTCCTTGGGTCATTTGGAAAGGGAGTTGGTTTTATGGCTTATGTGAGGGTGACAACTAAGCAAAGTTTTCTTTGCATCACTTCAGTAAGACTGTATCAGCGTGGAAAAAGTATTTTTGGCAAGATCTGGGTTCATTTTTTTTTCCTCCCTTGGGGTTGCCTTACGTTATGATTGACACCAATATGTAAGAAGTTTTAACTTAGGGGCCTTAAGATGCAGCTGCCAAGGAACAGAGATTTGACTGGATTCCTACAATTGATTTTGCTTCCACATAGGTGCCGACACAAGGGGGCCCAAAGTATTCCATTCTGTCTGCCAGCTTTTGTAAGTCCAGTGCTGCTCTCCCAGACGGAAAACAGCCTCCACCTTATGCTGATGCTGTAAAACAGGTAATGGTCCAGGAGGGTATTTTTAGGGCTGTGCTTGGCTACAGGTGGTTTTTTACTATTGTACCGTTTTATCACAAAACACAATCTGTTGCAAGGATTCTTAACCTTTTTAAGAGTTTGGTCTTTAAATAAAGGAGTCCTTTTATTTTGAATGCATAAAATAAATAGATTTACTGTGTAATTGGAAACCAGTTATGCTCAAATATAGCTATCAAAATATTAAATATGTAATACAGCAATATATGTTCTTTTTATTGATCTGTTAAATTAATAACACAATACTCTTTTTTAGTTTTAATAATTTTAGCTAGTGAAATTTCTTGACATTAACAAATTTTATTGCCATCTAGAGATCAAAGATTATTTTGTTGTTTATGTAGAAGCTAGTAAAAATATTCAGGGTAACAGACACCCTGAAATCTAACCATGGACTCCAAGGAATCCACAAATCCCAGATTAAAAACACCTGATCTAAATGGCTGAGAGGAAGAAAAAAAATCAATGACAAACCTGAAAGATCTGAGATATAAGCTCAAGTTGAGCATTGAGTCTGAGCTAGCAGGAAAGATGATTTTTCATTGGGAGTTACAGTATTATTAGCTTTAATTTATTTGGTCAATGAAGTACAGACAACTGGGCTCATTCCTTTGAAGTTCTTTAAGGCTTCTTATTTCATCTAACTTCCAGGCCCCTGGCTCTACAGTAATGCTGGGATCTAGTTATCTAGCTGATATTGGTACAGCTTGTCATAGTGTGACACTGCAATTTAAGAATTAAAATAAAATACCAACAAAGGAATTAAGCCAACTTTTTTTTATTAGCGGTGAAATAGCACTAGATTACATTCACTTGAGTCATGTAGACTCCTTCCTTCCTTCCTTCCTTCCTTCCTTCCTTCCTTCCTTCCTTCCTTCCTTCCTTCCTTCCTCCCTCCCTCCCTCCCTCCCTCACTCACTCACTCACTCATTCATTCACAGAGAGGTTACAATCCAAACGAATAAGAACTGTAAATCTGCTGGAATTATTTTTTAGAATATATGATAAAGCTGTATTGGCATGTAGAAAGAATAGACCATAATCTGCCACACTGGGTTGGCAGATGTGATTGGTGTTAGTCTGGGGTATCCATCATGGCCTGTTCACCTTGGGAGACCCTTCTGGGCATATACATGTCCAACAACTTAACCCACAATTTCATTTACCCACACAAGCTGTTTCACCTCACCAAGGCCCTAATCATCAAGGGCCCAATTGGCAAAAGAAAGCTCCGGACCATATAGGTTGGAATAATGTGGAAGAGGCCTTCATCCTGCAGTGGATAGACAATGGCTAAAATGATGATGAAATATGATAAGGATGAGGTTGACTATCCCAGTGAATCCTGGGACGGGTTCTCATTCTTGTCTAATGTTTGAAAAAATGGGACATTAAATAATGCATCTTAGGGCATATTAACCCCTGGGTCACATGGGCAATATATTATTAACATTTTAACATTCATAGAGTTGGTTGAGGGTTGTAGGAAAAGTGAGACCAAGTCATACAAAATGATTCCCCTGGTGTTTCCTATTTTTTAACCCTTTCGGGGTTCATATTACATTGTTCATGTGGTCCCTGAGTCAAAATGATGCTGCTAGTTTTTAGCAGTTATGGTCAGTTCTGATGCCAAGACCTGCAAAGGGGGACACAGGGAACCACTTACAGCCTTGGGAGGCACAGATTGCTCATCTGTGCATTTTGTGCACTAAAACCTGCTGGTATTTGTGGAGAATTAGCTGGTTACATCAGATTTTTAATGCCAGCAAAAACACTACAGAGCTATGATATCTCAATCCCTTAAGAGTGATTTCTTTTACAATAAAAATATGTAATCCATTTTCTCACTTCCCAATTTCTTCTGCTTCTTTTCTTGCTGCAGCAAATGACTCAAAGTCAGCAGATGGATGAACTACTAGATGTGCTTATTGAAACTGGAGGTAGGTGATGCCAGTAGAATGAGGCTCTTGGTTCTAACCTAGCAAAAGAGGATATAAACTTCAGGCTACCCACAGTTGATATGCTGTGCTTGTCAGGTGTGGTAGGGGGACTGAAATCCATCGTGGGTTCCATCCACTTCCCAAAGCAATATGTAAATATCTGTTGCTTAGTGAATTATCCTAAGCAGTACTCAATCTAAACACTTCCAGGTTCTGCCTACTAGCGCAGCCATTGACCACTATAGAAAACTGCTAGGTTTTGTCACATGTATATGAAGTGATTATTTAAGAAGAAAGAAGCAATTCTGGAAGTTTAGCTATTCTGTGACCAGGAATTGGTCACAGAAACTGTTGTGGTTTATCTTGTCAACTTGTATCTCGACTTTCCAAGATTGAAGAAAGGGATTTGAAACCAGTGACAACCAAAACATTGTTAGAAATACAAACACATTCGACAATAGTACAAATATTGAGAATTTGTATGCAAGAATAAAAATAATGCTGAATAAAATCAGGCAAGAAACCTAACTGTAGGTAAGAGCTGGCACTTTGTAGATCAAGAGATAAAGGGCAAAGGAAGCCACCAAGGTCTCTGAAAATCACATTGGCATGGTCATGCCCATGGGCACCCATGTGTCTTCTGTTCCTAGAATACCCGTTTTTTCAAAAGAATTATTTAAAAAGCTGAAAGAAGTAGGCAAGACCTATAGACATTTTTTTTTAAAATAGGTGGGTGCTTTGCTTGAAAGTATGCCCCAAAGGAAAACACAGAGCCAAAAAAGGCATTGTGGATGGGACCATCTTGCGGGGAACACTGGAACCATTTCCTTCTGTTTGCCTTCTGTTGTGAGCACTTTGTGGTGTGAATACGTAAGCCTCTCTATCAGCCTCAGGCATTTTGAGAGAGAACCACAAAATACTAGACTCCAAAATCAAACCTTTGTAAATGTTTTTCCTCACTAGCTTCTGTCTGCTCCAGTGAATCACGTACACAACTTTAATGCCTTCATGCCTAATTTAAATGTTTTAACAATTTCTTACCCTCTGCATGCTCAAGCATGTGTACACATATCTGAATGATCAGTCCTTATTCTAATAATTCTTTACATCAGCTTTTTTATTGATTCTAGGCAGGCATTACAAACACCACTTATAACAACTTTGTCTTATATTAACACAGCTTCATCACTACTTTCAATTGCAGGCATTTTATATGATCTCCATGTTCCTCTCACCATCCCTTCTGTACCCATTTGAGCTAGTATAGCATCAAGTAAGGTTTTATTCAGCCAGAACAAAAGGTTGGAATGTATCATTGCAATGGCAGATGCTGTTGGGAAGTCCTGTTACACAAGCAGAAGTATATTCACTTAACAATGGAAGTAGACACAAAGTGGTTTGCTCTTGACTTATCATGTTTGATTTGCAAACAGAAATGCCTGCAAATGCTAAAGAGGACCGCCCTTGTCTTCAGAAGGTACCTCAGATAACAGTGTCTTCAGGGACTTCTGGAACACCCTTGTTACTAAAGGCATCCACTTCATTTGAGCAAAACACCTCAAATCAGCTCTCCTTTGAACGCTGCTCTAGCAATGAGAGTCATTTGGAAATCTTGTTAAATTCCCACAGTCCTCTCAGGCGGTCAAGTGAAGTCACCCTTCTGAAATTGGGTACTGAGGAACCTCACTTTGATGGAGCAATGGAAGGATTTTCTAGCAAAGCTGCTGATGAATTAGTTTCACCCCATGAGATCCTGCCAACTCCCCTCTCGCCCATGGAGACTCAGTTGTCTCCCTCATCTGGTGAAGGACCTGGTTTGCACATGAGCTTCACAGAGTCTCCCTGGGAAACAATGGAATGGCTGGACCTCACACCACCAAGCTCAGCCAATGGTTTTGGTTCCCTTACCACTTCAGGGCCCAGCATCTTCAACATTGATTTCTTAGATGTTACTGATCTCAACTTGAATGGCACTATGGATCTGCACTTACAACAGTGGTGATGAAAGTAAAGCTTAAGAATGGAGAGGAAACCTACCACAAGTAATTTCCATGGAAACAATTAAAAGACTATTTCAGAATGCTCTGGAATAATCCAGAGAGAGCAAAAAGAACTGGAGACATTTCCCCCAGGACATAATTTATCTTTGCATCATCAATGGATTCAACCAAATGACTATTTCCTTTTCCTGCTACACTCAAAATAAAGAATCCTTCATTTCTAATACAAATTCCTCCTTACCCTTTGTAAGCAAATCCAATTGCTTATTATCAATTCCAACCTCTTCCAGGAGATTCTCTATGCAAGACAACTGTACATTGCCCAAACTTGTCAGTATTAATCCTAACAGGTTTATCAAACTATATGACTCTGTTATGGACATATTTGTAGATCCAATACACTGCTCCTTGGGAATCCTTGCCCTTCATGCTTATCATATATATATATATATGAACAGTTTTACTGGGGATTCCCACCCCCCACTCCTTTTCAAGTCATCTTGCTCAGATCGTCAACCTTTTACTATCAATTTTCAAAACTGAAATAATCTTCCAGTGTTTCCCTGAATATTTCTCCCTCTTTAAGTTTATTTATTCCTCTTGTTTTCTCAGTTTTAAAGATACATGCAGCAGACCTGAAGTAATATGACTTATTCTATAGTGGGCACTCTCCTTGGAAAAGATTTCAAAATGGAACAAGAAAATGTAGAAATAAGAGGTCTTTAATTGAGAGTAATTGGAGGAGAGCCTCCATGGCCCCATCAATGTTCTGCTTTAAAGGTACATTCCTCCTTTAATAAGTACTTGTCTCATTTTTTAATTTTTTTTATTAAATTAAAATGTAAACACATATATATATGTATATAATTTGAGATACATAAAAGTTATAACAGATCAGTACGTAACTAATATTAATCCATCATTCAAAATCTTTGAAACATTTGACATTCTGAACATAAATTTTGTCCGTGACCCATAATTAGAAATACCGAATATCCATATCATCAACAATAAATTCACCATAAGCAATAGAGTCTTCACCATTTATAAGATACAGAAGACAGGGAAGATAAAACCTTTGAATTCAGAAATCTCTATTCTTCTTCAGATCTATTCTTATTGGGTTGCCATGTCTTTATGAATGTTCCAAATAGCTTTATTCAGTAAGTCCCAATGTTTTGTTGTATTGTCCTCTTACTTCAGTCTCTTTTATTTTGAATTATTTGCATATATTATTTTTGCTGCCATTATGGGGCAAAACAACAACCATATCCTAGCCTTTTGGTACCGCAGATCCTTAAAGCACATGAAATGAAAGTAAAATTAGAAGAAAACCTGTCTTAATTTAAGACCAGAAATTGCTTGGTGTGGAACAGTACAATTTCTGTCTCAGCTATTACATTTTGTTGTTGCTCTTGTTTTCTCACTTTAATTCATTTTTCCCTGAGAGGTCTACATACTGCTTAAGCTGAGATGTGTTCTGTATAAGTGGAAAAGCAGTCTTGCTGAATTTCTTTGATTTCTTCACTTTACTGCAACTTCCCATGCTTCATATCTTGTCATTCTAGAGCAGTGGTTCTCCACCTGTGGGTCGGGACCCCATTTGGGGTCGAATGACCATTTCACGGGGGTCACCAAACCATGCTGTCCGCCATTTTTTTCCCTTTTCCCTAGCTGTCCTACTCCCTCTTATTGGTGGCCACACCCACTTGGGGGTCACCACAACATGGGGAACTGTATTATGGGGTCACGGCATTAGAAAGGTTGAGAATCACTGTTCTAGAGGATCCATCAACCCTCAAAATGCATCTCTGTGGGTTAATATCAAGTAAGGGAATAAAATCAGGAAAGCAGCAGTCTGCAAGTAAAGTTCCTTTTGGTTTTATCTGGATCCAAACCCATTGTATTAATACTACATTCATTTCTAAGTTTTCTAAGTGAATAATCTTGCTGCTGTCAGGATGATAAAATAGTGGATTGTCCACATCTTCAGAAATCTTGGTAGCTAGTTTTGGAAAGAGATGACTGAAGCTGTGTTTTTACTTTTCACTAATTAATACAAACAGCTCCAAAAACGCCTTTCAATAAACAAATTGTTTTCCCATGACTAGTGAAAGGCATTACTTCTAAGTTCTTCTTCAACCCAGACTTAATATTATGAATTACAAATCTTATCATACCTAGCCACGACAGGCAAAAGTTGCAGGTTATTCATATTTAGTAAATTCTGAATTAATGGTAATAGGTAGCATATAAATTGGATTAAGATCCCTATATTTATTCAAAAACATCCAAATCTTTAGATAACACAGCCTCACTTTGTGTATAGGTGTAGGTTCTGATGCTTTGGGTCCAGAGGATTCCAACTTTCCCTTAGTCCCATCCCATTTTCCTGTCATTCTTCCACTACAGACTGTCTTACTCCATAGCATTTCTCTATCCTGAATCACCAGAAATCAGTCAATAATAAATAAAATGTCTCATTACTGTTATTTTTCCAATATGGCTGTGCTATAAAAAATGTAACTGATTTGAACAATGGCAACCCCTGATAAGCTATAACTTTTGTTTTGATATTTACCCATTTCTTTTTCATTTTAATCTCCTTTTATTTTAAGAGAGTACGAAAGTGGGAGGGGGGGGAACCTTGACTGGAAAAAAAACTGTTTTAATATTGCTTCTGTCTTGCTTAGACTTAAGTGAAAATAATTTAGTTTAGATAATGTTCCATTCGTGGCCTTTGATATGACAACCTCATGCCTACATTTCAGTATTTCTTCCAAAGAATGATCTGTGTTATATGATACACTTTGTGAAACAACAACAAAAACTATTTTTAATCTAATCTCTATCTCTATATTACTTTGAATAACTTTCAATAATAGCTCCAAATATAAATTCAGTTTGGAGGATAAAAACAGCTTTCTGTCATGTGCCAATCCAAATTGGGCAGTTTCTCATTAATGAAAAGTTTATTTTCCATTATTTGCTTAAATTCTTGTTTTCGTTAATGCAAAAATATTGAATGCAAATTTCCCTGCATTCAATATTTTGTAGGTTTGTTCTCAGAATGTTTTTATAATTATCCATGTCAGTTGAGAACTGGAAAAAAAATGTTAAAACATCTCTAGGATTTAATAATTTGGAACATGGGTATCCTGCATTTTTATAAACAAATCATCCAGAAGACATATCTTTCAGAATTAACCTTAAAATAAGTTGCAATTTGTCTGATCATTTTTCTCTATAAATATCATCTCTCACTAGGACTTCACTCTATTTCAGTTATGCTTATTCTCTTGTAAATGGATATTAGCTATTAAGCTATTATGTCATTTAAAAGTCTACACTTGCTTTTTCAAACCTACATCAGCTGTGTGGAAAGTCATTCTTCAGTATTTTTTCTGAAACGTTTAAAAATCAGGTTGCTTTGATTTTTTATTCCAAAAAGGGGAGTCTTGCTAATTCACTGATTCATTCTACATCCCTTGAAATTTAAAGCATGCATAGAATATGTTGTACAGTCTTAATAGTAGTTCCATATTCATTATTTAAAGAATTTTTATTCACCATCTTAGCTGTCTGCCAAATATACTTTTTCTTTCTTTCTTTCTTTTTCTATTTAATTAAAAAAGTGGCCAAACTATTACTGTTTTCCTGCAAAAGACTAAAATGTCTTTGGTAATGGCATTTCCTTTAACAATTTGGTCCTAAATATATCTTGTTAACTTAAATGTTTTTAATTTAACTATTAATTCATAAATAAAAAACAAATGTATACATAGGCAATGATGGGTAATATATGGAAGAAATATTTAAGGAAATGTCAGTTTAGGAAATTCCTATGAATTTAGAGGACCAATTATTATAATGTAATATGTTTATAATAATGTAACGGAACACAGTAAGTTCAATAATGTGACTTATTCTCCACATACATAAGATAGCCAGGGTGGCCCAGGGGCTAAGATGTTGAGCTCGGAGCAAAGAGAGTGAGATTCCACTTCACCTTCATCACCGATGCTTCCTGGGTGACTTTGGACCATCACTCTCTCTTAGCCCAACTGGTTTCATGGGGTGGTTGCTATAATGGGGGGGGGGGGCAAATAATGAATGCTAGCGCTATACATCCATCAATTTGTATCCATCTTGAACTACTGAATAACAAGAACAAAGGAGAATGAAAAAGCTACAAAAGCAATTCATTAAATAAGCAAGTAAAAGCAACTTTTTTAAAAAAAACCCAGTCCTTCTGGGATGCACTTTATTTAGATCATTTCCTCAGCAACTCTTTTTGAGTATCTGCTAATAGTTTCCCTATCTACATAGTAAGATAACTTCTTATCTTAGACAGGAAGGAAAAACAGATTGTAGAGACATTCCATGATAGGGCTATCCTATCTGGTCTGCAACCAGTCAAGACTACCATTATTTAGCTAGTGGGCACAGGGAGAAATGTGCTGCAATCCTTGGAATTTTGCAGCTCTGCTCCTCCACTGACTGTTTTGAGTGAGCAAACTTAGTTCACTAGAATTCTAGCATCGGCACCAAACAGCCATGAAAGGAGCAATCCCACTTTTTATATTTTTTAAAAGTCTAACATTCACCTCAGGTCCCTTCAAATGCCTACCAAGTGTCTCCCCAATGCTTGACACATACCCAAAGTTGCTGCTCTAGCAGCTCTGTCAGTCCAATAGATTTGGAATGATGGCCGTAAGAGTATCTACTGGGTGTGGTAAAAAATGACAAAAAAGGGGGGGAGCCATGTTAACTTTTTTGAGCACATCCTGCAAACACTTTTGGATGAGTCCATCTTTGCTTTGCCTCTTCCCCATCTAGAGTACAAGTGGAATGTACCGCTATCCTAAAATATTCTATTTTAGGATAGCGGTACAAAAGTAAATGTAAGTTCCAACATCAGTTCCTTCTTTTTCCTATGACAAAGCAACATTTTTAATTCCTAGAATTACAAACGATAGGAGTACATGTATATGTAGAGAGTGTGAAAGAGAAAGATACGTATCTTTCAGTAAAATTGTGGTGAAGATTTTTGATGTTTAGTAAGAATATCCAGGACATTTGGAAAGTATTTTAGCAGCAGAAACAAGTGTCAATAAACCAAGTGAACATTCCTAACCACCGAGATATTGGTTTGTATATCTCATACATTCTTTCTTTATCAGAGATAGCAAAATAGGCAAATACCATATAAAACGATTGCAGAATTTAAAGCAATATTAAATAGGGTTGTGCACTGAAAGCTGTCAATTTGTATTAGCATGTAGACATTAGAAGACAGATGAACCAGGATATTTTCCATACAAACACAGTTTTAAGCACCATGGCTTATGAGTAATGCTATTTAAACTCAGAAAATAAAATGTGTATGTTGGACAATGACACATTAGTCTGTGAATGCAATTTGATACAATAAATCTGTATGCAGCATCACTCAGCTATCCCTCACATGTGTCAAAGAGCAAAACCTAGAAAATAGTAAGAATGATTTAAAAAAAAAAAAAAAAAAAAGCTAGGACAAATGTGGGCTAATTAGATTGAACTGCAGGAGACCTAGCTGTAAGTTTCCAGGACCAAAATTGAACAAAAATAGCAGTGTTCTTTGCACTAATGCAAAATTTCAAGAAATTTCAAGGAATAATAAAGCAGATGCATTTTATTTAAGCTTTAGCATAAGCAACATTTTAAACCAAGCAATACTATGTATTGAAAGGAAAGCAAAAACAAGACTTTCCACACTTATTTTCATTAAAAAAAATCCTTTTTTCCTACTCCCAAGGAAAATAGCCCTTCTCATCCATCACTCCAAGTATATTTGGAGCTACATGAAAACAAGAGGTAGTTTTGTAGGGTAAAATCATTTTAGCATCAACACATTTGTCTGTCTTCTATCCCAATCCACTGAAATTCAGTTTAAACTGTTTAATTCAGTTTTCCTTCAAGTTGTCACATGCTTTATTTCCTGAAACAATATACATTCTGACTAGTATCTTTCTTGTTTTCTTACATGCATCATTCATTGTAGCAAGTTGAAGGCATCCTTTTCCTATTTAGTTTTTGCTAATTTTAGACTATGTGCGGAATGATTATGCATAAGAAACAAAACATAAGACAAAGACAAGGACATTCAACCTTGTCCAATAATTGCATTATGTTGTTAAGAATAATGGAAGTAATAAATCAAAACTCCAGATAGAACTTTAAAGGCAGTCAATTTGGCTCGAATCCACCCTCCTCCTTCATATGATTTCATCTACGGTGAAGGTAAATTTTATTTTATGTCAGTCACTATCCATCTTGATGTAAAAATCATTTTGTTTCAAATCAAATAATCAGTTGACCAGTAACGCCCCGAAACAGGCTTAAAAGTCTCAAGAATACCTCAAAAATCTTGATTGTCTTAAACCCAGACCAAAGCTAGATAAGTCCCACTCAAGCAGCACAGTCCCATGCTTTTCTCTTTAGATATATGAAATTGTAGGAATAAGGGTATTTCTATCATCCTTTATTTGGTCACAGAGCAGAGGAGTGTTATACTATTTTTTCAAAAGCAATTAGATACCAGTCAAGTGAACCGATAATCATTGCTGGAGTCTTTGGAAAAAATAGGTGCTATAGGCAGCTCTGTGTGCTTCAACAATGCAAAAGACTTGCTCATTTCTCGCCTTGAGTGAAAATGTTTGTCACAGCACTCTTCTTGTTATGTGGATTCTCTGGTGGAAAAAACTAACAACATTTTCACAGAACGAGGTACATGCCCTGCATTCATACTGAGTGAATAACACAGAGTGATATCCAGATGCAATCAGAGCTGACCATCTCTTCTGCCTCGCTCATTTTTAAAGTCTTCAAATAGAGGACAATACAAGACATTGGCCATTGGTGCAGTGCTTCATATTTCAAAGATCTAACTTTGCAAATAAATAAAGCCTATTCCCCACCAATCAACCTTCTGATCTGTTCCTGAACAGTAAGTTTACTATATTTCAAGCAATAGGTGATATTTGAGGAGAAATACATTTATCAAGAAACCCAATTCAACCCTTAGTAGTTCTTTAATTGGTCTTTCTTACTAGAATCCAGTAAGTGCTCTTCTGCTGTAAGATCTATGCAGATCATTTTACCGATTTTCCATAATTGAACAGAATATTATAGGATATAGCATTTTTGTGACAGATGGGATGGTGGTGTCCTCGAGTGTGCTTCCACTACTAATAGTTATGTAGATGAGATATGGTACATACATGTGTAAAAATGTACTTAAAACACTGTTTTAATCTTGGTGCTGTTAGGTATGTTATAGTTTTTTTTAATATGTATATATAAACTTCTTAAAGAATCAGCAGCGCTAATTATTTGATAGTACAAAATTGCATAGTGATAAATTTGTCAAGGAAATCAAAAGCATCAGGGGAATAGATGTTTAAAATAAATATATTTGTATATTTATTAAATAACTCTAAAACAATTCAAAGCTGTTCCATGCTTAAAATCTAATGGAATGCTAAACTATAATTCAATGTTACAAATTCATTCAAGGCATCCATGAAAAATGCTGTGTTCAGAAACTATACATGTCTATGACAGTTACAAAACTTTGGTTTGATTTGTATGGGTTCACAAAGGTTTCCTCCAATGGGATCATCAAATGGAATGAAGAGAATTTATTTCCACTTCAGTATGTAAACGTTATTACATTTAACCTAAAGAGCTCAGAATGAACATTGGGTAACTGCTAAAGAAATAGATATCTATGATCTAGATTCCTATTTAGCTTTGTGTTTTGACAAATTACTTAAGCCACCATTCCTGGTATGCAAATTATAACCCAGGATTGAAACCACAATTTCTGGTTTAGATTTACAAGAGGAAGAGGAGATATTTTCTATATTTTATTGTGAAGAGCTGGAAAACCCCATTTTAGGATATTTTAGAAGAGTGTGTGAACCCACCCATGAAAAGGATCGGTTCACTAGGTATCTTGCAATACTGGTCATCTATTACTACTTTGGTTTTTCTCAAAAATCTAGACACAGAATCCAGAAGGTTCTGTGGAAGGGGTGGTAAACAAAGAAAAATCCATTTATATTTGTCATTCCTATTTCTTTTAAGCTTTGTAAAAATGAGGATTGGAACCTAAAATTCATTGTTTACCAAATGAGTGTACCTATTGGATTTGTTTGGAAATCATATTTGTGTGTGTATCATCAGCATATAAAGGACTGTGTGCCATCAATATCTTCATGAGGAAGATCAACAGAATGTCTGTAGACCTCACTCTCTATAAAACTATGGCCTTGTTAAGATGACTAACTTCAGTGGCTGAAATAGGATACAAGTTAACAGTTGCTGCATGTTAAAAATGTTAACTGTCTGTAAAAATCACTATTTAACGCATGGGTTTTCGATTGTACAAGTGTTCACAGTGCACTAGTAGCCAGAATATTCTTTCACGTGCTTATTTTTCTTTAGTTTTTAATATTAATATGCAAAGAAGTTTGAAGCCATTCCAATGAGACATTTTAAATAGCACTTGAATCCAGAAGAGTTTTAGGTGCTACACTGTTGTGCGGTACAGAACTTTAAAGCCAGCTTTATCCTTATTTAAAAGGATGCTGTTAAACTACAAAAAAAAAAAAAAAAAAATCACACTGTAAATAAATACACTGCTTACCTCTGTGACCAGCACTGCTGTACTTATTAAAAGAATCCTGTGATGTCACACTGAGTTTGTGTTTTAATGTTATTTTGTCATGTCAAGTCTTAATAGTACGTGCTGTTCTGTTTCCATATAATATTACTTTAATTTCTTCTGTAGCCTATCCAAATGACTCAGAATGGATTTTTATGTTCACCTTGAAGGAAGACAACTATGTTTATTGCTGGTAAAAAGACTGGACTGGAAAAATCCTCATCTGACTCCACTACTATTTTGTCAGTGAATCTAAGAAAAAGTATACATTTAAGGAGAAGTTATTCAGGAAAAAAAAAAAAAAAACATTTCTTAGTATAGTCCTAACTGGCAGGCCAGTCACATCAGTTTCAATTCTCTGAATGCTAAAGGAAAATTAGAAATGTGGTTAATTCCTTTACAATTTTTCTTTTTAATTTTCCCTCTTTCCCTGCCCTCTTCCCCATTCCTTATATAATAAACCTAGGCTTGGATAAATGAATTAAAATGATTTTAGTGCCCTTCGTTGAAACCAATTAACAAAATGAAACCCAAATCAGATATTGACAGATGGAACAGTAGTGTTAAATGGGATTTTGATATTAAAGAGTAAATCACACATGTAAATAATAAAATGAAAAGTAATTGGACTTTTCTCACAATGGTGGGATGTAACTAATGCTGACATAGGACCAGTAGTTGTTTTAATATGTTTATAAATTATATGGAATTGGATGTGAAAAAGCCAGATTTGCTGGTAACATTAGTCAAAACAATAAAAATTTTGGGTTATAAACAAAAAATAAGCAACTGCAAAGAGTTCCACATTAGGGGAGTAGGCTTCTAAACAGCAGATGTCATTTAATGTGGACAAGTGAAAAGTTATGTATGCTGATGTCAAAAATCCCAACTATGTAAACAAATTAACAGGACCAGAGTGAGCAGTGACAATGAATATGTCGACATAGTGACATCATGAAAGGCATCCAACAAGAAAACGCTCAGTTCCATCTAGTTGTCCCGACTCTACCCTGAATTAGCAATAGAAATAGCACTTTGACTTATCTATTGCTCCACGATGTTCTACATCCCTCCCTAAACGGTTTACTGAGTCAGCCTATTGTCCCCAACAATCTGGGTTCTCATTTTACTGACCTTGGAAGGATGGAAGGCTGAGTCAATCTTGAGACGCTTAAAATCAAACTGTTGGCAATCAGCAGAATTAGCCTGCAATACTATGTTCTAACCTCTGAGTCACTAGGCTCTGAGAATTAAGAGATTACAAGGTCATAAAAGGGAATTTTAGCATGCATCTGCTGTATAAAACCCCCAACATGTCAGGAATAATAAAACTGGTATTCAAAATAGGGATGCCAGTATCATAATGCCCTTCTGTAGATCAATGATGTGACCACAAATGAAATATTGTGTGCAGTTCTACAAGTAGTCCTTGCTTAGCCACTGGTTGCTTAACAACTATTTGAAGATATGCAATGGACTGCAAAAAACATAAAGACTCATCTTCAAAATTACAATTTTTGCATACATCTGTGATCACAAGATCATGTTTTGGGTGCTTGGAAACCAGCTCACATTTACAACTGGTTGCAGTGTCCTGGAGTCATATGACTGATTTGTGACATTTTTTTAACTGGTTTCTGGCAAAAAAACATGTATTTGCGAGAATGGATGCAATTAATAACTACATGGTTCATTTAACTATCATGGTGACTCACTTTATGACCACTGTAAAAATGGTTGTAAAATTGAGCCATAGAACGTGGTGATCAGCTTACCAACCCCAAAGACTTATGACAGAAATCCCAAGCTCAGCTGTGATCATTATGTAGGAACTACCTGTAATTGCCATATTTCAGATACATTGTGGAGAAAAGAAGTTTCAGAAATGGGCAACTTGCAGGCTGGAACACTTTCCTATGAAGAACAATTGTGACGTGAGGCCTTTTAGATTAGACCAGAGGTAAATGAGAAGATACATGATTGAGGTATACAAAAAATTATGCATGGTGTGACAAGATGCAAGGGGACTAGAAGCTATTTCCCCTTCTCAAAAGTACTAGAACGAGAGATCACCCAATGAAGTTGAATCCTGGAAGAGTCAGGAAATATGGGGAAAGAAAGTATTTTTTTTTTACATAATGCATGATTCAACCTTGAGATTCACTACAATGCTGACTACCAGCTTAACGGGCTTCAAAAAAGATTTGGACCAATTCAAGAAAATCATGGGGATCAATGGCGATTAGCCTCAATGGCAATACAATTGCCTCTGAAGACCACCAACTGGAAGATCAGTGAGCTTTCTTGGACAGTTGGTTGGCCACCATGAGAACAGACTGCTGATGGGCCAGGAGTCACATCCAGGAGTACACAGCTTATGCTCTTATGATGCCACTGCCGAAATAGTGAAGTTTTGGGATACATTAAAAATATGCATAAGAAATGACTAGACCACTCAAGCAATACTCCAGGTCCCAGTTGCAATAGAAGTTAAGTAATCATGATTATTTAGGTGATGCATCAGCAGAAATGGTTCATGAGGCAAGGACAAATACCTGTTTAAAATACATCAATGATCAAATAGAGCTTATGGTTTTTGTTTAAGATGGGAAAAGAATCACCTTAGTTCCGCCATCTATTTTATTTTTTTTCTTTTCAATAAATAGGGGAAACTGGCCAGAGAAAGGTGGCATTTATTGATTTCCCCATTGCATACCTGACCTTATAATAAAAATTAACAAGGTCTACGTTGCATCTTTGATTTATTACAACTGACCTGCAGGCGAAAAAAAAATAGAATTATTACATTAAACACTTTGATTCCATGTAGAATATCTTAAATAGAACAGGAAGTCAATTCAGGAAAAGATAAAATAGTTGGAAGCTTTTAAAAGCCATCATGTTGTGAAACTCCATTTTACTTACAGACGATTAGGCAATATCCCTGCACATCAACTTATCAATAAACTTTTATACACTTTTTGCTATAGTACAAGAAGAAGAAGAAATTAACCAGAGCTCACAATGTACAGTTCTTACACTATTTTCACAGCTTCTGAACACTATACATCTTTATAAACATACACTGTAATATAAATGCTGCACCCTTAATAGTATAATAATATTATTATACAATAATATTATAACAATCTATGATTAATATGCTAGGACTTCCATTGCACTGAGCCTGCGTTGGAAGCTACCTCCATTTTCTGATCAACTGCATGGAAATATTCTGCTTATATAAACAAATAACAGAATTGGGAAATGGGGCTCTATAACAATTATTCATTTTTTTATTTTTTATTTTTGGCAAAGACAAGGAAGAACCAACAGGAAATTGTTACGTAAGGCTGGAAAGCTCTATAATTTTTTTTGCCTGAAAGGACTAAAAAGAAAAATTATTGCATTATTGAAGTCCAAATTCCATTCAAACAATATCTTACTTTTTATTTCATATGTTCTTGCAGAGACAAAGGTTCTTGTTTTGACTGTTTTACCTCTTGAAAGTTTATTAAAGTTGGTAAACTAGAAATATAACAGTTAACTGGCTACAGAAATAAAATTTTGTTTCTGCTGTGTCTTTAAAAGGACACTTCCTTTCCGTTGTCACTTAGAAATTAGTATTTCATCAAATATAGCTGAAAAAATGAATACCGGTTTAATTTTGTATGGCTTTTTTTTTTGTATTGACAATATTAAAATGCCTTGTTCTGTCACTCTGTCCTTTGAAGAATTTAACACATTAATCCCCTTATATTAGCAATATTGATTATATGCCATCAGGTTGGTAATGGCTCAGCAATTTTCTCCATAAGATATATCAACAAGCCATCATAAAAACTGAATTCCATTTTCAGAATAATTCAGTGGAAATTGAATTCTTCATCCAAAGTACATCAAACTAATTAGCACCATTTTGCTATGCTTTTGGAAGTACAAATATTGAATTGCAAGAGAGGGAGGAAGCTTATCTGCTTTGATACTGGGTATCAGACATGAAGCAGAGATCCAAACCACATCAGGAGTTCATTAATAATGTAATTCACAACTGCAGGCCATCCACTGTCCTTTCCAAATGTGAAAGTTAGCCAGCTAATCACCTGGTTACAGTTAGAAATCAGGGGTCACAAGCCAGTTAAATTCCACTGAATAGTTTAATAATTCCTCAGTCCAGAATTTTATGTCACTGGTTAACAGTTTGTAGGATACTAGTTCTGCTGAAGATTGGTTTCTTCGGAAAGTGAAAGAATACATTATTCCTCCTCTCTTGTAAGTTGAATTGTTAGCTCTTTCAACGCACTGAATGTTTTTGGTAAAGAAATAATCCATTTTACATGATCACTCTTTCCTCCCCCAACATTATGAAGTTCTGCTGAGCTGCACTGTTTTAAAAAATATACACTGTGGCTGAAAAGCAACAGAATTTCAACTCAATCTATTGCACTTTGTGAAGAAAAATATATTTATATATATATTTATATATTTATATATTATCCCCCGTTTGCCTTTGCTAGCTCCAGAAGGTAAAAGTAGCTCCATTCGGCTGCACAATTTACTGTCTCCCAGGCAGTATTTTTTACATTTCGAATCAGGCAGACCAACAACTTCCTTTCCTTTAAATTATTTGTAGCAGTTGGAAGAGTTTGAGAATAAAATCCCTCCAGTAGCTGCTGAGAAGTTTCTGAGTTTAGAACTTAACTTTAGGTGCTATCCAATCATGGCCAACAAATAAAATGTTACTTATTTCCACATTTTTATGTATATGTCCACAAAAAGAGCAAAACAAAGTCTCTCTTTGACTTGACTCTAACACTGTGAAATCGGATATTACATGGATGCACTTTGTAAGTGACAATGATTTACAGACAGAATGGAGGAGAAACACCAACATTATTGCACATGGTGTCTGGGCGAGCATTAAAACACTGCAATATGGGGTGAAGATTCTGTACATCTTGCTTTCTCTCAGCACTTGCACTACAGTTTTGATATAGCAGCAGTATCAATCAACATACATTGGTGAGCTGGGAGTTGTTGGCATTTGATCCAGGATTTTACAAACATAGCATGCAACATCCACTGTTCGTTCCTCATACATTAGAATGAAGGGATGTTTCTGGAAGAAAAGAGGAACAAAACAATCTCACTGTCAGTAAACGTGATCACAAAAGGTATCTATAGGACGTAAAAATATTCAGTGTTTCTATGTATCTTAAATTCTATGAGCTATTGCCATAATTTCTAAAAAAATTCTTATTAGGAAAAAACAATCCTCAATGGTTTAAAATAGCCATAAAACTTTCAGAATAAGAATCTGTAAAAGAGACATGATTTGACTGAAGCCCTTCAAATGAAGTCTACAAATTATTTAAAATAAACTGTTGTGCAAGTCTATTATCCAAGCACAGAATTTCAATTTTATAATCCAAACCTAGGGGAAAAGATGATTTGTACACCATACAGAGAAGCAACCATCACTTAATTCTATATGTGCAATATAGGTGATATTCTACAGGATGAAAAGTACCAATGTTTCTATTACAGAGCTTCAATCATTCTTCATGACAGGGATCATCTAAACCTTCAGTTAAATTTTGCTGATAGGTTCTTACTCCATACTCACCAGAAGCTCCTTATACTTTGGCCTTTTGGATTCATCCTTTGTAAGGCTAAAAAGATTAATAAAAAAGATTACACATGAAAATGATTGAAGAAAAGCATTTGAGTTAATTCTTGAACAGCACAAATTAAACGAATGATCAGAAACAGGTAATTCTAATGTTTTTTGACACATATTCATTTTTCTGCTAAGTTTCTATAACCTATAGACCAATGATGGTGAACCTTTTAGAGACCAAATGCCCAAACTGCAACCCCAAACCCACTTATGCATTATCGAATGCCGGATGGGTGTGGCCAATTGGGTGAACGTGGCCAATTAGGTGAGTGTGGCCAATTAGGTGGACATGGCTGCAGTGATAATGGCAGACTGGATGGGACTAAAAAGTTCAATCAATCAATTCCAACTTTGCAAGATCTTTTTTTTTCCGTGAGAAGTTGAAATTGACTCATTGATTAAACCTTTTTTTTTTTTTTGCACACGGCAGCAGAGGCGTAAAGTGAAAAGGTTTATAAAACCCAGCTCAAGGCCTAGGACTGGGGCGACGGCGTGTGTGCCCAGAGAGAGGGCTCTGAGTGCCACCTCTGGTACCCGTGCCATAGGTTCACCAACACTGCTATAGACTATTACTTGTTTTCAAATTCTATCCTCACGAATGCCTTAAATCTGTAGCACTCATATATCTGTGCTTCCTTTTTTCTTCCTTCCAAGCCTGTTCTAACCCCTTAGAAACAGTTTTTTTTAAAAAAGACTCTATTATATTAGCTTATCCTGTCAAAATACCAATAATCAATAATTAACAGTTGATCAATAATCAGACAGAACAAAGCTGGAAAATAGGGAAAATAACAGCTTCTTTTTAAGAGAAAACCTTGGACTTTCCCAATGCTACAAAATAAATAATATCACTTTGTTAAAGCTTTTCTATACATCAACTCCTGCAGCCCATTAAGAATAGCTGTATTGTAAAAACAACATTTACATGAAAACCAGCAGGAAGAGCCATTCTATCCAGATTGAAACAGTTTAAACAGTTTAGTTTAACAAGCTAAGTTTCAGTTTAGTTTAATAAGCTACTAAAAAACTCTCTTTATGTGAGCTGTTCCTTCATGTCAGCAAAAGAAATTATAACTGACTTTAGCTTTCTGTAACACACAAAGTGAAAAAAGAATTGCCTATGCATTTCAATCAACATGAACTTGTGATTGACAAATGATTGTGATTAACTTATTCATTCAATTGCAAGATTTATAGGCCACTCCAATCCACCAACAGTGGATAGCTCTCCAATATTGGAAATTATAACCATACAACTATGTCCACATTCCTATGGAACTGCAAACCCTGAATAAATACAGTAACAGCAATAGTAAAAAGGCCTTAAACCGCAACCCAAGAGGAAATCACAACTGTTCTCTCAGTTTGATGGAACAATCAGATTTTTGTCAATTTTCTAAAAGCCAGGAGGGTCAATTGAGTATTTGCGGAGTGCAGTTCCAAGGGAAGGGTTTGCAACTGAAAAGACGTGTATGTGGCCCCTGATGGTCACAATCTCTTATCAAGCAGACATATAGTGAGCCCACCCTACTGAATCCTATCATATCCTGGGAGATGGTGGTCCCACAAATCCAGAAAAGGTTTAATGACAACCAGCACCTTGAATTTCACCTGGAAGCAAAGTGAGCAATCCAGTGCAGTTCTTGGAGTAGAGGTGGGATTGGCAACAGAATGAGAAAATGTTAAAGGAAGAATTTTAGAAAAGATTGTTTAGTTCTAAGAAAGCATAAGAAATTCAAAACAGCCCTGCCTTGATTTTGTTTATTGTGAGACAGAGTAAAAAGAAACTGCTACAAAAGCTAAAATAGCATCCATATTCTGGTTTATTTAAAAGCCAATAAATAAAGCTCCAGTTTGACATAAGGAGAACCTATAGTTTAACTGCAGCTTCCTAGGTTTTGCCCTTTGTGTGCAACGGAATTGTGAAATGGGTTTCAAAAAACAGTTTAAATATTGCTTATTAAGCCACAAGCTGATGGTCAAAATGTGTTTTATAAAGTGTTTGAAACATTAACAAGAAAACAGACTGACCAAGTTTCCAAACAAACTGTAAAACCTATTTCTGTACTATTGTTCAGAAACTGACATGGATATTTCCATGAAATCATCAGGAGTTCAGCATGTCTCAAAGGAAATTTTATTAGTTTACTACTCAAGTTACACTACACAGAAAGTTCATTAATCTTAAAAATATCTTTCTTCTGCTTTCCTTTTTACATAATTTAAAGTTCAAAAGCAACTTATTTTATCCTTGTCATTTTAAATGTCTGAATTCCTGTTTGGTTTGCAATTATTTTACTGGTAGATTCGATAATATTTCCCATCTGGTATACTAATTTCAACAAGACTCAGAAACCATTCTATCTCCAATATATTGTAACAAATGCATTGCAAAGCTGCAAATACAGCCAGTAGAAGAAGTCTATCAATTCTTGTCACTAGATACTATAGCAAAGGTAGGCAGTACAATGTCATCCAAATATTTTGATTAACCCTTATCAATCTTAGTGAGCAGAGTTACTGACTTGGAACAGTGGAAAAAATAGGCTACCCTATTGCCTACGCCAGGGGTAGGCAACCTTGGCTCTTTTATGACTCATGGACTTCAACTCCCAGAATTCCTGAGCCTACCCCTGGCCTACGCCTTCGGAATGATGTGAATGCGATCAGCACTATTCCACTCCAAGTGCTAGACACTTGTGAGTCCATGCCCAAATGAGCAGTCTTACTTGTTAGAAAATTTTAGGCCCAGCTATAGGGCCATAGCATGCTCTGGATAGAAAATTATTATCTCCATTCACTCCTGTTTAGCATATTGTCTCAATCAGAACCTTAGGTATGGCACACCAATTCATACTTAAAATGAAAATACCTACTCAGTCGTAACACCCCAGATACAGGATTCAATTTTGTGGTTCAATTAGCACAGATCATTCTGTTTACTCAGGACTTATAAATAAGTTATAATAATTTGAGCTTTTTAATTTTAAACCATATTTTTGGTCATGCTGTGAGTTTCCTTCTTGCATTTTATGATCTTTTTTTAAAAAAAGTGTTATTTTACAGGTTTCCTTCCCTTTTTTAAAATTAGCTTTGCAGAAAAAAATATTTTTCAAGGTTACACCGAAATGTCACAGTAAATAAAGACTAGTATTAATTTAAAATCTGAAATTTAACTGTCTGAAGTGATTGGAACACATTACTAAGAAAGGCTTATTAAATAAGTTATAGTTGACTAGTTCCCATTATCATACTTTAAGTGTAAGGCATCAACCATGTTATGCAAAAAACACACTGGTTGGATTTACTTTTGAAAAACAAACATATTTCACCTTAGCATATTATACAAATTTATTTACATAGATATTATAGACGTATACCCTAAACCAGTGGTTCTCATCCTTTTCTTCACCATGGATCCCCTTTAAATACCTGTTGTAGCCACGGACCTTGGCACAAGTTAAGTCCCCAAGACTTAACTCAAGATTTACATTTCTTCAAACCTTCACGGCCCCCCTGTGAGAATAACTGCCCTAAAACATTCATCCAGAATAAGATCAGAATGAGACACACTCACCACAAGTTGACAAAGTTGATAAAACTTTGGGAGAACTCCCGTTCCTCTGAGTTGCTCAGTTGTGGTGGATCTCCTTTGACCACTTGTGTCAGCTGATCAAATACACTATTCCATTTAGGATAGGGAAAACGTCCTGTGGCTAACTCATACTGCAGCAAAGAGACAGCACAAAACACACAGGGCGAATTATTCAACACAAAGTTCACAAAAATAGAATCAGTTATTGCTGCTATTGTTTATTGTACACTATTCTTCTTTCTGAAGGAGCTGGGTGAGGGATATAATGTAATACAACAGTTCTATAACAATTATAAAACACAAATCAAAGCATTCCAGCTGAGACAGTAAGCGAACTGCAGATCTAACACTCCTAAATAGTTAAGAGTAAAGATCCGGGCAATTATATCTACTATGAATGACGAAACAAGTATTTTAAGCATTATGTTAAGCTTAGTCATTTGAAGGTTACCTTCCTGTGAAATAAATTCAACAATTCACTATAAATAAGGTAAAAGCAGCAGCAGTTGCATTATTAGTGAAACTACAGATCATCACAAAGTATGGTAAGCCAGTACAAGGGAAATGAACTTTTAATAGTTTACATTCTAAGTTACTGAGGACATGATATACAAGTAGTAATCCCTTCAGTTGTGCCTGGGAGATCATACTTAGCCATTCCCATTAGAATGTGTGCATTCTGTATAAACTGTAGCTTTGTGACAATCTTCTAGTATAGCTTCGCACAAAGTACATAGCCTTGATTCAAGAAAAGTCTAGGCTAATCAGTTGAAGCTAAACAGAACATACATTTATTTCTCATAGTCAGAGATACATATATAAAAATTTATACTAATGATGAAAAGGTTAACGTTTCATGCTCCTTCAAATCTGCCACTGGTGCTGACCAATGATTTTAAACTTTCTCATTAGACAGGTACCCCCATTCCATTTATGCTAAAAAGACATGGCTTTCTACTCTTTACACAAGCAATGATTTTATATGTCCACTAGGGGGCAGCAATACACGGTACAGCAAAACTGAAAAAATGGACAAAGAAGCCCAAGTTATGTACTTATGAGACGTTTGAATAGACAGATATTTTATCTTTTTAAAAGCAACACCTATCTGACTTTTACATTTCCCAAACCCTTCTATCATTTCATAAGCAGATTTAAGAACTTCTCTTCAGCAACACCCATTATTTCTTACCAATGTAATCCCTAAGCTCCACACATCAGAACGGACATCATATCCTTGCCTGGATGCACTAGGGTCTATCCTCTCTGGCTGAAATAAGATAGGAAAAAAATCAGGTATAAAGGAAAAAGATCAAATGTATGAAGAAATGGTATAAAGATTACACAGTGAGATGGAGGTAAGATTTCAGGTTAACATCAACATTTCCCTCATCAAACATCACTTTAAGGAAGAACAAAAACCAAACAGAGGTCTAGAATCTGGTTAGCAATTTCTGGGCTCCGTATGAATTGTGCCAGTTCAGCATAATTTGATCAATTGTTTATACATCAACAATTTGATACAACTAAGCATACTTCAGGCCTAACTACATGTCAAGCATTTCTTAAAACTGATGCTTAAACCGAGTCTCTAGTTGCTTGTATAATTTACGACACAACCTGGTAAGAAACCAATGTGCTTTTAATTCAGATCAGGAGCATGCTCTGAAAAGGGAGTGTGAAGCTGTTTTTTGTTCAAAGCAAATTTAGGCACATTTTTAAGAGTACTTACTATCATACTAAAGTTTGGACATTCAAGGCGCCTCCATCTCTTTTCACAGTAAACCTAAATCCTAATTTCCAAACCTATTTCAATGACTCTTTTTCTCTTAAGTGGAAGCAAAGATTCCAGTGATGGTGAAATGTGTCTCCCAACTCTGCACTTCATGGAAATCATCATTCCCTGCCGCCTTCTTTTCATTGTAGAAAGCTTTTTTAAACACTGCCTAGTTAGACCTTTATCCCTCCTGCAAATGTTCCTGGTCCTTTCACTAATAGAGAGTCCAGATTATTAAAGATTATTAAAATATGTGCATGATTTGCTATGCCTCCAAAGCTACTCAGGGATGTAATGTTCTACAACGAGACTGAAATTGTCCCTAGTCTGCACAACAGTGGTGTGCTTTCAGCCCTAGCCATTCACATTTGTGAGATGTTAATGATGTGCTCTGGCCAGAGAGGGCATACTTAAGACACTTAGAAATAAATACAGAATTCTTTTTGTTGCCTGTGTCAAATCTCTAAGAATCGTAATTCACTCAGGGGGTCTTTTTCAAAATTAAACAGAGCTTGTCCCCTAGCAACCATACCGCTACACAATTTACAATTCATATGTGTGTGTAACATTCCCGCTGCCTCTGCAAAACTACTGACAGACAGCTGCAAGAAACCTTCCTACTCTTTCCTATTCCCTCCAAAGGAATTCATTTCAAACCTTTCTCTGGGATCACTATAATCTCATTTAAAGAATGTTATAAATAAGAAACATTCCTGTATTAATGTGCCAGAATTAAATTCTCCATAATCATATGGAGACACTGCTATTAAAACTTCACTGTTTTTCTATTCTCTTAATAATATAAGCAAGTGTGAAATAAAATGTGCTGGACTGCTGTTCAAGCTATCAACTCTTTAATTTCTTCTTTTTTTCCCTTAGGAATATTGGCAAGATCTATATGACACCATGACATTAATTTAACTACAGCAACCTTTGACTGGAGATTTATCTATATAAACTTTTCAACTCCTAATTTGGCAATTCCTGCCATGTATAGCTTAATGTTTGATACCATCCAATAATTTAAGTTTATTAATATATGAAGATTTTGGGCGTTTCACATCATTTTCCATCCCTTCCCTGACCTACAGCCATTTCCCATCTTATTATAAACTACAGGAAAGAAATAACTTGTTGAGGACAAGTGTTCTATTTTATTATTGTTGTGATTTAAAAAAAAATTCTACTGGTTCTGTTCTGGTTCTCCTTCTGCTTTTATGATAATAATTCTAGGTCTAGGTTATGTTTTTACAATTTTAGAATTGGAGACCATTTTGAAAACCCTCCCAAAATCCAGGGAGAAATAAATTAAATAAGAACATAAATGTATACAGTTTGCTTATCCACTAGATCCCTATGAATATATTTTGGAGGTGAGATAATCTCAATACCTCTGAGTCTCATAGTCCATTAAGAATGCAGAGAATGTCTGGGTAGCAGGTCACACAAGAAAGTGGCAAACAATGGACTTAACAACAATAGAACTAGGTAATAGTTTTGCCTACTGGCAAGAATAGGATAAGCAAACTTGAGGGTTGAGCAAGGCTTCAAGAATTCCAGAAATCAAGGACAAATGAAATGAATGAAAGGTGCTTTGCTATAACAAGTAATGGAACTGAAGATATGAAACAGTACTTCAAGCAAAGCTAAGGGCATCTATTTTGCCCCTTATCTCCCCAAAATGTACAAAATAATTCCCTAATATTTTATTCCCTACACTCTCATGGTTACAAAACAGAAGGTGGTGGGCTGCATGTGGTGTCTAGGCTGTAATTTTTACATTTCCAGCTTGGGGGCTTGCCTTGCATATATTCCTTGCTCTGTCAAATGAGCCAACAGATCCAAGTTATCTATCCAACAATTTAGGCAATTAAAACTGACCCAGGGATTCGTCCTGGATACTTATTATCATTCTACATATATTAAAAAAAAAGGTTTCATTCTTATTCCCATAAATTTTCGAATCCCACTTACTGCCATGTATGGTCGACATCCAGCATCTCTGGTTTTGGCAATGGAGTCTACAAGTTGTCCACTAATGCCAAAATCACAGAGTTTAATATTTCCATTTCTATCCAGAAGAATATTGGAAGGTTTAATATCTGAAAGAAATAAGACATAGTTATGAAGTCAAATTCTAGTTAAAATACTTTTAATTTCAATCTACTAAACTACAAGAAACAATATCAAGATGTTGTTTGTGTCTTTGCTGGAGAAATCTGATGTCCTCTATCCTCTCTCTACCATACGTAATCAATATTGTGTGCCAATATTGGGGGAAATGGGTGAGCAATACCGAAAGTTGTGTGTATAAATTTATTCTATTCTTTATCTGAAGTACTCTTTATGAATGTAATGAAAAATCGAAAATAAATTTTTTTTTTTACAAAAAAAAAAATATTGCGTACCAAACATTTGGAATTTGCAACAGATATTTCAAAGTTGATACGGCTTTTTCTAATCCCAACATCCCAATTTCAACTCTGTTTTGGTCTCACCAAAAGTGTTCTGAACTCTGAGTGAAACATTCCAAACATGGAATGTTTACAATCAAACTATTTGATGCACCCCGTTAATAAGCTCTGATAGAATGTGGGCAAAAACACATTATTCATTATTCATGGCTAGTGAGAATCTGCAAAAACTAAGTGATAGGAGAATTTACTAATATCTATTTTCTTAAATCTTTTTTATATTTAATAAATATGATAGAAGGAATGCACCCAGGAGATAGGTTAGTAAGAAAATGTTCACCAAAGCATCCATGTTTCTTCGTTTTACACATTCATTCCAATAGTAATTGCTCCTGCTTTTCAGTTTATAGCTTTATCTGCTATGGGCAAACAGTTTGTTCTTGTTTGGGCTCTCTCTCACACATACAAATTGAAATTATAGTTTTTAATGAAAATTATGCAGCATAAAAGCAAAATATAATTTTATGTACATCAGGAATTACTAGGTGTTATTTTTAACCCACATATGAAGGCACATTGTGAATCTGAAGGTCAACATTAATTCCACTAAGTGATGGGTAAAGTATTTGCTTTTTTTTCATTAGCTAAAACTTGTTCTGAATATATGAGTCTCGTGATATGAAAGGGTAAAAGCAAAGAAAAGGAGATTAAATCCACAATGCCTGCTATTACTTCTTTAACCACAGGAATTGGATTAGAACTTTTAGCAAGTCAAACCAGCACAATGCGCAATAGAGAATGCTGGAAGCTTTAATCCAGACTGGAAAGTTTCAGGCTCCTTGCCTTTGCTTTAAGCAGTAATTTTAGCCAGCATTTTAAGTTTTGTTTTTGGGGGAGGGGCAGTGGGTCATCCAGATTTCCCAAGGATGAAAGAAGGAACTTCTATTATTCTAGCTGATCATTTTGGGCTTCCAATGTAAAGAGTTTCAATGTTATAATCCATGCACTTCACATAATTAATAGTATACCCCGAGAATTGATGTGGAAAATTACAATGTTAGAAATTCAAATAATTTATAACAATTTAAAGCAAAAAGAAAAAAGAAAAAAAAAGAACTATTTTTTAGTTTGGGACCGGAAACTCCCCTGCATTTTGGGAAAAAAAAGCAGTGGGCAATTTTCCCTACTTCCTGCACAGTTCCTTCCAAAAACCAGTCCTTCCTGTTCCAAATGCCCTACTCCTCAACTCTCCAGAGAACCTTTTCTAAGTACTGAACATGGAAACAGAAATGAGCAAATATGTCGACTCTACTAGTGGAAACATTCTTTGGGTGGAATAAAACTGAAAGTATATTCCTGCAATCGATGTGTAAGTAAAAGATCCACACCAGTACAAATAGAAAGAATAGCAGAGTCAAGAGTAAAACAAATAAGAAATGATAGCAGATTAAAAAAAATAAAAGCAATGGGCTTTTAAAATGTTTCAAAATATAAATTGTGCCAGAATTAAATGTCTTAAATTAATGTATAGATACACGCAAGGTCTCTGAAAGGTTCCAAGTTGTAGATATGTTTCCAAAAATCCAGTTTGAAAAGTAAGATGTGTTATTTATATAACAAAAACATACCCAGAGAGGCCTACCTCTGTGAATGATTTTCAAGTTTTCTTTTAAGTGGTTTAATGCTTTCACAGTCTAGGAGAGAAGAGGAAAGTTTTATGGAGTTTTTACTTTAGTCTTATTAATATCACAATTCCAAATCAACAAATGCTTTCCAGAATGTATTTTCAGAAAAATTATAAGGTGGAAATTGAAAAGTATCCCTTCAAAGCCTTAACAATAAAATTTTACAACATAGTTAATAAAATAGATAATTAATTGGAAAGTGCTCAATAGTACCAGTAAAGGAAGAAGAAAGATGAACAAAGGTAGTCCCTTGGGTTATGATACCAATCAGGATCGGAATTTCCATTGTTGAGTGAAATAGTCATCAAACAAAACAAAAGTAGTAACTGAATTACTTATTGACAGCAGCCTTGGTAGTCCAGATTGCGGTCATTAAAATAGGACCACATAGTTTTTGGACAAGAACTTCTGCCCTGAACAAACTATCTTTGTCTCAACTTTCCACAGACATCCATCTTTCTCCTTTGGGTCACCTCCCCAGCCCCCCATGGTCCCCCTAGTTGACCATCTCCATTTTCTTCTTTCCTTTATTGGCATAGGATCCAGGAGCTGGGTGAAGGCATAATCCAGGTCAAACACAGTGAGCACATCAGGAGAGAAAAGCCCCATCTGCAAAAGGAAGCATTCCATGCCACGCTGAGCAGGAGGTAGTGGGTTAGAGCAGATGGAGGAGGCGGGGTAATGGTGTGGGTGGAGGAGACCCTTCCCTCTGTCAGCCCACAGATTGTGGAAAGCATAGTAGGTCAGGATGGTAAAGTGTGCTCTGTCACCAGCAAGGCAAGAGAGGCTGCATCTCCTAAGGTCAAGGTGACAGCTATGTGAGAGACACTCCTTGGGATGACAGTGGAACTGAGGAAGTGGAGGGATGAGGATAGCAAGCATTTGAAGTGTTCCTGAAGAACTGGTCTGAGCAAAGTGTGGTGGTGAGGCTAGCACGGACAGAGCCTACCCACAGGTCCTCTGCCTGCTCAGCCCAGCCTTCCTCCTGCAGTCATTCACGAAGGGCTAGCAGCTTCCAGTATGTTAAAGCCCACAAATCATTTCTGCAGGAGTGCTTCTAGCACACTCTCTGAAGCTTGCTTCAGCACACATTTTGGGCTATGCCGCTGCCAAGATTATAGGCCAGCAGTGGGAGGAAGAAGATGCTGATGGTGAGCAGGGGACAGCGGTGTGTATGTGTGTGTAAACAGCAGAGTGAACAGCAGCCAAAAGGGCAGATATGGGTAGTAGAGATAGGCAGGAGAATGTGACCATGGGATGCTACAATGGTTGTAAATGCAGGCCAGTCACCAAGTGAGCAAATTTTGATTATGCATCTGTGGGGACACGGTAATGACTGAACTTTGAAGACCAGTTCTAACTACCATTCATTCAGCTCTGTTGTAACTTTGAATGATCAGTGAACAAATGGTCATAATCTGAGGACTACCTATAAAAATAATTTTATTACAAAGACAAACCTATTCCTTTAATCTTCAAAGGTCACATGCGACTACAAGTATTCCCTATATTGTCTCAAACATAAAAATATGCTTACAAAACGTCTTTCTTCCTGCTCCCTATTTCCAAACACACTGATCCACTCATTTTTCCTATACATGTTCTGTTTTCCAGGTTAGAGACGGTTAAAATCTCAATATAGCTAGCAACTGTCTGGTGCTTTTCTCAAGTCCACTTAGTCGACCAAGGGATATTTAAACTGTTGTGATGGGAAGTATAATGCATGGAATGACTCTTCTTCCTACTTAAATAATATGGCTTAAGAAACAGTAGCAGGATGATTGTGATGTTTTGAGGCATTTTATTCTATGCACCTTTTTCATCACCCCCATGAACATCATTCAACCTGTCCAACTGTTTGGATCCTTTTCTATGTCAATCAAGAGAGCGTTAAGTAGTTGGTTCAGAATTGCTATGGATAAATTGTTATGACTAAAACTGCATTTATCATTTCTACAAGATTTTCTGCATTACAATTCTGTTCAATCAATCAAACAGCTGACTGGATTGAAGCAGGATAGAAAGTACACACATACATACCATACCCATACTTCACGCAGTGAATTGCAAACAATTTTTTTAGCAAACAAAATAAAAGAAGTCAGAAGAATATCGGAATTCTTTCAGTAATAAGCCTTAAATAAATCGATCCCATTGTTGTCTAGAAGCTGGTTTGGGAAAGCAAAGCAAAGTAAATCAGAAGCATGCACAAAAAAGAGGTGCTTTCAAAGAAAACTTACAGCTAAAGTGATTTTGCCTAGAATTTCTTCTGGAATAACGTCATCTAGTACACTATATACATATTTGTAAAATTTATCAAACGAGGTAGACATGAGCTCCATACAGATCCAACAGTCACCCTAAACAAAGGAAGAAAAAAAGTGTTATTGTTGTTATTGTTAAAGTGATGTTTTGGATGTTTTGCACATTCTATAATCATTAAGGGTAAGCAAGCAGAAATAACATTCTTCAAATGTACTTTCTGAACAAATTCAAAATTCATCTTCTTATTCCTTAAAGGAAAAAGCATTATTTTTTAAAAAATTAGATATTGACTGATAGGTTTTAATGGGTACCGTTTATTTAAATGACACTGTCCTTTAGTTAGAAAAAACAATTGATTTCATTATATGAGGACAATTATATTTGATTCATGAGTGAGTTAAATTTTAATTTATTTCAAGAAAAAGAGATGTTTTCCACTCCATATGGCCTGTTGACTGAATGAAAAGAACATTATACTGTTTGACTTTGTGCCCTAAAATTATATGTGATATAATACCAACGATAACATTATGTTCCTTGGGCTTCGGATCTGTTTCATAGCAGAAGGTCATTATCAATAAGCAAGTTTCTATAAAAAGGCGAGGTTGCACAGCTTACCAAACTACTTCTCTACGGTGCTATTACAATGAGAACATTGGACATATATCCTTTTAGATCAGTGGTTCTCAACCTGTGGGTCGGGACGCCATTTGGGGTCGAATGACCATTTCACGGGGATCGCCAAACAACGCAGTTCGCCATTTTTTCCCCTTTTCCTTAGCTGTGCTACTCCCTTTTATTCTATTGGCTTTTGAAAGCCAATAGAATAGACTCTCTTGAATAGAGTCTAATTCTATTGGCTTTCAAAAGCCAATAGGAATTGTCCAGGCTGTCTCTGCCCTGCTGAGCCCGCCAAAAGTCCCATTCTGCAAACGGTGCTGCACCAGTTGAGTAGTCCTCGACTTACGACCAGTTGGGGGTCACGGTATTAAAAAGGTTGAGAACCACTGTTTTAGATACATGGAGTGTCAGCAAAGCTCAATAACTATTAGTTCAATGCCCTGCCCAAAACATGTCCTCCACAAGATGAAGAGAAGAACTCAAGCATTCTTTGGTGGACTAGCTAGAATAATGTTGCAAATCAGGACCAGGAAGGTTGGGTTTCAAGTCACCACTGATCCGGGAGCCTCATAAATAACACTGGGCCAGTTAAAATCTTTTTGTCTAACCTATCCAGTAGGATGATTATAGTGTGAAAGGATGTCATCCAAAGCCATTTGGAAGGATGATTGGGTTAAAATGTAATTAAGAAAATAAAGTTTGAGAATATGGAGCACAAATTCATAATGAACTTTATTTTTGTCAAACACCAAAACAAAATCATATTCTGAAGCTCTTATGTTCAGCTGTTAGAACTAGTCCTGATAATATTTCTCTTGTAGGTACCCCACTTCATGCGATGTTATCCAGAAAGCTTACTATCTTGCCATTTAATTAATGCATGCCATCACCCATTAAAACCTACTGAAAATACCTAAACTTTTGGATGCAAAGCAAGAAAATTCTGAATGCCAACCTCTCTGAAGAGTGCTCCATAAAACTGAACAATATACGGACAGTCACTGCTTCGCATTACTACATCAAGATCCATTAAAAGCTGTTTCTGTTCCTTTTCATCCACTGTTGATCGAATTCTCTGAAAGAACGATAAGGACAAATAATTAAACTCAAGTCATAGGAGACAGATTTTTAAAATATAAATGGATGTTATCAATATGAAATATTCTAAAATGGGAGGAAGTCCTAGCTTGGCAAAGACTTAAATTGAACAGAAAAAAAAATTAAACCAATTATTTAATTTAATCATACAGAATACATCTGTAATCATACAGAATAAAAGAGAGGGAGAGAGAAAAAAATACCACAGATACAAGCTAATACCAGTCAGAACTTATCTTGATGCAAACATGACTTGTTATCTGCAGCAGTGTTGCCCTGCAACACACCCACACGTCTACGTCCAGTGCCCATCGTCTGGTGGGCTCCTCCAATATATCCTTCCTAATAAGCTTCTATTTCTTGTATTTCTTGAAATAAGAAAAATGGAAGCCAGGAGATGCTGTTTCTCAGCTGCATTCTTGTGAAAATCCTTCCCTTACAATTAAAGCATGCACTATTCTTCTCAAACTGCAGAAACTACAGAAGATGGAATTTTTTGGAATAGCATTCGGTTCAGCAGTTCATTGCCATCATCTATAATTTATCTTAAATTACTTAGAAAGATTTGATATATATTTGATTCTGTTATCTATTTTTCACCATCACTCTATCTTGACTAGTTGTAGTTCTGAGTAGTTATTCATAATTTTAATTTATTGATATTGATCCTGCATGTTTTAATGTATGTTTTTGATTATTCCCCCCCCCCAAGCTGTGGTTAAGTCAATAGAGATTCAGCAGTATATAAATAGAATAAATGAATTTTAAGCTCAAATTTTTGAATTTGAAAAAAATTGGACTACTATTACTGCAACCTATGCAATTATTCTGAATGTTGTTCCCTGCTCACAATGGTTGTGCAGACAAAGAAAATATAGAGAAAATATTTTCATAGGTATGTTGGATAAATTTTACCTATTAAACACCTTCTGATCACTCTACAGAGTTTGAAAAGAACATTTAAAAGTATTGTGTATAAATATATTAAACACTTGGCATTTTTATGCAATTTAAAAGACATGCTGAATTTCTAGATTTTCTTTTTAAGGAAAATGTTCATAAATAAATTTAAATTCACACAAAAAAAGATATAGCTGATGCAAATCATTCAGAAATGTATTTTTTCACTTGTTGTATCTTGGAAACTGTTGTAAGATATGATGAAAGCAAAGGCACCATTAGCATTCTCAAGGGAGAGAATTCTTGACTTGTAATTCCATACTACTAAAAGTCCTTGGATTATATTTAACAAAAGAAAAGAAAAGAAAAAGAAAAAGCAGACTATCAACCGTTGGCTAGCAGGATTTCTGCATATGGCTCTATATAATATTCTTGTTCTAATCGATGCCAATTTGTTTTTTCATTTGTTTTTTATTTTTTTATTGTGCTTTGAAAACTATTATTTGAAATATTTACAATAATGAAGGCACTGACATTTTCATCTATTGAACAACAGTTCTTGTAAGAAATTTTGAAGGACAAATATTTTAATCATGCAAGTAGGCAAAGAAATATGATCCTATGGAGACAAAAGGACTAATTATCCTTTGAGGCAATGAACCAATCTGCACAAGCTAAGAAAGTTTTCCAATTATTTTTACACATGGATTTTCTATTACGACAGATAAAATTTCTAAAACAATATAACATCTCAGCATAATTTTTTGTAATTGGAATAATTGGAAAAATTATTCCATTGCCTGAACAGTGAAAGTAAGAATACAAACAAAATTATTACTGTATTAAAGTTAAGTAATATTGCATTAACCTATATTAAAAGTACAAGCACCAAATCCAAAATAGTACTTCACAATTTCTTCCTATTAATGAAAGCTTTGTAAAGCTAAATATTATTGAATTGCAAGGTATCTGATACCTGATGAATATTACAGAAACATCTAAAGCAAACAATTCCAGTGTTTATTCTTTGAGATAGACAGAATACAGTAGTCTAAAAATGAACATTCGTAGGAAGACATGGGATTGATAAGGTGAATGAGGACTGTTCAAGCATTACCAATGGCACTATTACACTATTAATCTTGCATGAATCAAGATTTTTTAAATATTTAAAAGCAATGACTTTATCCTAAATTGGTAGCAAAGATACCAAACTACACTAGAATCTTCTTACATCTACACCGAGATCTACGATAAATAAAACAGCATCACAACTTTGGTGAAATGAGTGGGTGGCTCCTCCCCCCCCCCCGGCTAAAGAATCATTCACCTTCAGGTTGGTGGATGGAAGCCATCTAACAATCAAATACTAAATTTTATCCAATAAAAAATTGCAAACTACATCCTGGATTAATATTAGCTAATATGTTCAGAACTGGCTCTCTAGACTAAAAAGGCAGATATACAGCAGCCTCAAATCATCTCAGGCCTGCACAGCTGTCTTTTTTTACTTTTTTTTTTCACTGAGCCTCCTCAAACCTTGTTTACTTCAATTGCTATTTGCAGCAAATGATACAAAGTGATTTTTCAGAAGGGGAATTAAATTCCTCTTTCACACCAGGTGCTCCATAGAAATCCCTTTTTCACAGTTCTAATGCAGACATTTTTTAGCAACTGTAAACAAACAAATTTAAAACTATGCATGTCACTGAGTTATAACGTAAGTAATCACATCTCTCACAAAAAAATCCTTATAGCAGCAATAGTCTACTCATAATTATGGATCTCTAGATTTGACTTTATTGAAATTCCTGGATCATCAGTGCTTCTCAATCTACACAAGCCACAAAATAACAGACATAGAATCTTAACTTTTGTTTTATTCCAAAGGTATGCTATATGTTTTCTGGGCAAATTCTTCCAGAGCTATCTATCATTCTGCATTCCAGAAAACAATAAGCAAAGAATCCATCTCTTTATCTGGAAGTTATGGATATTGAAAATATTGCCTATTATTAAAAAAATGAAGTCTTGACTATAAAATGCATTGGGAAACAGAGAAATAATTAAATAATGTGGATAAAAATGCCAAATCCAAGCTAAACATCTGGCTGATTATGGGATCAGGGTTTTTTTTTTATCGTAGCTTTTTTTTTTTTTACAGTGGAGGGTCTGTGTTTTCAAATCAATCAAATGTTGATCTATTCAGTGTGTCTTGAATTGACTGACTGGTCAGATTTCATGAGATAAGACTGAGTGACCAGCCCAAAGTCATCCAGAAGGCTTTCGTGCCTATGGTGGGACTAGAACTCACAATCTCCTGGTTTTAGTCGGGTGTCTTAAACTACTAGACCAAACTGGTTCTTTCTTCTAAAGTTGATTTAATATTTATTTTCTTCTGGTAGTCTCTTTAACTCAAGCAATATCGCAGTTATTTATGGCACTAAATAAGCCATCGATTCCTCTAACCTTTGTCGTTTTCCTTTAGATCTTAATCATTCCTAGAATGTTAAACTCTCCTATGACCCAAGTACAGGCCTGATACCAACGGTAAAGTAGTTCTTTTTTGTTTTTCTTGAATCATTAATATGTGACAATCTACTCATTCCAACTCTTGAGTTTGTTCCTATTTTATAAATTTCCCTCATTTTCTGAACAATCTTTTCCTTGAACAGCTGAATTAATTTTGGTATTTTATTGCCACTTCCCATAGAAATTCAGAATCCCCTCCCCTTAAGTTCACTTTTAGCTGCCATTGAACAGATGTGACAGAAAGAGCTGATGTAAATATTTCAAGCAGGCAAACCAATATTTAAAAGCATAAAGCACATAGGTATTCTAGATAAGATTAAAATTATACAGTATGCAAAAGTAATGCTAAGCCTAGGTACGATATAAATAATGTAGAATGCATGGCTTGCTTAAGCTGACAAGTTAAAACCTAAAATGTTATAGAAGTTCTGCTAATATTCTAAATCCCCACAGGAAGTCTTCTTTGAATGGTTACCCTTTCATCTCAGAATTAGCTTATGCTTAATCTCTCTGGCAGAGCTCTAAGAATTGCGTAAACTTTTTCCAGACAAATACCAGATGGTTATTATAAACAGAACTCATATACTATTTCATAATGTATCCAAAAACCATAATAGAAGAAATAAATATAATTATACCATACCAAAGAGGGACACTTTTAAACAACAAACTTTATTTTTTTATATATTTTTTATTTTTAAAATTTATATGCCATCTATCTCACTGTTGAAGGGATTCTGGACAGCTTACAAAATGATAAAAGATAAACACAGTTAAAACCTACAGAGTTAAATGGACACTAAAAACTAAGGGAATGAACAGCACAGGGTGGGGTCTTCTCTCTTACCCCGTCAACTGTCTCCAACATAGAGCATTCCCCAATGGGGTCCCAGGCCAGCTGGCAGAAGCAGATTTTAAGACTTTTCTGGAAGGCTAAGGGGAGGGTGGCAGATCTCACCTCAAGGATAGAATATTCCAAAGGATGGGGGGGGGGCACAGGGAAAAAGCTCTTTTCCTAGACCCTACAAACCAAAATTCCTTGGCAGATAAGATCCGTAACAAGCCCTTTCCGCTGGAACAAGTGAGGTGGGCCAATCCCACTGGGGTGAGGCAGAGCTTCAAATATCCTTCATATCGGTAGTCCTCGATTTACAACCACAATTGAGCTCAACATTTCTGCTGTTAAATGAGATATTTGTCGAGTGAGCTTTGTCCCATTTAATGACCTTTCTTGCCACAGTTGTTAAGTGAATCACTGCAACTGGTAAGTTAGTAAACTGGTTGCTAAATGAACCTGGCTTCCCCACTGACTCTGCTTCTCAGAAGGTTGCAAGAGGTAATCACATGACCTTGGGACACAGCAACGGTCATAAGTATGAACCAGTTGCCAAGCATCTGAATTTTGATCACATGACCACAGTAATGCTGCAATGGCCGTTAAGTGTGAAAAAGGTCATAAATCACTTTTTTTCAGTGCATTTGTAACTTTGAACGATCACTAAATGAACTGTTGTAAGTTGAAGACCACCTGTATTATGTGAGTGGTAGTCTTTACACTGAACCAAAGAGTAAAAGTAAAAATGGCTGTAACACTTTCAGACAAATTTATACTCTCGAATAATTCAGTTCTTATTTTCGAAAGTGAATAAACCACAGCCTCAGCTAAGATTCTTCTGGTTTTTTTTTTCTAGCATAAAACATGATTTAATAAAACTGCATTCCCCTACTAAGAATTGCACAAATTTAGGGCAAAAGAGGGTAATGTCATTCCATGCGCTTTCAACTTCTTGAAGTCTGACCAGCGGGACATAATAAAATGACTGCCAACTGATTGCCTACAGTACTGATCAGTAAGTATATTGCTGTTTTTAAATTCTCTGCTATGGAAAAATCATTAAGGGCTTATGACTAATAGAGCTAGTACCTCTGCGCTTATATTGTACTTTTTCAATTCAAAAGTATAGTTTGCACTGTGAAAATGTATAATATACGGATAGTGATATAAATGATGTTATCTATGTAATTAAACTTTCAAATTATTAAATGTAAAACATTATTTTACTAGCTTGTTTACTTTTCGGCATTTGCAATGTAAAACATGCATTGTGCATGCATTAGGAAGAAGCCTCAAACTAATAACCAAACTAATGTTCTTTTGCTGCTATTATGCTGAAAGGGTCAATTCATGTATAATAAATATATATCTGCTTTTTGCTGATCTCGGTGCTGTAGCTGTGCAAACAAGCTGCAAAATGCGTGTTTAACTGTTCCTTCTACAGTTAGCTATTGTAATTTTAAAACATTTTATTTAAAAAAAAATCCCACACATTTTCCAGTCCTACCCAGTCCTTTATTGCTACAGAATGAAAAATGAGACAACAAGGCAGAAAGCAATTCTCAACATTCCCTCAAACCATATCAAGTTCTTTTGGGTAACAATCCACTTAAAGTGTAGTGATCATATTGTGTTCAGAGTTCAGATCAAAATATTTTGATTTCATCCATACTCCTAAGAGAGTGGAATAGGAGTGAAGAAAACTGATTCCTTCATTATATTTATTGATGTAACTTAAAAGATATCTACAGTGCTGCTGGAGAAAAGCTGTGGAGAATCTTTAAAATTCCATAAGCACATTGGTTTAAATCAGTGGTTCTCAACCTGAGGTCCGTGGATCCGGGGCGGGGGGGCACAATGTCTTCATGGGGGGGGGGTGTCTATGACAATTCGCCATGGCCAACTTGCTGCGAAATAACTCACCACGATCAACTTGCCACAGTACAACTCGTTGCTGGACAAAAGTTACACCAATAACAAAACAATGGTGGAATAGAATCATTAAAGGATGCAAAATGAAATATAAATAATTAAAATACTTTTTTATTTTAAATAATTAAATAGAATTGCTAAATTGTTCCGCAGTGAGTTGTCCCATGGCAAGTTGGCTGTGGCGAGTTGTCCTGAGGCAAGTTGGTCATGGTGAGTTGGCTATGGCGAGTTGGCCGCAACAAGTTGACTGTGGCAAGTTGTCCCATTCCCTTCACAGGGGGGTCTGAGAAGGCTTGAAGAAATGGTTATGATTTAAATCTTAAGTTTTGGTGGTCCGTGGCCCTGGTCCATGGCCACAAAAAGTATTCAAAGGGGGTCTTTGGTGATGAAAAGGTTTAAGAACCACTGGTTTAAACTAATGAACTGTCCATGAAAAGGTATTTTTATACATCACTTTTGTACATCACTACAATCTTTCAACATTTTTTAATCCCATGTTATGCATATGCAGACATATTTTTTAAAGGACTTATTTTCTTAAAACTTTATATCACCAGATAAACCAGTAATAAGATAGTTCTTTCTGCTAATACTGCATTTACAAAGTGCTGTATAAACAACAGACATTTGTTGAGTGCTAGATGGATGAACATTAAATTCTCCATCATATTTTGCCCTACTATTGGAAGTACAAATAATTATGGGCATCACCTACTTTAACAGCCATAATTTGCCCACTTGGTTTGTGGACCATTTTGTTGACAGACCCATAAGCGCCTCGTCCAATTTCTCCAAGGTCTTTCAAGTCCTCTGCAGTAAAATCCCAATGTTGTTCAGGGGAAATCTTCAATTTTCCTGATGATTCAATGCTGTGTGTTCTCAGTCTCTCTCTGTCAAAAAATTTGGGAAGGAATTTTTCCACATTTTAAATAGTTTAAAACTTTTTTCTACAGCACCAATCAAAAGCATTTATATAGAGGAATGTATACATAGCTAATATAAAAAGATAAACTCCAACGAGGAGTTGGATGGGGGCAAAGTGCAAGATCCTAACTTAATTGTAAGTACTGCAAAGAAAACAAAAAATATTATTTTTTAAAAACCTATTACAAGCCGTGCTAGGAAATGTTTTATAATTTGTCCCTTTAGAATAATTATATGGCAATAACCATCTTTTTTATTAACTGTATTAAAATATCATTAAAAATTTACATCTGTAGTCAATCCTTTTTTTATAATTGATTGATCTTAACACAAAACACCAAATTATAAGGACTTTATTCATTTAACTTCCAAATTCATCGTAAAGCAACTATTTTGATGTATTTGTAAAATAAATTAAAAGCCACAAAATTATTGTTGCTAATTTTTATCTCTAAAGGAAGGAAGTGTACAAAATTATTGTTCTGGCAGGAGTGCCAAATAAAAATATTTTTATATCTGATAGATATAAAAGAGATGTGAACTGCCAACAATAAACTCTTTAACTCCTAATGTGGAAATATTTTAGATTTACATTTCAAAGTTTTCCCAACACTGTTAAATCTGATTGTCTTGGAAAAGAAATCTTACTTTTTAGTTCTTAGACATGGCTCTTTTCAGGAATGATGCTAAGATTTTGTATGAATTTTATGAATAAGTGCCTACATAATGTTGCATATTATCTTTTATGGTAAACTAGTACATGACTATATTTGAACAGCACAAATCATAGCATGACTGCAAATCAAATAGAAATATATAGTTTTATTGAGGTTTCCAAGTATAAATTGACTGAAAGATGTGCAGACAGATAGAAGGGAAAAACAAGCATTATGTAATAACATATCATTATATATGAATACTAATGTCCTGAGGCTTTTGACCCTTCGCCCTTCATTTCAATATTTTAGGGGACACAAACTACACAGAATGTAGCACTAATGGAGGACTGAGAGGCACAGAATGAGGAAGGCCATATGTGGTTGGATTTTTTTTAAGAAAGGTTATTTTTTTTTTTTGCTGTAATTGTGATCTGATATTTTAGGGTTAATTATATTTTTCATGTTTCCACCACAAAATGACAGGAAACAGTGCTGCTAGTCTTCAAAAATCATCCCAAAGTGTTTCAAATGTATAGAAAAGAACCAAGGGGTGGAGGAGATTACTAACCTTTGGGACACAGAAAACATACAATTCTCTTTAATATGTACCTAGATGTTCAACACAGCTAGGCTTTCTAACATAAATAAGTGAATAAATAAAAAAATGAAATAAAAAGTTGAGTGGAATTGAAGTTTAAGCAACAAAATTTCAACCTTTGCCATGACACAACTAAAAACAATCAGCCCAATTAAAAGACGATTATACTGATGCTATGAATTCAGCATTCCCATGCTCCTGCTGGCATCCTGCAGATTATCAGTAAAATGAAAATACTGGCATTTCAGCTGGCTCAGGAATTCTGGAAGTTGAACTTCACAGATCGTAAAAGGGCCATAGTTCCCCATCCCTGGTGTAGAACATAATAGCCTTCTGTTCCAGGACACTGATGATTCAGATAAAAGAATTTAACTAATGATAAAAACAACTACATCATCATACCCATACTTTCCTCCCCCATAGCCCTTTATATAATGTCTTGTATATCTTAGGCAGGTAACAAGAACACAGCTCATGATCGCCTGAGGTGTCACAATTTTTCTAGGACTCAATTGTAGGGTTTTCCCACCCCATTTACCTTGCAAATACTCACTGCCCTCGCTACTTAAGTAGTTCCTTTTTAGTTTAATACAGACTTACAATGAATAAACATGATAAAACGACGTTAGTGGAAATTAAGTATTTAACTTAAAATCAAATACATATTATCATTTTTGTTCAAAAAAAAATCATTTGGCTCCATGCCAACGTAAGCAAAATTACTTCTTTTCTATCCAACCTATCATTAACATCATCATGATCTAATTTATTCAGATTGTAGTTCATTAAAAAAATTAAAAATCCATATTACAAGCATTTGAAATTAAACTCAAAGGTATGAACATTTAGAAGAAATGAAAGATATAGGTTAAAGCAAGATTCAAATTATATAATCCAATATATTTTAAAAAGTCAATACAAATTTTTGAAATTCTATTGAAGTGTTAATACATTTTCATTTTTGATAAGCACTTGGGAAAAATTGTTTATTATTTATAGAAATTGTTTACAAAACTACATTTTATCAGTCTAAGAAAACAAAAGACAAACAGAAGGGACAATTTCACTGATGTATCCAAAACAAAGGACACTTGAGAATAAATTTCAGTAAACAAGAGGCTCTTGTGTGCTCTGAGTTGGATCATTTGAAATTAAGCACATTTTATCTTTACCAATTACCTACTTATGACTGAGGATAAACACCCACGTAAAAAACTATTTTGCACAGTAATGATGGAAATAAATGTTCTTTCTGTATAACTGATATATTTGGAGTTATTTTATAAAATGACTTTATTACAGTTAGTTTTCCATTCTTTGCAAGATATTGTACAAAGTCTTTCTTTGATGGATAAATAATTTTGATGGATACACAATTTTATTTGTGTATCTAAGTAAAAATGTTTAACTATGGAAGTTGTTTGTGTTTTCATCAAGAACTGTTCTATATCCATAGTAACTCTGCTATTATTTCCCTACAACTTCACTGTCTACAAGAGAACATCCACAAATGGATGAGGAACTGGAATTCTGCATTAGTATTTTATGTATCATATTATCTAGCATGTAATCTACAAATGTTTATACGATAATCAATATTTTTAGCCTTATAGATGCCATAAGTTTTAGAGCATGGATATCCAGCCTTTTAGCTGACCTGGGCCGCATTGAAGAGGAATGATCTTGGACTACATATAAAATATATAATATAGTTAATACATATAAGTCACACAATAATGTTAAAAATACCAATAAAGAAGAATATCTATAGATCAAGGTTGAAATGAGGGATCTTTGGTGCTCTCTGAGCTTGGTTGTTTCTTTGCAGACTTTTCATTACCCAAACTAAGTAACATAATCAGTGTTAGTAAGGAGTGAGGTTTAATCTCAGTTTATATTCTAGGCTAGTGGTGGGGATGGTCTTGGACAGGGGTCTTCAAACTTGGCCCTTTTATGACTTGTGGACTTCAAAGCTGGCTGAGGAATTCTGGGAGTTGAAGTCCACAAGTCTTAAAGTTGCCAAGTTTGGAGATCCCTGTTCTAGATCATTAAGGTGGTCCTTCCTAAGTTTCTTTGACTATTAAACAATTGCAGGTTCTTTTCTCTCTTGCCTGAAGGTTTTCTAGGCAGCATCTTCTCTCCCCTTTCCTCAAAATTATCTATTAATTTCATTATACAAAGAAATAGCATGTTCAGACAATCTCTCTGAGGTGGGGAAAAAGGGGAGGGGGGAGAGCTTAGCGACAGGACAACACATAAACGGGTTGCAATGGCAAACGTGACAGAGAAAAATGCTGCAAAGGTCATAAATATAGGCATTGGTACAAATGTCCTTTTTCATCACCATTGTAACTGCAAATGATCACTTTCCAAGACAGTCATTAATCAAGGTCTACCCCTATAATATTTCTTGGTTGCTTTTAAGGGCAAAATCCTACTTAAACCAACTTATAAGCAGGAAATTATGCTGCTACTATTGCCACTATTACTACTCACAATTTACAAAATACTGCCAAGTACTCTATCTGAAATGAGGTCCTTCCACCCCTCTTGACATCCAGGTATTCCTTATCTTGGTGTTACAAAGGGCCTTGAAGATCCAACAAGGGTCAGTAGGTCTACTTCTGGTGCTGTCTGGTTTTTGTCATCTTTTGTTCTTTGTTTTTATTTACGTTGTTTTATTGTGGGTTCGTTTTTTTAAAAAAAACCTGTAAACTTTGTAGACTCATAGGGAATGAGACAGTGAACAAGCTTAACCAATAAATAAATACTATTAATAATAACAACTTTAATGAATCCTAGGTAGATGATGATTGACCAAAATAACCATTTTCAAAGATTTAAATTTGTTTAAACACGATCAGAAAGTTCCTTATCTGATTTTAAATGGGTAAAGGAAATCCTAAATTGCTTTTGTGCTTTAAATATTGGAAGCGTTAGGGTTAGTGTTCGGAAATAACACATCAATGATAATGAAGTTGATGCCATATAATTGTCACGTTTTCTCTGTCTCATTCCTACCAACACTACCAACTTACATTCCTAGACAATTTCCAAAGGTTGTTCCACATAGAATTCTTGCCTGTAGGTTTTATTATTTTACATTATTAGTTTTCAGGAAATAAGCTAGAGCAAACACTACACCAAATTAAGCTTTGCCTCTTCAACCGAATCATTACTGGGTCTGAAGATTTTTTACTTCACCACCGTCTCACTAATTTATAAACAGGAGCAATCTTACTACTTTCACAACTTCTACTTTTACTCAATCAAATCAATCAAGCTTAAAGATTCATAATGATTCCATTCCCGAAAGTATGCTCAAATAGACTAATGCTTAAGCTATGCATCTGAAGCAGAACTTTTTTCAAAGCAGATATTCATCAATCATTTATTTTTGAATAATCAAATAGCACAATCTACTTTTTCTGTACTCTTTCATTTCATCTTGTTTCAATCCATACACTCATATTATCTAACAGAATAGTTTTTTTCCATATGACATTTGAGTCGCTGTGAGCGAGTAGGCGGCTCTATAAATTTTCTAAATAAATAAATAAATTTGGATTCTTGTACAATTTTCCAGTACTAATCCTTGCTCCTTACATTACTGACGTGTAACATGGGACATCTCAAACCTATGTACTCTTACTTTCATATGAAACGACAATAAACTATATGATCCTAGCTCATTTATTTATTTATGAGACTTATATACCGCTTTAAGTGCAAGCACTCTCTAAGCAGTGTACACCAGTAAGCAATGTATATATATATTTACATTGCCCCCAACAATCTGGGTCCTCATTTTACCTACCCCGGAAGGATGGAAGGCTGAGTCAACCTTGAGCCGGTGAGATTTGAACCGCTGACCTGCTGAACACAGTCAGCTAAAGTGGCCTGCAGTACTGCACTCTAACTGCTGCGCCACCTCGGCTCTCTCATACTTTCCAACATACTTAATGTACTCATCATCTCACTTCAAGATCAAATTATCTTTAAGTCTATTACATCTTTTTCCTTTCTCTTATTTTCACAAGCAAATTGCTTATCTATTTTTCTCAATTCATTTCCTTACCATTAACTCTTCTTCCATTCTATGTGTCAGAGTGGTCACCGGATGAGGCCAAAGATATTTACCCCAGGATCAGGGTTTTGGCCAATCAAGGACTTCACACAACGCTTTTTAATAAACGAAGGCATATACTAGATAATCAGCCTTAGTCACACTTGTACCACACAAACCAATCTGCTAAAAACTGGCCAGTTTTTCCCCAATCGAATGCCATAAATGCAACTGAAGTTTAGTTTTATATCAGGTATGCTAGTGTGATTTTAGTCAAGTCAAGGATCTGCTGCCTGTGCCTGGAGATACAGGCTATGTAATGACATATTCAGGAATAGGGTATTACTCAATTATATATCCTAAACCAGGGGTTCTCAACCTTGGCAACTTTAAGACTTGTGGACTTCAACTCCCAGAATTCCTCAGCCAGCAAAGCTGGCTGAGGAATTCTGGGAGTTGAAGTCCACAAGTCTTAAAGTTGCCAAGGTTGAGAACCCCTGTCCTAAACTATTATATGGAAAAGTAAATATATTCAAATATTTCCCCAATTGCTAGAAAAGCTACAAACACATACACACACACACATACAATACCTAGAATAGACAATACAGGTAGTCTTTGGGTTACAACAGCAACTGGAACCACAACTGCTGCCCCTAAACAATGCAGCCATAAAACACATGACATCACTTACTAACAGCAATTCTAGGAGTCCTGCTTCCTGTCATTAAAAAGGACAGCACGGGTCATTAAGCAAGGACCTCATGTGACCGCACTTCGACTTTGTTTTGGGGAAGCCAGCAGGGAACATTGGAAATTGGGATCACATGAAGACCATTTCATTATCTTGGCTTATGCTTTAGACACCACCACTAGTTCTCCGTTCTTGAGCATGAACATCTGCAAAAGTTTACACATGAGCAGGTTTTTTTGTGTAGAATCCACCAAAGCATGGTAGGCCAGAGATGATTATGAAGCTGCTCCCTGATTATTGTATGGAGCTCCTTTACTTTTGATTAATGCATAAAATAAATGTATACTAAAACTACAACACATCATCATAATAATAATGAAACTGATCTAGGCACAAAAAGAGAGGTCCATCTATCTTCTGGATTTCGGGGAAACAATTCATAAAATGAAATGTTACCAGGCTTATTTATGTATTATGATTAATTATCCTTTGACAAGTATTATAAGGAAGTTTATAACTGGAATATTTTATTGAACTTCAAATCACCTCTGAAATAGGAAAATGATTTTATTTATCTAATGTATAAAATAAACTGCTTTCTTGGTAGAATGAGGCACTAGAAATTTTCATTTTTCTGCCTGTGTAATGCCAGAACTAGCACAATTATATCCATTCTTTAGTTCCACATTATCCAAGTTATGTAGAATTAGGAAATTGTAGTTTTTCCTGGTAATGCTCAAGTCTCAGCAGCCTTAATGAGTGTCGTAATTGTGAAGTACACTGGGAAATAGTTTTAGCAGTATCTGTGGGGCCACAGGTACCTCAGCTCTACTGTATAATATAACTGACTCAGAAACATGGTTTCCTAAGGATACTTTTGAATGTCTGAAAAACCTCTCAAAATGTTATTGTATCTCCTAAGACAATCAGTAATTAATTAATTATGTATGTATGTATATTTAGAAGGCTTACATAATAACTTATTGGATCACTTGAGAATACAGTAATATATATTATTTCAAAACAGATTCAGGGAAATTTTCACACAGTGCAGTCCTATCTATAAATGTATTTAGCAGATACATCTTGAACTTTCACTTATCCATCGTTTTCTAAACTTGATAATTTTACAAAATTATGGGTAATCTATCTGTAGCTCCAATTGTAAGATAGATATTTGTTCCCAGGTTTTCAAGGAATCTTTTCAAATGCATAAATACTATTTATAGATTTAATAATGGTTAACATTAGTGTTGATATTTAAACACTTTATTTTGGTTAGCCTCCAATAATCTGAATCTTAGAAACAGACATATTATTTAAATAAAATAAAGTTAAAATATCTATTTGAAAAATATTTTTAATAGTTACAGTGTATTCCAGGAGAATGAAATCTGTCTGTTTGAAGCATACTGAACTCACTCATTACTATTTGTAGAATACAAAATTTCATCAAATAAAGTTTATTCCAATATTTTCTGCATATTTATCTATCAAATTACATGCACATCCAGACCTCTGTAGATATGCTTTTAATTAAACTAAGCATGAATTGAAAACACCAAAACTCCTTTTATTCTCTTAGCATATTTGGTAATTTTAAAGCAATCTTTTTTTCCTCTATGTCCTCTGCAACATCCACTTTTAATAATGAACATGTTTCTTAAGGATGCATTATTATGACATACACAATGATTTTCAAACGGGCAGGCAAGATCTGCAGGTGAAGGTCTTTACATTGTTGTTAGACTCAGCCGGCAAAGAAAACTATTTTTTGAGCACCACCTGTTGGCATTAAGGAAGAACTGAACTGAATCCCATCAAAATTTAATCTTATAAATAAAATAAATTACTGAGTTACATATCAAACCTTCACACCACTGCTTTTAAGAAACCAACATTATGCAGAATACAGAAAAGGAATAATATGGCAAATAAATTAAAGGAATGTGATGAAAAGAAAATGTAAGTAAATCTAATTTACCAACATCATTCACTGCACCTCTCAAAATTTTTGTTTATGCAAATCATTCTTGCTTTTATCTCATCTATGCACTGCTTTATATACTGTTTTGGTTCTTTAAATGTCTTGCCTTTAATTGTGTTTAATTTTAAAAGAAGGCTGTTGTAACTCAATACAAAGCAAGTTTGAAAATATTATTATTTTTACAATAATAATCATTTTAATGCCAGTGAGAGTTAAAAGAGAGACAGTATAGACAACAATAAATTCATTTATACAGATAAAATGAGTATGTAAATTGAGTTATTTCATAATTTTACAGCTGTATTAATTCATTCATGAAAGGAAAAAAATCCTGCAAGGTACTATAATTGTGCTGATGATCTCTTTTTGGCTATTATTAACATATTATGGGCTAACACACAGTTATGCTTACTGTAGCCTGCTGGAAAGTTTCACGATCATCTCCGCCTCTCTCCTTTTGAACGTGAAGGGGGCAATGTGATTACTACCCATTGTTGCTTGAGTATCACTTCAGCCAGGAAAAGGATTATAAAAATGACAGGAAAACACAGTGCTGTTACCATATAATGCAAGGACATGCATAAATAGTCACTGAGAAGACAGCCTGCTTCAGACAAAATATACACATTATTTATCTTCTTTATCCTTCCACTTGAAAAATAAAAAGACATTATAGTATATAAGTTCATTTGAAAGCCTTGTTAAAATCATTGTACATTAAACTGCACTGCACTAAATAAAAGCGGAAGGTTATAGTCTGAGGCTTACTTGAAATATGAAAATCTATTGAACTTCTTAGCAAAAGATGACTATTATCAAAATCTCGTGAGCCTTCTGCTTAGAAAGTATAAAGAGATAGCTAATGCTTCCTTTTATGTTTTTTCAGAAGGTTTTTATTATTTAATAAAATCTAACTAGAGGCTTTAAAAGTGAAAGAATATGTTATATTAATCATATTGAGAATTTTAACAGGAGGAGAGTGGATGGGAGAATCCAATGATTTCTTTCTGGAAAATTTTTAAAATATACATGGAAAACTCAATTTTGAGGCAACTTGTTCAAAGATAAGTTAAAGATTACTACAGCATTATTGATACATCATATATAGAGAGTTACTAGAGTCATCACAATTCCTAAAATGACACATGCAAATATGTCCTTTCAAATACTGAAATAAGGGTGCTTATATGTGGAACTAGACATGAATTCATGAAATATAATAATTAATCTGTCTAATCCTGCATTCTCAACTGTTTGAGACAAAGTAATTACTTTGTTTCAGTAGTAATTATTATTTTAATATGATAATTTCATATAATTCTTATAAAAATTTACTGCAAATATACTTTTCATGATAGAAGATTTTACTTTATTCCTGACTTATTATTGTCAGTTTTAAAAAGTGAGAATATAAATTGCTCGAATACTTGAAATATGCACAAATTATTACAATTCTCCTTTCATGAAAAGATAATGCCAGTTCTCTAGTTAAGAGTTCTAGAATATTTTGAGATAAGATACTTCAGCACAGATATGGAGCCAGCAACTGGGACTCCAAAGGAATGCTGAAAAATTATAAGGTTAAAATATCAGTAACCTATTTTTATTTTAGACATCAAAATAGTAGATATGGCCCAGATTAATGCCATGTCTCACCTGATATGGCTTAATGAAAGCAGAGTCGCTTTTAATTTGAACTGCAACAAGAGGAGCTAAAGGCATTATTAACATCTGACAATTCCTACAGCATCTTGCAGCCAAAAAATCAAGAACCTTTGTACTATTTCATTACATTTTTTTGTTATTTTGATATATTAGCCTGATGTATCTACCAAATTAATTTTATTTTACAAAGCCAACATTAATTAGGGTGACGTTTCTTTCTACAAAGCTATTGCCCTTGGATATTCTGAGCAACTCTGTATCTGAAGAGAAAACTAATAGCTTTTAGAAAAAAACTCATAGGTTGGCACTTACAAACCAAAGTTTAAATTACTACATCATCTCTTGCCTTCTCTTACTGTGAGTAGTTCAATAGTGTTAAACAAAAATATAAAATATAAATGACTTAAAAGCAATTATGAAATGATAATCAAAAATAAATTTTGAAGTAATGCAGCCAAACCAAAAATCTAATGAATTCCAAAGACCAGATACTGCAGCTAGACCACAATACATAGGATGGAGCCACTTTGGAAGAAATGTGCATAAATATTCAGTGGATTTCTGGCAGTTCTGCAAATAGCTACATAGTATCTTTCTAACTCCCACCTCTGAATTAGGCTGAAATCAATACTTTAAAATTTGATAGCAGTGCAATAGGAAGCAAGAAGCATAATTAGTATTTCCATATTCTGTTTTCAATCTAATTCATCATAGCTTCTTAAATTAACAATAGTAGAGATATAAATGATTTTTTGTCACAAGCTCATATCACAGCAGTATGTGTTAATGTAATTTCATATATATATATATATATATATATATATATATATATATATATATATATATATATATATATATATATATATATGTTTAAGAAGATTAAAAACATGAATCCTGGGAATATTCATGGCAAGAAATAAAATGATCACCAGGATAATAAAGGTATAAAATTTATTAAAAAAGCGCCTAGCTTTCGCCGTCACCTGCCGGCATCCTCAGGGCTAGTGCGCCAGGGAGTGAGAATCGCTTTTAAAGGTGTGTCAAAGTCTGCGCGCACCTCCTCAGCCTCGTCATCGGGCCCGATTGGTATGACTGCGCACAAATGGTCTGTTCTTTCCTATTGATTTCAATTGCGTGTTTATCATCGTCCATCCTTCTTTCTCTTGGTCTTAAGGTGGGTGGGTGAATGTCTCTCTTGTTATGGTGGTCCCTACGTTTTAACCTTTCCTCCCCGGGTTCGGATGGTAATACACATTTCATGTTTGTTTTATAACCCTCCTTCGTCCCATTGTTCTTCCTACGGTAAGTTTTTCCTTTGATTTCAACACTTTCACTTCCTATGCAAACGTCATCTGGTTTTTAGACATATTGGTGCAGCGCCAAGTGGACGGATGTCTAACTACCAAGGTATACCGAAAACCTACATGTACAGACAGGATTCTCCATTTCGAGAGTAATCACCCTACTGCCCATAAAGTCAGCTGTGTCAGGACTCTGCTTAAACGTGTGGAGTCGCACTGCAGCACTACCAAAGCTAAGAGAGAGGAGAGGAATTACCTCTTTCAGATGTGTAAACGTAATGGGTACCCGGCCAAGTTCATTAATTGGGTCAATAAACCATCTGGACCCCGGAGTGACCCCACACCTCAAGGATTTGCACCTCAGACAACCACACGGGTTGCCCTCCCCTATATCCATAACGTCTCAGAGGCTACTGCAAGAATTTTGGCACCGCATAACATACAGGTGGCCCATAGACCGAATCAAACACTGCAGGCAGCTTTAATGCGCCCTAAGGACCCACTCCCCAACATTGAAAAATCGGCAGCCATCTATAAGATCAATTGTATGGACTGCCAATCTAATTATGTTGGGGAGACAGCCAAACGGGTTAAGACAAGGGTCCATGAACACAGATTAGCGGTGAAAAGGGGAGACCAGCATTCCCAAATATGGGCACACATGGCGGAGCTAGATCATAAATTCAATTTCAGTGAGGTTAGCGTACTGGCTAGCGACAACACCAAGGGGGGCCGCCTACTTAAGGAGGCATGGCTCTCGGACAGTAATTCCATCAACCGACACGTGGACCTGTGCCCGGCATATACGGCTTTAAGGTTGTGGAGTACGATCAATCAACAACAATACCCCCGACATCCCAGCAACAACCCCAACGGCATTAAGGAGGAGCAACCAACCCCCCAATTGATCAGGGGCAGTCCGAATGAGGAAAGACAATTGGAGAACACCCCTACTACATCTGTAACACCATCACAGCCCCAAAGGGTTAAGGAGGTGGTGGAAACCAAAATCCAGAGTTCGGGCACTATGAATACCCGAGATGGTGCGACCTGTATAAAGGAGGACATAACCAATGGAAGAGGAGAGGGAGCCCTGGATGTGACAGTTCACTCATATACGGGGAAAAATATGATGACCGGTTCGGAAAGAAAGAAAAAGCCCCCTTGTGGGACTAGGATGGCCGGATTGAGAGAGAAAGAACTACAGAGCGCAGCTGGAGGTGGATCCACGAACGGTATTGGAGAGGGGGAGAAAACACAGGAGACCGGACCATCACACACCCCGTCTGCGCATCCCGGAGAATTCCAGAGGACTCGTATAGATAACAACGATGTAAAAGGGAGGAGGCGAATCGAAGGGAGACGCTGCGATGATCAAATGGAACATGATCCCACTATTACCCTCCCCGGACCGATCACCCGCAGCAGGGGGCGTATAAGACAGCTGTGCGCAGTGGCGACCAAGGAACCACCTCCCCCACCCATGGTTGAACAATCTAGCCCCCAACTTCAGATCGTCAGCAAATTACATCCACCCCGGAGGGACTCACGAGATCGCTCAGACGGGGTTCGCAGAAGTGATGAAGCTAAGGGAGGGGCCCTCTGTAAGAGGAACCATGGGATGAAGGGGGAGCGCAAGACAGGGATGGGATGTGTATTGCCATCTGAACCCAGGGGGGACGAGCGAAAACACAATTCTATCACCACCACCACCCGGGCTGACTAAACACTGTATAGCACGCGCTAAGCAGCTGGACGCAATGGCAGCTAGAGAACCACCCCCTCCTCCCGCAACTGAACAATCTACCCTCCAGCCCCAGACCACCGATGGTTTGCATCCACTTCGGAAGGACTTGCAAGATCATCCAGATGACGTTTGCATAGGAAGTGAAAGTGTTGAAATCAAAGGAAAAACTTACCGTAGAAAGAACAATGGGACGAAGGAGGGTTATAAAACAAACATGAAATGTGTATTACCATCCGAACCGGGGAGGAAAGGTTAAAACGTAGGGATCACCATAACAAGAGAGACATTCACCCACCCACCTTAAGACCAAGAGAAAGAAGGATGGACGATGATAAACACGCAATTGAAATCAATAGGAAAGAACAGACCATTTGTGCGCAGTCATACCAATCGGGCCCGATGACGAGGCTGAGGAGGCGCGCGCAGACTTTGACACACCTTTAAAAGCGATTCTCACTCCCTGGCGCACTAGCCCTGAGGATGCCGGCAGGTGACGGCGAAAGCTAGGCGCTTTTTTAATAAATTTTATACCTTTATTATCCTGGTGATCATTTTATTTCTTGCTATATATATGTATGTATGTATGTATGTATGTATGTATGTATGTATGTATATTCTATACATTGTTTTCTGTATATAATATTCTATATTGATCTACTATCTAGCCAGCCTCCAAAATAATTATTAGTATCTTTTATTAAAGACTGATTCTAAAACTACCTCTATCTAAAGTATTGTAGTCAAGCAACAGATACAAAATATATATAAATATGAATCCTCACACAGTGGAGGATTTTCTACGTTATGAGTGCATCGTGAAACTAGCAATGGAAAAGTAAATTATGTTTAAAGAACATGAACTGTCAAACCATAGATCACAACCTACTACTTGACAAGATAGAAAAATGTGGGGTAGACAGAACCACCACCAGATGGATCCGTAGCTGGCTGACCGGCCGTACTCAGCGAGTGGTCCTCAATGGAACTGCATCTATATGGAGGGAAGTGTGTAGTGGGGTGCCCCAGGGTTCTGTTCTGGGCCCAGTACTCTTCAACATCTTCATCAATGACTTGGATGAAGGGATAGATGGGGAACTCATCAAATTTGCAGACGACACCAAGCTGGCATGAATAGCCAACACTCCAGAAGACAGGCTTCAGATACAGAAGGATCTGGACAGACTTGAACACTGGGCACTAACTAACAAAATGAAATTCAATGGTGAAAAAAGCAAGGTTCTACATTTAGGCAAGAAAAACCAAATGCACAAGTACAGCATAGGTGGCACCATGCTCAATAGTAGTAACTGTGAGAGGGACCTCGGAGTCCTAGTAGACAATCACTTAAATATGAGCCAGCAGTGTGCTGCAGCTGCCAAAAAGGCCAACACAGTGCTAGGCTGCATTAACAGAGAGATAGAATCAAGATCACGTGAAGTATTAATACCACTCTTCAATGCCTTGGTAAGGCCACACTTGGAATACTGCATCCAGTTTGGTCACCACGATGTAAAAAAGATGTTGAGACTCTAGAAAGAGTACAGAGAAGAGCAACAAAGATGATTAGGGGACTGGAGGCTAAAACATATAAGGAACGGTTGCGAGAATTGGGTATGTCTATTTTAACGAAGAGAAGGACAAGGGGGGACATGATAGCAGTATTCCAATATCTCAGTGGCTGCCATAAAGAAGAGGGAATTAAGCTATTTTCCAAAGCACCTGAAGGCAGGACAAGAAGCAACGGGTGGAAACTAATCAAGGAGAGAAGCAACCTAGAACTAAGGAGAAACTTCCTGACAGTGAGAACAATTAATCAGTGGAACAGCTTGCCTCCAGAAGCAGTAAATGCTCCAACACTGGAAGTTTTTAAGAAGAGACTGGACAGCCATTTGTCCGAAATGGTGTAGGGTTTCCTGCCCGAGCAGGGGGTTGGACTAGATGACCTCCAAGGTCCCTTCCAACTTTACTACTATTACTATTACTATACCATGATCTATTTTAGATACCATATAAACTAATTCAGAAAATCTAACTCAGAATGATTCTGAGCATAAGCTAATAATAATCACAATCTAAAAATATTCAAATATAATTAATGGTAATAATAAAACAGCTTTCTGTCAAACTCAGATTCCAGAATCAATACAGATGTATTGCATATGTTACATTATAATCACAAAGACAACAAATAAAGTAACTTTTACAATGCAAACAAAATATAACTTCCCAGGATGGAACAAAAAATAACATACTAGTCATATTTACTTACAGCTGAATTTAATACGTAGAATTTTAAATAATGACCTTTAAAGAAGATATATTTTCTATATATAAAAAGAAACAAACTTTTAATGGAAAATTTATCAGTGCCTCCTAAGCAGAACCAGATTTGCAATCAAGAAAATATATCTACAGGAAATTTTTGAAGAATATACACATCACTAAATACTTCCTTCTCCATTATCCTGAAAGAAATAAAGATTAAATTAAACTTCCAAAATGGTGCATCTAGACACAAAACCCCTACCTCATAAAAGGAACCATTCTATCTGAGCTTTCCTATAAATGGAATGACTTAAGTTGTGTGGAACTGAAGTTCAGTTTAAAATCAATAGGAGTAATTAACTGCATAAAGGAAATCTAGAAGACTGGAAAGTATATTTAAACCAATTACAGTCTTGGTCTCTCTGTCCACAGTTTTTTATACTACATATTAATCTGAATAATCTACTCAAAACAGTTCAAGAATACTAACATAAAGGTTTTCAAAAGGTATGTAAAAATCTTCTAGATGAAAAGATCTTATTTGTTAATTTATGGTATCTTAAAAATGAAGGTAAATGATGAACATATGACAAAAGTATTTAACCTTGAAGACTTCAGTGCAATTATACAAATATATACACAGAAGCAAGTGCACTGAATTCAGTGGAACTTGATATCAGATAATTGTAATTTTAACCTGAATTTCTCAAAGTAGGGGAATCTATAAGGCAAGAAAAAAATGATACAATGGGTCTGATTATTACCCAACACAATTTATATCACACAAACTGTCATAGATTATGGATTAGATTTATTCACTGAAAAAGATAACAAAGCTGTATTTCAGTCAAGCACAAGTTATACAGGAATTGCATTGGAACAATCCCAAATTCACTATAGTCTTTGAAAGTTAATTACTACTACTACTAGAAAAAGCTTTCTTCCATTTTCTATTTTGATAATGCCATTTAACTTTAAGAACATAGCAATAAGCAGCATAAGTGAAAGGATGCCAGCATAAGGATGCCAGGGTTTGAAGCTATTATGACAAAAGCCATTACCACAAAGAGAAAATTCAATTGGGAAGTCACTGGATGAGAACATCATTGTAAAGAAAATCTCTAGAATTGATAGATGCCTACTAAAAATAATTTCTTGTAAAGAAGAAAGTTATCAAAAAAAGAAGAAAGAAGCACACTGCGAAAAAGGAACAGAAAATATGAGGCCAGTGTGAAAAGACTGAGCCTGGAGAGTTCACATATTTTATTGTAGGAAGTAAGTCCTGAAAAAAAAAAAGACAGACAAATCTGAGAACTCTGAAATTCTTTTAAGATTTTTTTTAATATCCATATTTTCTAGCTTTTGGATCTTATCATTTAAATATATCCTTATGTTGACTTCATTATGAGGAATAGCATCCTTTCCAACATCTGTTATTTTAGCAGTGATCGTAATCATTTTGTGAATACATGTAGAACTGAAACAAAGCAGAACAATAAAATTGGTATGTTTATGGTAAATGAAAAACTCTGTGGACTATAGCAAACAAACAAACAAACAAACAAAAAAACCAGAAATCCATCCAGCCAAGCACAAGCATTTCATATTGTACAGTAAAAACTCTTGAGGGAATTAAGATATATAAAGGTTCTTATGAACTTCATCAATAAGCTTCTGAATTCTTAAAATGAAAGATAAAGAATTCCAGATTTTACTACACTTGCAGCCTGAGGAAACAGAGAGGGTTTCAAGATATGTCCTATTATATTAAATGTCCAACTGTTTTATATATCTGTCAACTTTACTTCTGAACATAAGACTATTCTGGATGCTTTTTCTTGAAAGCTTAATGAATCCAGTAATTCCCGGAAATCTGTATTTTATCAGGGTTTATTTTTTTAAGAATTTTTTTAAAGAAATGAAATGCCTCAAATGTAAATACATGTAGAAAGTAAGAATATAACAAACTTGAAAAATAGAAGCATTAATCAGTTTACTCATTTAATGACTTTAATCATAAGGGAATATGTCAATGAAAAATAACATGGGTTTTTATGTACATTCAAAAACAATAGCTTGAATTTAAGTAAGGATAAAGTAATATATTCTAAATTTCTCAAAATACATGGTAGGTAGACAGAAGATATAAAATCCTAGTCCAAATAAATGTTTTTGTGATTTGAATTAAATATGTGAGACAATAGCTGTAGCTTGTGGAATTTCTGACTTTATACTCACATGTGTGGATTCTGAAAAGGAACTCCGGGATTCAAAGTAAATCGTGCTGTGGATTTGAAAGGTGGGTTTGCAAAATTCAGCTTCAGTGCTCTGCGCTTACCTGTGGAATAAACACAAACTCTGGTCGGGAAGAGAACATACATTACTCTATTAAGAACATTAGAATAAAACTGGAATTTAATAACCTCTTCCTTGCAACATTTCAGATTAGCACTGAGCAATTTTTATGATATCACTCACAAAAACAGTAGGATTCTCGTATTTAGCACCAAGTTATGTGGCTCAAGTTATGTGGCATCAGATAAATAACTTGATTGCTCCTGATTTATCTTTCATTGGTGTATTAAATAAATTACATTATTTTCAGAATAGTAAAAGTATATGATTATAACATATCTATTTTATATAAAAACCAAACACCAATTGCTTGAAATTATGAGATGTAAGGTGTAGAACATATGAGAGTGAATAAAAAATAAGAGTGATCACAAATGAATTACAAATATTTTGAGTAATCAATCACAAAACCCGACTAAGATTTCCACCGAAGGAGAAGAACATTCTGTTGCCATTTACTGATGGATAGCATGGGATTCAGAAAACAAGAAAAAGTGCATGTCACTATAGTTATAAAGATTGTGTTACAAGTGAATATACACAATAAACCATAATTGAATCACAGTTTATTGAATAAAGCACAATTTGTTGCTTTTAACTAAAATGCCTAGGCCATGAATTATGATTTATAAAGCATAAAATTTCAAACCCAAATCAAATAAATTTAGTGTTTTGTGGGAATTATTAATACCTGTAATTATTGAGAAAACAAATGTAAATGTGTAAAGTTGTTGTTCTCATGGCCAATTAACATAGGAAATGTGAAATTTCAGAATAAAACAAAAAAATACTGTATTTCTAACTTAAAAGCTAGGTACTAGTCTTGCGTGAAGAACTAACTTCCCAAACTTGGCTGTGCATGCATGTGGATATAGCAAAGACCCCTCCACTGGGATTGCTGCAAAGATGGGAGTTTTACCACAGCTGCAAATAATTTAGTGCCATAACATTTTAATCAGTAGGCTTGAACATGAACAAAATGTTCATGTGAAACATGACATTGTATAATATATGGCATGTAATACCTGGCATAGTGATATCTATTATGAGCATAATCAAGTGTATGGTGCATTTGCTAAGATGTACATGTTCCTCGAGAGAATTAAATCCACAGTAACATTAAACATGCCCATAAAACACTTTATTGCCATATACATTTTAATGAAATATAGGTAATCCTTGACTTATGAAAACAATTGAGCTCCAAATTTCCATTGCTAAGCAAGACAGTTGTGGATTTTGCCTCATTTTGCCACAATAGTTTTGCGATTGTTAAGTTACTAACATGGTTGTTAAGTGAATCTGCCTTCCCCACCGATTTTTCAGAAAGTCCGCTAAAGGTGATCACATGACCTTGAGACATTGCAACTGTCAAAAATAAATGCCAGTTGCCAAGCACCTGAATTTTGATCACATGACCACAAGGATGCTGCAAGAGTTGTAAAACAGTCATAAGTCACTTTTTGGCTCCACTGTTAATTTCGAATGGTCACGAAACAAAATTTTGTAAGCTGAGGACTATCTATATGTTTCTATTTCTATTAAAGAAAGCAGAGGAGAGGAGAGACAACCTTGAGAAACACAATTTAAAAGAAGTCTTCCATATTTGGTTGCCATTTCTAAATATAAATTTAAACTAAAATCAAACACAACATGCAAATACTTTTCTTTTTCCTGAAAAATCAGTCCCACTCCAAAGTGGAATTTATGGTCTTCAATATCTACATACTGAAGATCATATAAAATCAACTATTGATGAAACTGTATCAACAAAGCATAAAAGTAGACAAAAGTGGATTTAGATTAAATATAGGAAGAGTTTCCTGACAGTAAGTGATGTGGATCAGTGGAATAGACTGCCTTACGAAGACATATATCACTAATGATCACTGGAGATCATTAGACTGAGAGGCTAAACGGGCAAAATGCTTTAGTAGATCCCTCATTATAGAGGATCAGAAATATTCCATACTTAAACTGATTTTTTTATCAAAACTTTAACAGAGGAAGATGAAATTGTGTTTTAATAAGCAAGATGATCAGAATTATCATCAGAATTGAAGTTTTTTTTCTAGTGCACCAGCAAATGTCCTCCAACTATATCTATATTTTAAAGAAATATACTTTTATATTTATTTTTTTTGTTGGAATATTCATGAACAGGAAGAGTCATGTGGTAACTCAGTCAGCCAATGTGAAGAAAGTGCTACTGAGTCTGTGCAAAAGAGTATTGAGTTAGGAGCTGGATTTCCAGTCTCAAGGTTTTGTCTCTTGTTTGTCTCTGTAAGAAGACTTCATTAAGCTATGTTGCTGTAAAGAAGAATGGTATTGTAAATATTTTTATATAAATATAAAGTTATTTGAATCAGCTAAATGCAGTCAACTGTGAGAGCTTCTGATTTATTTTTTCACCAATAGAGAAATTAAAATTCTCTAACAGGTTATGGGCCCATTGTAATTTAAAGCTGGAAGAAATTGCCTGTGTTTAGAAAGTTTAAGAACAAGGCAGAATTAGCAGAATGGCTGCAATGGAATTTGAGGAAAACTCTGTGCCTCGTTTAGGCCAGAAGAATTACATTGTGTGGGCTGCAAAAATGGAATGTTTGCTGAAAGCTAAAGAGCTGTGGTATATTGTAGAAAATCATCAAGTGTTTGCAGCTGTTGATCAGAAAAATTATGATAGAGCAATGGCTTATCTCATCTTGAATTTAGATGATGCAGAATTTCTAAATGTTGCAAATTTAAAGACTGCAAAGGAGATATGGTTGAAATTGAGAGCTGTGCACGTGAATGTTTCTGCTTGCAACATAGTGCAATTGTCAAGAAAACTTTACACAGCCTGTTTGCAACCAGGTGAATCTGTGGAACAGCATTTAAATAAAATGCAAAGTTTATTTTTGGACTTAGAACAGTGGTTCTCAATCTTCAGAGACCGGCGACCCTGGTCATGAGCAGGCGGTGCGCATGTGCGGCGGCGCCCCCTGCGCGACGTGCATGCGCGGCGGCACCCCTATGCAGTGTGCATGCGCGCGCCACCCCCATGCGTCGCCCCCTGCGTGGTGCGCATGCACGGTGGCGCCCCCTGCGCCAGCTCAAAAAAAATGGCGGATTGCGTTGTTTGGCAACCCCCGTGAAATGGTCGTTCGACCCCAAATTGGGTCGCGACCCACAGGTTGAGAACCGCTGACTTAGAACAATGTGGGATTAAATTCCGTGAGTCCCAGAAGGTTTTATTGGTGTTGAACAGTTTAGATAAAACCTGGGACACAGTTTCTGCAATATTTGAGTGCAAAGAAGAGAAAGACTTAAAGTTTGAGGCTTTAAAGGCATGTTTGCTTAATGAAGAGGAAAAACGCCATTTTAGAAGCCATTTTAGAAGCAGCCACAAGGAGGAGAAATTCCTGAGGAGGGGGTCCAGACTGCAAGTCTCCAGAGGAGAAGAAACAAGCAGATCAGACCTGGACCAAATTGCAACAAAGGAGAAATTTTGCAAGCAGAGAGCTTGCTACATTTGTGGAGAAAAGACACATTTGCAAAGGAACTGTTTGCAAAGGAACTGTTTGCAGCAAAAGACATTTGTGCATGCAAAGAAGACTAATTTGCAAAAGGAACATTTTGGTGTTGTAAAAGTTTGCTATAGCAACAACAGAGACAAGTGGCTAATAGATAGTGGGGCAAGTCAAACAATTGTTAATGAAATGACTCTGAATTATTGTGCTGGTTTGTTCCAGTAGCACAAGAAGCTGTGGCTTTGGCAAATGGCCAGAAAGCAAAAGTCATTGGAAGAGGCGATGTAAAAATTCCATATTTGGAATCAAAGTTTACCAATGTGCTTTGTGTATCTGAGATGGAACATAATTTGTTAAGTGTGTCTAATTTAGACAAACAAGATTTTGAGGTCATTTTTGTAAATGGGAAGTGTCTCATCAAAAGGAATGGGAATATTTGTGCAGAAGGCATAAAGGAAGATAATCTATATGTATTGCAGGGACAAAAGGTTCAATGTTCCCATATATATAAGAATGTTGCAGAGCATGATTCATGTGTTCATCTTCTACATAGAAGACTTGGCCATGCAAGCTTTAAGGTTTTGCAGCAAATGCAAGATTTTGCAGAAGGGCTAAATTTGAAGGGATGCAAAACATATTTGGACTGTGCAGTATGCAAAGCATCAAAGTCAAAGGCATTCCCAGTTAGTAACTGTAGCACAAGACAAACAAAAAGAGTTCTAGAGCTGGTCCATGCAGATCTGGTGGGACCTATGCAAACCAGTTTGGGAGGAGCAAAATATGCACTGGTAATTGTTGATGATTATAGCAGGTATTATAGCAGCGGTTCTCAACCTGTGGGTCGCGACCCCATTTGGGGTCAAACGACCATTTCACGGGGGTCGCCAAACAACGCGATCCGCCATTTTTCCTGGGGCGGCGCATGGGGCGCTGCCACGCATGCGTGCCGCGCTGGGGCGGCCCATGGGGCGGCACCGCGCATGTGCGCTGCGCAGGGGCGGCCCATGGGGGCACCGCCGCACATGCGCACCGCGCAGGGGGCACCACGCATGCGTGCCACGCAGGGGGGCGGCGCGCATGCGCAGCGCCTGCTTAATACCGGGGTCGCCGTATAAAAAGGTTGAGAACCACTGGCTTAGAGCAAAGACAGAGGTACTACAACAATTCAAACAGTGGGTAAGTTTTGTAGAGAGAAGGTACAGACAACAAGTGTGTCAGTAGGTACTGAATTTATGTCAACTAAATTCCAACAATAGTTGGGGCAGTTGGGGATATGACACAGACGTACAAATCCTTACACAGCAGCAGAGAACGGTGTAGCTGAAAGAAGGAATGGTGTTTTGCAAACAATGAAAGATTCATTATTGGAGGATTCTGGTATGAGCAGGTCATATTGGGGAAAAGCCATATTGACTGCTAATTATATAGTTAACAGGCTGTGGAGTTCCTCCATTAATAATACTCCATATGCCATTCTATATGGGAGAAAGCCATCACTGGCACATTTGAGAATTTTTGGAAGTACTGCATGGGTACATATTCCAAAAGCAATCAGAAGAAAGGGACAGCAAAAGGCAAGAAAGCTCAGGTTTGTGGGCTATGAGCCAGGGTCAAAAGGATATCGCTTTAATGATGGAAGTAAAAGAATTATAATTTCAAGGTCTGCTAATTTTGCAGAACAAAATTGGGACAGAATTAATGCAAATTCTGGGTATGTCTCACTTAATGACGGTGATCTGTTTAGTGACAATACCTCATCTAATGATGAAAAAATTATTATTGAAGATGTAATGTTCAGGAAGGAGAGGCTGAACAAGACATGAAGCCAGATAGACTTGAGACATAGGAGCAGTTAACACCACGTAGGTCAGAGCGATGTAATAAAGGAATTCCGCCTGACAGGTATTCTGCCAGCAAGGTAAAGGTTTGCAATGTGTGGTATGAGCCAAGAAGTTATAAAGAAGTGTTGGCATTACCAAAGGCTGAACAAGAAAGATGGAAGGAGGCCATGGATAAAGACATGAAATACATGGGAGACCATGAAGTATTTAAATCAGTGACTTTGCCACAGGGAACCAAAGCTGTGGGTTGTAAGTGGGTATATAAGGAAAAGGTATTGCCAAATAATGATATACAGTATAAGGCCAGGTTAGTGGCACAAGGTTTTTCACTATTAAGAAAATGTGTAAAGTCAATAGGTCTGATGTCTCTTCCTGTCATGAAGGGAGGAGTGTTGGAATATTCATGAACAGGAAGAGTCATGTGGTAACTCAGTCAGCCAATGTGAAGAAAGTGCTACTGAGTCTGTGCAAAAGAGTATTGAGTTAGGAACTGGATTTCCAGTCTCAAGGTTTTGTCTCTGGTCTGTCTCTGTAAGAAGACTTCATTAAGCTATGTTGCTGTAAAGAAGAATGGTATTGTAAATATTTTTATATAAATATAAAGTTATTTGAATCAGCTAAATGCAGTCAACTGTGAGAGCTTCTAATTTATTTTTTCACCAACAGAGAAATTAAAATAACAGTTTTTCTATTTTTACTTAGTATTTTATGATGTATTGTATATTGTTTTTATATATTGTATGCTATCAAGAGTCATGTTTTGTGACACAGCTATATAAATTCATTAAATAAGTAATTTTGAGGAAATTGTTGTATATACTGTCCTCAAATGAAATATTGATAAAATTTCATAGGCTTCTATCTTTTCCGTTTTTGTGGTTAACCTTGAATGTGAAATGATTACACAATTTTAATCGCTTTTCAGCTTCCAGAAAAAATTCACAAAGGCTACCATATGCAGCCAATTTTGGTCACCATATTACAAAAAAGATATTGAGAGTTTGGAAATAAATTCAGAGAAGAGCAGCTAAGTTGATCAAAAGCCTGGAGATTAAAACATACAAAGAACAGCTGCAGGACTTGGGCTTGGCTGGTCTAAAGAAAAGAAGAATTAGGGGAGACATGATAGCAGTATTCCAGTATTTGAGGGGCTGCCACAAAGAAGAGGAGATCACATTATTCTCCAAAGCACCAGAGGGCAGGACGAGAAACAATGGTTGGAAACTGATCAAAGAGAGAAGCAATCTGGAATTAAGGAGAAACTTCCTGACAGTGAGGACAATTAACCAGTGGAACAGCTTGCATCCAGAAATTGTGGATCACTGGAGATTTTTTAAAAGAGGCTAGACAGTCACTTGCCTGAGATGGTATAGGTATAGGTCAGTGTTTCTGGTATAGGTCAGTGTTTCTCAACCTTGACAATTTTAAGGCATGTGGACTTCAACTCCCAGAATTCCACAGCCAGCAATGCTGGCTGTGGAATTCTGGGAGTTGAAGTCCACATGCCTTAAAATTGTCAAGGTTGAGAAACACTGGTATAGGTTCTCCTACTTGAGTAGGGGGCTGGACTAGAAGACCTCCAAGGTCCCTTCCAGCTCAATTCCAATTCTAGTTAATTCTAATTCTATTCGGAATGATGTTCTATTTAATTGGTTTAGCCAAATTTCTAAATGGTGCATTTATTCCATACGCTACAAAATATATTATTGCATAAACAGAATAAATTGCACATAAAAACTGCAAAAAGTTGTAAAATACCCACAAAACACTACCTCATTGCTAGACAGATCATACAGAATTGATGAGCTTTCTTAACTATGCAAGCTCTTGCTATGTAGATTATATTCCCAAGTATAATTTAATAATTCAAATTATTTAGTTTTCATTAATTCCTTCTGGTGAGCAATAATGCTAACGTTAACTCCATTTTCAATGTTTTACGCCTAAGAAGAGGATACCTATATGATTCAGATTGGCAACTGTGGGAATAAACCTATGGTGATATACAGTTAAACATTATGTCAATATAGCACAGAATATAAAGAAATTGCAACTGAAAGTCTTATTTTATACTAACAACTTAGTGGAAGGAGCCACAACTTAATGCTAAAATTCAATGTTTCTAACATAGATAATCAGAAATAGGGAAGGGCAGAAGAATTCACATCAGGTGTAACAGAGAAAATGTGTCTTAAATATTTATTTTTGTTTTTAACTCAACCTGGAGTCTACAGCTGCTACTTGTACCAAGTGGGAGACCCACAAATTGTGCCCAAGTCCTTTTGTTAATTTACAATATCTAAACAGAGATTGTAGCACAAGCAATAGGTCAAAAATTGTCTATACCATGAGACCAAGTCTTGATCTTGGACTATGTGGTTCCTATTTACTTTAAATAAATATTCAAACAATTATCAGCTACATCAGTTATGTTTTCCACATAATTTGTCTAAGAATTCGAGTTTGTTATCCATGTAGACATCACAGTCTGCAAGAAGGACAAGAGGAAAACAGCATTCCATAGAACAATTGTTGTCTTACTGAAACAGAAAACAACATAAGACCTCTCCAAATTCTATGCAAATTGTATGCAAATTTGCAAACTATGCATATTCTCTTAATACTTTACTTGAGTGTTTCTACTTTCTTCTGTAGCAGCATCTTTTCCATATCCTGCATCTCAAACTGATTAGCTATAGGAAGCCTAGTATGATCATGAGTAGTAGTCTAACTTATTGGTTTAAAGATGTTTTAGTCTTTGTACTTTGCCTATAATCTTCCAACGAAAGATCCTCTTCAGAAATCTTAGAGATAAAATTCTGTCACAATTACTGAACATCCACAATTATGGCAGAAGCATTAATCACTTCTAATTTAAATAGGCATATTTATTATCTTTAAAAAAACATATAAATTAAATGCAGAATGAATATGTTTAAGTAAGTTTACCCAACGAAGAAAAAAAATGTTCTTCAACAGAGCTCCCACTACATCATGGCAGGCAATTATAAAGATATAATGTACATAGCAATTAAAAATGAAAGCCATTAAGAGGATGAAAAAAATGAAAACAAAATTGTACAGAGCTTCCATTAATCATCCAAATGCAATCTGACAAGGATTGATTAAAATGTCTAATCTTCACAGACATTTCAGACTCCTGACGTACATTCAGTTATGTTTCCACATCATTCTGAGGTAGATAAAAAGCAATGTAAATGATAAATTTTTCTCATCTTTTTTTAAAATATTGGGAGATTATATTCATATTAAAGAATAGTACAGATGAGCATGGTAGATCCTTTCTCTGTTGGCTTAGCAAATGTGCATCCCGGAAATCCTGCTCTCTGTATACTTTCTAAATCCTGCTCTCTCTCAAACTTGGAATACAACAACTTCCATCAAGTGGAAAGTTTTTTTTATAAACAGAGGAAATTGTCCTCTAGAAATGATAGGTGAATATGGTAAGGAAAGCTTGAACGTGCTTGTTTTCACCATCTCTGCAACAACTTTTCACTGTCTTTTTCAGCAACTTTTTACTTTAAGAGGTTTAAGGTAAAACCTTAACTAAGAAAAGAGAGTTATGACTTAAAAGTATAGCACATATTCTTTAGATGTTTAAAATCCAAGCTTTGTGCCAACATTTCCAATCAAAGAATCTCATGTAGCAGCAGTGGGAAATTGCATCTTATGATATGCTGGTGACTTGCAGGTCAATATCCTGGTCATTCTTAAACTGATAATCTAACCAAATACTTATGTAGCTTGATATCTGAAGGGGGGGGGAGCTAATTTACTGAATATCAGATCCCTACTGGTTTCCTTAAATACTTATATCTAGACATCATGTGAAAATAAGTATTTTTATATTACACAGAATTCAAATACATTTTTTATTTTTCAAAAGACAAAAACTGATTTTACGCTATTTACTGTGGGAACAATTATCCTTATTATCCAAGATAAATAACATTAATTAAAGATTTATAAAATAGAATCTCAATTTGGAAAATGAAAAATGGAAGCCCTGCCATTGTATTAATGCATGGCCTGTTAGTTAGATCAACAGTGGACACATTCCCAATACCAAGAATGATTTAAAAATAAATTAAAATAGCAGAATACTATAAAACATGTAGCTTACTTTGTGCTTTTTCACAGAAGTTTATCTGAAAGCCTAAAGCAAAAAAGATAAGTTCTAGTTCATTTACTGGAAATCACAGATGTTCATAACATTTAAAATCACATTTAATGTTCATTTTTTTAAAAAAAACCTAAGATACAAATTAAAAGGTTTAACATAGATAAAATAATATCTGAATTGCAAAGAACAAATTCCAATAATCGATTTTCTTGTTGATATCAACTGCAATCTCCTTAGGATACTCTGCCATGTATACTGTACCGAGGATATAATTTTCAGAACAGCAATGAAATTTAAAGTTCCAGAGAATCTGGAGTGCTTTAGCTTAGGAAAAGTTTATCTATTAAAAAACTGTTGAACAATTTTGTCCAAGACATTTGTAAAGGATCACATGAACATCCAGATCAGATCACTAATAAAGATTGCATATTAGTTGTTAATTTAAAAACAGAAAGTTAAAAATAAATAGCTAGTGAGGTCTCCATATGATGCCTTCTGTGGCAACATTCTAAAATTTAAAAATATAATTTTGAAAATAGTTTTTCCAGGTTAGGTTGGGTTTCACTGTAATGCATGGGTGGGAAACCTTTTTTGAATTAATCACTGCACTCAGACTGAAAGGCACAATAATCACAGAGTGCTCGGAGTGTGGAAGCCAGATTATGCGCTGGTAGATGCTAAGGTTTCCAATTTAAAAGGCAAGAAAAAAAGATAATCTGCATAGTAGCAGCTGCCTCATCCTTTTATGTACAAAGGAAGTGGAAATCTCCCTTTTTTTTTTCTCCCTATTATTAACACGAGCAAATCTTAGAAGCAGTAAATTTGGGGAAATGTGATTATGAGGGGCAAATAAATGCAGCGGCTCATTGCCAGACAGCACAGAAAGCAAAATGTGGGTGACAACAGAAGTCACCAAGATCAGCAGCAAGAAACAAACTAAGGATATGAGCAGAAAATTGGGGGAGAAAGACTTCTCAAAGTTGTGGACAGAAACACAGAAGTTAGAAGACAATAGAGAAGAAGTATCAATGTTACTTGATAATAAATGTTAACAGCAACTGAAAACTGCTACCAATATGCAACTCACAGATTATTCCCCATGGCTTTAAAACAAGGGTAAGGAACCATGGCCCTTTTATGACAGGTAGACTTCAACTTCCAGAATTTCTGAGCCAGCATGGCTGGCTCAGGAATTCTGGGAGTTGAAGTCCACAAGTCATAAAATGGCCATGGTCCCCTATCCTTGCTTTACAGATTAGGGACTGCCATTTCTACATAAAAAGGTACAGTTCCCTGCCATTCGATAGTTCTGTAATTCATATGACCAGAATTATACATTGCATAAAAACCAATTCTGTTTCTTCAACTTGTATGCAATTAGGCAGACACTGATTTTGCTTCCTTTGGTTATTTTACCTAACTGCTTTATGTTATTTTTGCTGGTTTGGAGAATAATTAGCTTTCCTTGAGCTACCAGGATTTCTTTTAAGCATCCTCTGCGTGTTTTTAAGGCTACCTTCACAAGTATTTTAAGTCTCAGGTTTATGAATGCTCTTCCCAGTACCAGTTTATGAATGCTCTTTCCAGTACCAATCTCTTGCTTGTCAATGAACTGAGACTATTGCATTCAAAAAACACATCATTACCTCTTTAGGTAATGCCTCCTAAAATATCCCATCTTTCCTTTGGTAGTACAAAGCATAAAAGGTAATAGTACAAAGCACAAGGTAATAGCCACCATTTTGCCATTTTAGGATTGAGAAATAAAATCGTAGTAATTTAGCAACCTATAGAATTTGAAGATATTTTAATGGCAAATTCATCTCTAATTCTTAGTAATACTTCAATATTACTAAGGACATTTTTACAGTAGATACATGTATGAGAATTTATAGTACCCTTCTCTGATGACTCTTGTGACCTCAGCTACCATCATTTATTTAATAAAATGTTTGAAAATGTGTTAGCTTTGAAACAGCACCAAATGATCCTTCAAAATTCAGAAGCAAAAAATTAATATAACAATCAAAGGTACTGTAAAAAGCCTTTAATCATGAAGCTCTATTTAACTATGGACTATTCCAGTGATGGTGAACCTTTTAGAGACCGAGTGCCCAAAAATTGGCCCCACCCCCCACTCCACCCCCAACCCCCTCCGGCCATTCTCCACCCCACCTTCCCTCAGGGCCACTCACCGTCTACAAGGCCCGCCGCAGATCGCCCAGGCAGCTCAGCAGCGCTATGGCGGTCATGCCCTCTGCCCACACCCTACAGCATCAACTGTGCACGATGGGGTGTGAGGGTGGAGTCTTATCTACGCTGCCTGGCTGCCATGTCTTTGGCTGCGCTGCTCCGCGTGGGCCACGCTCAGGGGTGACTCTCCTTCAGGGGGGCTCCTGGAGAGGAGGGGGTCGCGGGGGAGGCAAGGCTGGGGCAACGGCACGTGTGCCCACAGAGAGGGCTCCAAGTGTTGCCTCTGGCACCTGTGCCATAGGTTCACCACCATTGGACTATTCTATCTTTATTATTAGATATAATTTCAGGTCACACTTAACGAACTACTGGTATAAAGAATAAATTTAATCAAACATTACAGTATTGTTAGCTTCTGATTCAGTAACAGCTTAGAGTTGTAGCATCACAAATGGGATTGGTTGCCTCAAATTGTATTGGGCTATTTTATTTACTGTTTTTGGCATCTGACAAGTTGAAGATTTCAACTAGTCTTGCTATCATATAATCACAGTGAAGGGTTCAATCTGAAGGGAAATTTGTAGCAAGATAAATTATTTACAAATAAAATGAATACATATTTTAATTCATCTCAGCCAATAGCAAGAATAAGGAAGTACACAAAGTTGACAATGTGCATTCCAGTGTATGCACAATCTGAAAATTCTATGTAAACTCATAGGTGTGGTTAAGTGTCCTATCCATGTTATTACATGAATTATAATTAATAGTAACAGAAAACCTTTGCTCTAAACAGTTTCAGAAACTGGTTCACAATGAATTAAGTCTTCTAAAACCCTGTTTGCAAATACCCAATAGGAAACAATGGATCTACAAACATAAGCAAATCAAAAGGAAAGAATCATTTATCAGATATGACCACCAGCTAGAAACATACTAAGCCACTCACATTTAATATATTTTTTTTGAAAATTTGAAACATGAAAATTTATACTTCCTGAAGTTCAACCAAGCTAAGGGAGACATAAAGACTACCAATGATGAAACTCAAATAATATGCTAAGAGGAAAGTGCACCAGGACAGCGAGACAGGGAGAGGAAGAGAGAGAAATATAGCTGTACGTAAAGAACACAAAGACAATTATTATAGTGTGATTATATAGTATTTAAAACACTATAATTACTATAAGCTTAATAGATCCATGGGGCATGCCACGAACATAATGATCTTTGATCTTAGCAAAGCATTTGATAAAGCCTCTCATGATAACTTATTCATAAAAACATGAACCAGATGATACAACTTAGAAGGATTCATAATTGGATGAATGTCCATTGCTACAGAAGACTAATAAATGGTCCCATAGCTTGTGGGAGAGTAGCATCAAATGGAAAGGCTCTATCCTGAACCCAATGTTCTTCACCACGTTTATCAATCACGTAGATTAATGGCTGTGGGGATGATTATAAAATACAGGCTTGAAGAGAGGCTAAAACAAACAAGAACTTTAATAGGAAGTATTGGATAGGGGAGACCTGGCTTGTCAGTAGTTCATATGAGAATGATTTCATTTTAATAGGTCACAAGCTGAATAAGAGCAAACAATGTGACACAGCTGTCAAAAAGCTAAATGTTGTTTTGAGATGTATTAACAGAAGCACAGATTCAGGATCACAGTAAGTAACTGTCCCACTCTATTCATGTAACACTGAAGGTGCTCTCAGAATTGATCCAGCTATCCCATTCAGGCCCCTTGTTCTGAGAGGCCAACTGCAGCTAGAAAATTAGGTACCTTTGCTGTTGCCACCCACCTTTTTTTTTTTTTTTTTAATTAAAGAGTTTTATAAATTTTACAAAAAATAAGAAACAATACAAAAACAAAAAACAACATATACAAATAAAAAACAAACATTACCCAACAAAACCCCCCTTCCCCCACCCCTACCCAAACCCCCCCTTCCCCCCCCAGGACCTCCCAGAGCAGAATATAGGCTTAATTAAAGAAAAAGTTAAAAAAAATTATATAAAAAAGAATAGAAAATAGAATATATATATATATATATATAAAGTTAAAAATTATGAAAAAACTATATAATATTTTTTATATCAAATTTAAATTGTATGAATTTTATCCATTTATCCCAAACAGCAAAAAATTTCTCTTGCGTTTGTCCCTTTAAGAAAGCCGAAATCTTTGCCATTTCCGCCAAATGAGACACTTTAAGAAACCATTCCTGCAATGTAGGCAAAGATTCCTTATTCCAATATTGTCCTACTAACAGCCTCGCAGCTGTAATCAAATTTAACATCAATATAACCTCCTTTGTATCACAATCAATAACTATACCTAACAAAAATAATTGTGGAGTAAATATTACCCTCCTTTTAAAAATTCTCTGGATATTCCACCATATCTTAATCCAGAATGCTTTTATCTCTCTGCACGACCACCAAATATGATAATAAGTAGCATCCATACAACCACAACCACCCAGCCCTTTATTATAGCCAGTTTTGCCCTTCCCACCAGGGGAAGACTATAGGGCAGGCATGTCAAACTCACAAAGTCACGTGATGTCACGCAATGTATCGGGACGTTTTTGCCATCGGGTTGGCGCGGCTTCCACATGACGCGTCTGGCCCACAGGCCGCCAGTTTGACACCCCTGCTATAGGGGAAATCCTTACCCCATCCTGGGTCTGGCTGAACTATGGTATGGGGAAACCAAATAAAACTTTGGGAGTCTATAACTTAGCTAAGCTGAGCCAGGTGCTAGAAGGCCACCACCAGGCAACTCCAGTACTGAAACAAAATTCAACTTTATTAGAGGTGCCAAAAGATAAGGTTCCACAAAAAGTTAAAAGAGATAAAAATGTTTAAAAACTATCCCCAGAAACATAAATCTGGTTTGTTATTTAAAAGGCCAGCTGCTGCCCACCACAGTTTAAATGGGTGCAGGCTACAAACAAGGTGAGGGAACTGAAAGCTAAGTTCTAAGAGAAAAGGTTAAAGTATGGTAATAATAATAATAATAATAATAATAATAATAATAATAATAATAATAATAATAATACTGTGGCAAAAGCAAGCAAGGATAGTACCAATAGTCAAAGGCTCCTTGGGTGCGATCCCAAAACAACTGGAGCACCACTTGAACACAATTGGCATTGACAAATTCACTATTAGTCAATTGCAAAAGGCGGCCTTATTAGGAACTGCTTCCATCCTGCGACGATATCTGTAATACCATCAGACATCCACATCTGCCTATCCCAGGTCCTGGGTAAGGACTCGATAGGTAGACAAAATGCCAAATCCAGTCTGAACATTTGGCTGACTGTGCGATGATCCATAATAATAATAATAAAAGTTGGAAGAGACCTTGGAGGTCATCTAGTCCAACCCACTGCTCAGGCAGGAAACCCTACACCATTTCGGACAAATGGCTGTCCAGTCTCTTCTTAAAAACTTCCAGTGTTAGCCTGGAAAAGGAAAGAAAGCATGATAGCAGTCTTTAGATATCTAAAAAGGACCATTACACAGATGAGGGAGTATACTTGTACAGTTGCCCCAGAGGGCAAGACCAGAACCAGTAAGTTGAAAATACAAACAGATAGATGCAGGTTAGATATATATTAGAAAAATGTCCTAACAATTGTCAAACAATGGACAATGTTGCCTTATGATGTGGTATGTTCTCCTTCAAACCTTCACTTCTTACACATGAAGCTTCAGGTCTACAAGGAGGCATGCTAAATACTGCTGACTAGGGCAGAATATTTAACCATGTTCAAATTTTACAATAGATTACAATAAAGTACATTTGCAAATTATTGTAACTTGTATTTTAGTGATATTAAGGGCTCATTCCTAGAAAAGATTAATTTGCTCTTTGTTTTATATTAAATTACTTCTCTTCTAGCACTGTGCAAAGATCCAGTGTCAAAGAACAAAATGTGATTTGGAAGCATCTCCGGTAAGCCTGTTGGAAAAATCTTAAGTCAATAGTTTTTTTCTCTTGGGCTTGCATACCTGATACAAGATCCCAGAAAAAGATGCTTTTGGCTTAAAGAAAGATGTTATGCTTACACTGTCTACATTCTGGATCATATTTTGTTCTACAAATCTGGGTTTATTTATAATTAAGATTTATAAAGCTGCCCAATTCCATAAGGATTATAGGCATTGTATACTTTTAAAACAATAAATTGCCTAAAACAAATAAAAAGAGAACATAACAATAGCAGAGATGAACAAACGTATCCTAACTAGACACTGCACATCAAATGGGTATATCCTGACCTATCAAAGACTTGAGGCAGCGGGCTGAAGGGTGCAATCATGTTTTCAAAGACGTTTTAATGGCCTGCATGTTCAGCTTAGTCCAAACCTTAGGGCAGGGGTGTCAAACTGCTGGCCCGCAGGCCGGACACGTCACGCAGAAGCCACACCTACTCCATTGCCGGCAATGGCAAAACTGTCCTGATACATTGTGCGACGTCACATGATGTCGCGAGTTTGACATGTTTGCCTTAGGGAGAGGGAGATGTTTTCTAAGGGGCAATTGCTGTGACAGAGAAGGTCTACCTCATAAATCCCATCAGAAGATTTTGCTTAATGGAAAAATATGAAGCATGTCAGCTCTGTTAGATCTAATGATAGGAGAGAGGTGGCCTCACAAATACACAGGCCCTGTGCTATAAAGCACCAATAGGGGATGAACAAGATCTGGAATTGCACTTAAAGCTTAATTGAAACAATGCAACTCATATAATAGGGGTGCCCCATAACTGCTTGCACTGCTACATTCTGGAACAGGTGTACCTCCTGAGTGGCGTTCAAGAAGAGCTACAGTAACATACAGCATGTTGCAGTTCTCCCCACATAAGGGGACCAAGACATACGTGACCATGAGAAAATGGAAATTGCACAGCTGGTACACTAGCAAATCTGTAAGAAGCCCGTCCTTGCCACAGCTGCCACTTGATCTTTGAGTAGGTTCTGTGAATCCAGAAAGATTCCGAAATTATGTATTAGTTCTGCATAGAAAAGTACCATTTATCCACAGCCAAACAGAGAATCACTATCCCCAGAAGATCCATGCATCTATTAAGCATTCATTTTTATCAATGCTAAACCTGTTCTTCCTCAACCAGATCCAAATATCTTCCAGGAAATGGAACAAGCCCCAACAGAGTAACTTGGACAACTAAATACAGATTGATGAATGAATTCACTAAGCTGAACTCACATAGAAGTTAAAACAAGGAAGACTAGAAGGTCAAATCCTGAGGCACCCTGGTTTGTTTTGGGCTGGATTTCTCCCTACTTCCCTCCTGCATCTACTGGAACCAGTCACAGAAAACCGGTCTACAGTACCAGCATGGCCCTAAAAAAATTCCTTCATCTCCAACTACCAAACTCCTTAGCCAATCTAGAGAGATTCCATGATCAATGGTTATCAACAGTCACTAAGAGATCAAGAAGAACCAGGATGGTGGTATCACCCCAATTGGTTCTGTCAAAATTCATTGTCAAGCATAATCAATTTTGTCCCAGCCTGAAACTCAACACAAATAGGTCCATTTCTTCCACAGCCCTCAGCAATTTAATCCAATGGAGACTGGACTAAAATCAATAATAAATGTAGGCTCCAGCAATGGCTTCTTGAGGAGGGAGCACATCACTACCTTTTAAATATGATTACAATACAATACACAGCTCTATTCTTTTTCTTTGTGAGCAATTAATCATTCTTGGTTCATTCTGAAAACTACCTAAACTTATCTAGAGTATGTGTGTGTTGTTCACCATTTGAATACAGGAAGAGAAAAGAAACATAATATTAAATCCTCTCCAAAAGAGACAATGACCAAAACAAGTCTATACTTGTTACAGTGGAATCATGCATTTAGCAAGTTGGAGATCAGCAGAATGGGTTTTGACCTTGAACCATAATATGTGACTTGCATCCAAGGATCTGTAAGAGCGATCAAGCATTCAAGCTTCCTTACTCGAGTTATTAATATACACCTTGTATTCAACTGTATGTCACCTACCACTGAAACAAATGGGAGGACTTTTGTACATGTGTAAACTGGTAGTTATTGAAGCACCAAAAATCTCACAAACATTCAGAGACTAAAAAGATAACTGATCTCTTAATATTTGATCAAATCTAGAATGATAGAATGGTAGTATGAAACAGTTTCATATGTAGACAATGAAACTATTCAATTCCTGTATTAAGAACTATATTAAGAACTATCTAAACTTACTTTTTCTACTCAAGCTTACCATCTATTATAATGCATATGTAACAATTTTAAAAATGAGGAATCACTTTATCAATAATTTTTAGAATTGAGAATATAGTTTCTTCTATAAAGTAGTTAGGACTTGTAAATGAAGCAGAAACAAATCTGCTTATTATAAATTATTTAAATGGTTGATAATCAAATAATGGTTGGTAATCATGATAATTCATTCTATTGCTCAATCAGATCCTATCAACAGAAGAAGTGGTTCATTTCTCCAACTTACAACTTAACCTGAGAGCCTGTGGAGTAGATTGAAGGAAGGAATATGGCAGGTTTCTGGAAGAAGTAACACATGGCAAATGTTGTTGCATGAAATTGGATTTTTCTCTTTTTTTAAATAGTGATTTAATGCAGTTTAATTTTAATTAATCGCAGCTGGTTATACTGTACTGTGTGATGAGCACCATCATGTTCTGAATGTTAAATGTCTTGGGAGATTCAGTTCTAGTCCCACCTTAGGCGCAAAGCCAGCTGGGTGACCTTGTGCTAGTAGTCTCTCTCATCCCTAGGAAGAAGGCACTGGTGAACCACTCCTGAAAAATGTTGCCAAGAAAACTGCAGGAACCTGTCCAGGCAGTCTTCAAGAAATAAACATGATTGAATGGAAGGGAAAAAAAAAAAAAGACAGCAATACATAAGTATTTAGAATTTAGTTTTTTTTCCCCCTTAGGAGCAGCCACCTACAGCAGTCTGTCTTTGGATAATTTATTTGAAATAATTCAAGACTAAGAGCTTCCAATTTGATTATAATGTCTTTCAGACAAATATAGAAATTGTTAAAGTACAGAGTGCCTATTATAAACTATTAGTTACAATAAGCAGATTTTGAAAATAACTTTAAACAAGATGTTTTCCCAAATATATTACAAATCAAAAAGTCCTATCAATTCAGCACGTTTCTAATATCCAGGGAAAGTAATATTCTTTTACTATGAAACAAAACATGGAAGTAACTAATACATAAATGCTACAAAGTGATATAACCACTTCTAGAAATTAGACTGAATAAGTCAAATTTGGCTACACATGGTAACCAGATACTATACTATACTTATAGTTTAATCAGAGGTAGCAACCTGTGGCACTACAGATGTTACTAAATTACAACTCCTAGCATTCCTAGGAAGTACAGTCAATATATTTATATTATGGTGTTTTGAGACAGAAACACCAGAAAAAACAAATTCATATAATTTAATCATGAATAAGACAAACCAGAAGAAAATTTACCGTAATTAATGTACTGTATTAGTGCCTTACTCCATCTAGTATAGCTTCTGAGATAAACTAATGTGTCCAAAACTAGATTTTACAATATACAGATAATTGCTGAAATACTATATTACATATTTCTCCTCGAATAGGTTTTGAATACCATCCTGATATTAAATATATTACTTTGATTATTCTTATACAGTAGTACACTGCTTCAAACACAAAATTTGCACATTAAGCAGAATATAATACTATCTTATCTGATATTTGCAAAAAAACATTTTAGTGCACTTTTAATGCAAGGAAAAGTCAATCACAGTTTTCTAACATCTGTGATGAACACTTTATTTAGTCAACTACTGGCTTGAACAATTTAACATAATCAATATCCCAATAACAGTTACTGTTCTAACCTCAGACCCCGGCATTAGAAATCCCCTGAAACAGAAATACTACGGTATTAAATCCAAGATCTTTATTATGCTTTACAAAACATAAGCACTCCTTCCATAGAAATGATTCTGAAGCAGCAATTACATTAAAAACTCCCTGTCCGGTCTATTACCATAGTGATCAGTTGGCCTGGAGGAAAATGCATATTTTGCAATCTCAGTAATACTAAACTCATATTTATTATCGTACTAATTGTACTGACATGCTAACATTTCCAAATCCTGAACTATAGAATAGAAAATTAAGGAACTCAAGATAGAATTTTAACTTAAACGATAGTGAAAATATACTCCTACCTCTATATGTCAGAATGCTTTTCCTAATAGAATCTAAATCATAGTGTAAATGGAAAGAGTATGTTTCTGGATTTAACCAGCAATACAGGATGTCAACCTCATACTCCATATACACATATCCTGAAAAAGAGAGCTCTCACAATTTAACACTGTGATTTACACATTATTGTAAACAATAATCATCCTCTTTCCTTTCCTATAAAGAGGAATGCTCATAATCTACTTGTTTTGCCTTTTACATTCCACACTTACTGTTATGTCCCGAGCCTGTGCAAACGGCTCGGGCGTTTGCAGGCAGTCCCGGGCAGGTGCAAAGCTGCCCGGGACCAGACAGGCTGTCGCCAGCGCCGTGCGCATGCGCGGGTGCTGGCGCGGGAAAAGTAACCCATTTACCCGGGAGTTGCCTATATAAGGGGCTGCGAGGCGTTTGGGCTGAGCCGAAGCCATCTTCCTGTAGGCTGAACGCTGAATAAAAGAACCTGAGGAACTCCAGCTGCTTCTCGTGTCTGTTTTCCCGCCAAGGACGCAACACTGGCGACGAGGATGGGATGCCTTGCACTACCTGGAAAGGAAGAAGTGTAAGCTTACCCAAGGAGTCCTGAGCGGCGGAAGAGGAACGGCGTCGACTCGGCAGCTGCCCGCCAATCCGGTGCGCATCGGGGGTAGGCTGGCTGATAGACCCGTCTCCTGAAGATCCGAAGATGGCGAAAATCGGAAGGCTTTCGGAATTCGACGTCTCACATCCAGAGCGGTGGGAGTCCTACGTATCCAGAATGGAGAACTACTTCAAGGCAAACCAAGTGAGGGAAGATAGCTTGAAGGCTGCCACCCTGCTTTGCGTTTGTGGCCAAGACGCCTTCGAAATCGCAGAAAACCTTGCAGCACCTGTTCCAGTAGAGTCTGTAAGCTACGCAGACCTGAAGAAGCTGCTGAAGGAGCACTTCCACCCCAAGGTGTCCGTTATCTCATGGCGCCACACCTTCGAGCAGAGGGATCAACGGTCCGGTGAGTCAGTCAAGGAATACATCGCCGCGTTACGGAAGGCCGCCAAGCCCTGCGAGTTCAAGGACCTCGAGGAACGACTGAGGGACCGATTCGTGTGCGGGTTGAGGCATCGAGAGCTACAACAGAGACTTTTCGCTAAGGAAGAATTATCCTTCCAAGACGCTTTAAGGGAAGCCACCGCGGAAGAAGCAGCAGGCGGCGCCGTCAAGAACATGCGGCCGATCAGAAGCAGTGCAGAGGGTGCGTCCGTGCACCAAGAAGACGTCCGACGAAAATCCGAGGAGGATCCGGACGAAGAAGTCGACCGTCTACACCCCGCGAAGGGAGAAAATCAGAAGGAAAGCTCTTCAGCTCCGCTCAAGTGCATCGGCTGTGGAGGTCGCCACAGGAGAACCGACTGCAAGGTCCGCTCCGCTACCTGCCGGGCATGCGGCAAACAAGGGCACATTGCAGCTGTGTGTCTGGGCCGACGAAAGGCACAACCTCAAGAAGAACGCCTGAAGGGTACCAGAGGCCCCAGCCAGAATAGGGTAGGTTTTTGCGCTTCGCGTAGAAACATTTGTAGGACAGGCACACACAAGCCCATGAAGAAAAAGCTGTCACTCAACGTGAAGCTACAAGGGTTTCCATTATCTATGGAACTAGACACAGGGTCTGCCCTTTCCATCATTTCATTGCATACATTTAGGAAGATTTGTTCCAGTAGTGGGACTAAGGCCAAGTTAAGGCCTTCTGATATTGTATTAACTGATTTTCAGAACTCAAGAGTGTGTGTTAAGGGGGAGGCCACCCTTAACGTGCAATACAAGAGTTTTGAAGGTCCACTAGACTTGTTAGTAGTAGGGGGTGAAAGAACGAGTCTCATAGGACTCGATTGGTTTGAGGCCCTGGGGATACACGTCACAGGACTCAACAGCTTACAAACACTCGACCTACAGGAAGTCTGCAAGGAATTTGCAGATGTTTTCAGCCCCCAGCTGGGCACATTCAAAGGACCACCTGTGTCCTTAAAGCTAGACCCCACTGTCACTCCCATTAGGATTAAAGCAAGAAGGGTCCCTTTTGCTTTAAAAAGTAAGATTGACACTGAATTAGACAAACTAATCCAACAAGGAATCCTAGAACCTGTTGATTCCAGCCCATGGGAGACCCCCATTGTCACGCCTCTAAAGGCAAATGGGGACATTCGCATTTGTGCTGATTACAAATGCACACTCAATAAGGCATTGCAGCAACATGCCTATCCTGTTCCTGTGGTCAGTCACATCCTGGCCTCTCTCAAGGGGGGGCGTGTTTTTGCAAAGCTTGACCTAGCTCAAGCATATCAACAGCTGCCTGTTGATGATGATGCTGCCATAGCTCAGACTATTGTGACCCACAGGGGAGCCTTTAAGGTAAAAAGGCTGCAGTTTGGAGTGAATGTCGCTCCTGGGATTTTCCAAAGCGTAATGGAAAACACACTACGAGGTATACCAGGGGTCTGCCCCTACTTTGACGATGTCTTGATTGCAGGAGACTCCACACACATTCTAGCTGAAAGGCTTAGGGCTGTCCTGTTAAGATTCAGGAAATCAGGCCTCAAGCTCAGAAAAGACAAATGCAAGATTGGGGTGCCTTCTACTGAATTTCTGGGATTCAAAATTGATGCTGCTGGGATTCATCCTGCTGAATCCAAACTAACTGCTATTTTAGAAGCACCCAGGCCAAAGTCTAAGGCCGAACTTCAGGCCTTCTTAGGCCTCCTGAATTTCTACAATTCTTTTCTTCCACATAAAGCTAGTGTAGCTGAGCCTCTTCACAGGCTACTAGACAAACAAGCTGTGTGGCTGTGGTCACAAGCACATGAGGCTTGCTTTAAAGAAGTCAAGGCCTTGCTCACTTCTAACAGTGTTCTTGCACATTTCAACGAGTCTCTTCCTGTGTGCATCGCTTGTGATGCATCCCCTACGGGGTTGGAGCTGTCCTGAGTCACCTCAGGTCTGATGGAACTCAGGTTCCTATTGCATACTACTCCAGAACATTGTCTTCTGCCGAGCGCAACTACGCTCAGATAGACAGGGAGGCTCTGGCTGTTGTTGCTGGAATTAAAAAATTCCACGATTTTCTATATGGCAGGCATTTCACGGTCTTCACTGACCATAAGCCTCTGCTGGGACTGTTTACCACACGTAAGCAGACTCCCCACATCATTTCCCCTAGAATGCTTAGGTGGTCTATTTTTTGTCTGCATATGATTTTTCATTACTCCACAAGCCTGGGAAAGAAATGGGCCATGCTGATGGCCTCAGTAGGTTGCCTCTGCCAGTAGTAGAAGCTGACCCCGCGCCAGCTGTCAACATTCTATCAATCCAAGCCTTGCCCGAGCTCCTCTTAGTGCCAGGGATGTTACCGCTGAAACAGGTACAGATCACACACTTTCACGTGTCCGCTCCTGGGTCCTGTCCGGGTGGCCTGAGCACTGCCCTAGTCCTGAGTTTCAGAGTTTCTGGTCCAAAAGGAACGAATTGTCCCTTTCTCAGGGTTGTTTGCTTTGGGGAAACAGAGTTGTCATTCCCACCTCAATGAGGACTAGGGTCTTAGAATCCCTCCACGAGGGTCATCCTGGCATTGTTCGTATGAAGGCTCTTGCACGCAGCCACTTGTGGTGGCCTGCTTTAGATAAAGATATTGAGGCTAAGGTACACGCATGCCACATGTGCCAACGATCTCGCCCAGAGATGCCCCAAGCTCCTGTGCATAAATGGGAGGAAACACAGTCCCCATGGTCTAGGGTGCACATTGACTACGCTGGGCCCTTTCAGGGCCAGTTCTTCTTGGTCCTTGTTGACAGCCATTCAAAATGGCTTGAGGTTGTGCCTGTCTCATCCACCACCACTGCAAAGACTATTCAGGTACTGAGGGGGATTTTTGCTGCACACGGGCTGCCAGATGTCATTGTGTCTGACAACGGCCCTCAATTCACCTCCTCCGAATTCCAAGCTTTCTTACAGGCAAACCTGATTCGTCATGCCACATCTGCGCCTTTTCACCCGTCCACCAACGGTATGGCTGAACGCATGGTGCGCATCGCAAAGGACGCCTTGAAGAGACTCACCTACGGGGACTGGCATCACAGGTTGGCTGACTTTCTCCTTTCTTATCGCACCACACCGTCCACTTCTACAGGGAGAAGTCCAGCTGAACTTCGTTGGGGGCGCCAACTTACTACTAGACTTGACCGGTTGCATCCGGACAGACTGCCTTCATCTACCTCACATCCTAGGGCACCTAGACAACTACTTGTGGGTGCCCCGGTTTGGGCTCGCAATTACGGGCCTGGTCATACATGGGTCCCCGCTTCTGTGTCCAGGATCACAGGTCCCTCTCCTACGAGGTTGCCCTGGACAACGGTCGTGTCCTGCGTCGGCACATCGACCAACTCCGCTCTAGGCGGACTTTTCTGCTGAAACTCCTGGGTCTTTTCCAGGGGGGGAGGGGGACCCTTTGGAGCAAAGGGAAGGGCAAGAGCTACTGCCCATCTCCACTGAGGGAGCCACAAACGGCTCGTCCCAAGGTTCTGCAATTGCTCCGAAAAGGAAGTCATGGAGCTTACCCACACAACAGGCACTCACGCCTACTCCAGCCAGGGAGTCACCCGGGGGCATACTCACTTTCCACACACATCACACAGCACTCCAGTCACGGAGGATACCCGGGGGCATCCCAACAAATCATTCCCCGCAAGAGAGCTGGCACACAATCCCCAAAGTTGGCCTGACCTTACCCCAAATCCTACAGAGGGTCAAACATACACAGAGCTAGTCGAGGAACCAAGTCCCGACTACAACACCCCTAGCACAAATCAGGGGACACCTGAGTTTTGGGAGAGTACAGAAAACCCACATGAGCCCAAACACAGAATGGGGTTCAGGGAATGGACAGCCTCCTGACAGGTCTTGGACTGACCTAGGAGGTCCTACAGAGACGCCCAGCAGTGGCTATCACTTCAAGGGGCCTGAGGGTCTACAGCTAGGCAGGTCAACCAGGTCACAAAGCAACAGAAGCCCTGGCCTGACGAGCCCGGTGGGCAAGCAAGCAGGCCAGGCATCGGGGCACAGTCCTTGGAAGACACCAGGGCACAATAGAGAGAATAGGCTCACGCCTCCCTCCAGTCAGGGGACTTATGCCAGTAACCCACAGCTAAGAAGGTCACAGAGAGCAAAGAAATCTCCAAGTACCTAGAAGACTACATAACATTGCTGGCAAGGCAAAGGCCAGTAAACAGTGGGAGCACTGGGGAGCAAAATGTTATATAAAATAAATGTTGTATGTTGGTAGTAGTTTTAGCCCGGGGGAAAGGGGTGTTATGTCCCGAGCCTTTGCAAACGGCTCGGGCGTTTGCAGGCAGTCCCGGGCAGGTGCAAAGCTGCCCGGGACCAGACAGGCTGTCGCCAGCGCCGTGCGCATGCGCGGGTGCTGGCGCGGGAAAAGTAACCCATTTACCCGGGAGTTGCCTATATAAGGGGCTGCGAGGCGTTTGGGCTGAGCCGAAGCCATCTTCCTGTAGGCTGAACGCTGAATAAAAGAACCTGAGGACTCCAGCTGCTTCTCGTGTCTGTTTTCCCGCCAAGGACGCAACACTTACCGTACCTACTTTCGAATTTCTTAAGGGAACGCCTCACAACTTTATTCATTTCGCCTCTTAAAGCTACATCACCGCTTCCTCCATGACTCCACACAAACACGCCTTACTACGGTATCTAGTGAGCTTTATACTCTACACCTCATCGAAGACCTGCTGTAACCCTTTCCCTTACACACTTCACACATACCGTATATACCTCACAGCAACAAGCCCTCACATAGGCGGCTAGGTTTGTTCTGTCGCTGTATTCACACGTCCCGTCTTCTACACCGGGTTCTAGTTCTCTCCGGGGATTAAGCTCCCCGAATTTATCTCGCGGGGTGCATTAAAAGCTCCACTTCCCACATTGCCGGAAATTACCCACCTAGCCTCACACATCAATTTATTTCAGAGGTCAGATTTTCTGGGTGATCATCAGCTTTCGACTAGGACTGTTTTTTTTTTTTTACACGCATATTTATAGACACGCTCCCCTCCCCTCCTCCCAGTACCGTACACACGTACTAGTTCGTACATTCCCTCGTTCTCGTGGTCCTTAAACTCCTCTCGCCTTGCATCTCTTTAACACTGTTCACCCCCCCCAACCCGTTTCGTCTTCCTGCATGCACACCACACCCCCTCCCCCCGAAATTCACACTCTGTAAAGCTTGGGGGGGTGTCTTCTCGGATTCGCCAGAGAAGAACTCAGCCTCCACCTCCTCCTGCCCGGGACGCGCTTCTAGGCCTATCATCCTCCAGAGAGGCCTGGTCCTCCTTTGCCCAGCTCTGGCGCTCCCTCCTGTCCCTACAGGCAGGCAAGCAAGCAAGCAAGCAGGCGAGCAAGCGAGCGAGCGAGCGTGCTGCCCGTCCAAGGCGAAGGCCGGGGGTGGAGTGGGGGTGGGGTGGAAGCGCGGCCTATAGAGCCTCTGGATTGTCGCTCGGAGCCCGGGTTGCCGCTCCCTTACCCTGCATGCTGCTGACTGTCGTCTGCGCCGCCTGCGACCCGGGGCCGGAGCCAGAGCCGGGACCAGGGCTAGGAGCCGCCATTGTACAGCGCGCCAGACGCGGAGGGAGGGAGAGAGATGGACGGACGGCGGGAGGGAAGGAGGCTGCAATGCAGCAGAAGCAGCGCAGCGGACCGACCCCCTCCCCGTCCCGCGCGCCCGCCCCCGGCTCCTCGCGCGTGCCCGCCTCGGCCCCAGGCAACTGGCGGGACACCCAGAGAGTCCCGACTCGGGACGACAGGCGCCAGCCTCCCGGGCCCCGACCGACCCGAACCGCCGCCGCTCCTCTCCTCTCCGCGCTGTTGGGGCTCCGTTTTCCTCCGTCGCTCCCTCCCCCCTCCGCGGCACAAGTATAACCCCTCCCAGGCAGCGGGCGGAACGGATGATGCCTCTGAGTCCTTCGCCCAAACAGAAGAGCCAAGAAGGAAGGACGGAGGAAAGGGAAGGAGCCGTGCGGTGCGCGCAAGTTCGCAGCTTACCCTGGCATGTCGGCGCTCCCCTTCAAGTGGGAGCGCCTTAGAGAGACCCTGGAGAGGTGGGAGACTGCAAAGCGAAAGGGTTGGTTAGAGAAAGAGGCCGGCTGTTCTCGAAATGTAAGGGCTCTGCTTCAAACCTGCCTCTTAACTAGGAGCGGGTTGCCATTGAAGGCATAAACTTCTCTGCCTCGCCTCGTCTTTAAATTGCAACGCTTGGGTATAGAAAACGGTTTAAGCGTTGTTTAAGCCGGACGGCATGAAGAGGAGGATGGAAGATCATTACTTGACAGAATCTGTAATTAGATCTCTAGAGATCCAGAGAACATAATCAGCTCCGGTTCTGCAGGAATCGAGCCTGTGAATTATCCTGTCTTGCCTTAATTAAAGGTCCTGCGCTTCGAATAGGATATTACACTGGGAAATGTATACTGGTGAACAAAGTGTTTTAAGGAACCTTATTTGGTTATCAGCTTCTTCAGTGTTGATATTTACAACGTTGTAATGAACATGGTGTTCTTTCAAAAAACGATGTATACTGTACACTACTTGTCCACCTGGGGGCTCAAGATTACAAATATCAAATCAGTTACAGTACAAGCATTCTTATAACTTAAAATGGAACCTTAAAGCATTAGAACACAAAACAATTGTAATAAATACTTTAAAATATTTATAAAAATAGGTATTTGTTTAAAACTCTATCATTCAAACCCCCTCAAAAGACAGATTAAAATGGGATTAAAGAGGAAGGTTTAAACACTTCCTGAAAGGCCAATGAGAGTATAAAAGGCTTCTTTTGAAGGAAGTTTTTCTAGCTTTTGGCCTTGTATTGTAAACTTATTGCCCACTGTATTCCCAACATATGCAATCTTTCAAGTAGGTATTTTTATTATTTTCCAATGAATAGATACATGCATTTACCCTATTGAAGAAATATTTGGATTTATTTACAGGTAGTCCTCAAGTTAACAACAACTGAACCAACAAAAGTATGTGTTAAGTGAGATATTTGTTAAATGAGTTTTGCCCCATTTTACAACCTTTCTTGCCACAGTTGTTAATCTGCAGTTAAAATAGTAACATAGTTGTTAAGTGAATCTGGCTTCTCCATTGACTTTGCTTGTCAGGTCACAAAAGAGGATCACGTGACCCAGGGACACTGCAACTCATAATTATGAACCAGTTGCCAAGTATTGAGTTTTGATCACATGATCATGGGGATGTAGCAACAGTTATAAGTGTGAAAAATGATCATAAGTCACTTTTTTCAGTGCTATTATAAATTTGAATGGTCACTAAGCATACTGTTGTAAGTCGAAGATTACCTCACTTAGCCAGCCTGGGGTTGTGAGATATAATAACCTCACCCAGTGGTTTCATATAAATGTTGATTAGGAGAAGGAGTGTTGGAACCTCAAAAAGAAGGGATTTGGGGAGCAACTCATTCAGCACCAACTGGAATCAGTCCTGAAGAAGGAAGAGAACCATGGAAAAGTAATGCCCAGTTGTCAACCCCTGGAGCCAGTTCAGAAGGATATGGTCAGCTAATTGAAAGCCACTGAAAGATCATGGAGCACAACGAGTGCACAATGGAATAGGTGAAAGATCTTGGAGTACATTGCACCTGAATGCATCAACAATACAACCAAGGTTGTCTCCGTACTGAAATCTCACTGAAATTCTCATCCAGGGTTCTCAGCAACTACAGTCTCAACAACCTTCCCTAAAAAAGGAGGATTGGAGATGGGGCAGTACTTACCTAAAACCCTTTGGATGCAACTGCAGCCTCTTGAGAAAGGGATGTGCCATCATCTCTTTAGAAGGGCAGAGGTATTGCCCTCTCCCTCAAAGAGGCTAAAACCATGGCATGGACCGTGGCAGAGAGGTGGTTGAACTAACAGCACCCAGAACACTAGTCATTTCCTCAGGAATTACCAAGTCCAATTCATCCTAAATAGGATCACAAGCCCAAGCCCTCAACATCTTAGTCTTGACTGCCCTATCAAAATTCACGTTATAGTAGATCCAATCAATTTTATCTGTCAAATAATAGTAGCATTCCTCATAGCAGTCTTGCAGGTGGTACTGTGGCCCATGCCTATTCAGTGTGGACTGGCTTACCCTAAATATCATGCTGGGCTCTTTTTCATGTTTGATTGAACTCAGTGATTATTCCAAGAGCACTCCAGGCATTCCTTCTGATGCTTCATCTCTCAGACTCAATAAACCAATGTGTGCCTGGGATTGGTGCACAGGGAGAGACCACCTGCCCATTCCAGTAGTGATTATGGTCTCAGCCGAATTGCCACTAGATTTTGAAGGAAAGCCAGGAGGAACCACATAAGGTCCATCAGTCACCTGGGGTACAGGTGGGCCAGTCAAACAGGCCCTATCTCCCTGTGGGGGAATGGTAACATCAGTAAGCTAGACTACAATCAGAGAGGTATCGATCTATGACAATAGACTGATTAATGATCTCTACTATCAGAGCATGTTGCAACTGCTATGAGATAAAACCAGATCTAATATATGACACCTTCATCTATATATCTGGAGGTTTATTATTATTATCATGGTTGGTCACACAATCCAGATTTTAGGCTGGATTTGGTATTTTTATCCACCTATTAAGTACTTTCCAAGGATCTGAGATAGGCAGATGTTATTAGACAAGGTTAACGATATTGTTGCAGAATGTAAGCTGTTTTAAGTAAAACTGCCTTTTGAAATTGACAGATAGAGATTCTGACAATGTTGATGTTGTTCAGGTTGTGCTCCTGATGTTTTGGAATTACATTCAAGGGGTACTATCTTTGCTTTCTTTTGCTACTTCTATTTGCAGGTCTTTGTATTTTGTGGTTTTCTCCAGTTTTTTGTCTTCTGTTCTGTTGTCTTTAGGTACTGCAACATCTGCTATCCAGACTTTTTTGTCAACAAGCGTTAAGTCTGGGATGTTGTGTGGCAGATGCTTGTTTGTTTAAATTCTACGAAGTCCAAAACTACTTTAGCTTCTTCATTTTCTATTTTGTCTATGCTGTGGCCCCATCAGTTATTGTTCGCAGGCAAATGGTATTTGTTGCAAATATTCCAATGCATTATTGATGCTACTTTGTCATGCCATGGTTTACAGTCAGTCTTTGCATTTTTCTTGCGGCAGATAACTAGGTGCTCCACTTTTTCAGCTTCTTTGCAAAGACAGAATTTGCTTGCATTTGCTGTTGCTTGCTCTCCTTTTAATTCTGACTTTCTATGCATTTGTTCTTAAGGCTTGGTCTTGTACATCCAGAATTAACCCCACTATATCTTTCTTCAACTTTCCTGCTCTTAGCCATTGCCAGGCCTTATTGATATCTGCTTTGCCTGGTTGGTTGTTTTTTTTTGTATCAGCCATATAATACTTTGCCTTGCCATAGCTCTTTTCTATCTTCATTTTGTCTTTCTTTCAGGCCAGTTTATTCTCTTTGGTATTTGTGACAGATAAGCAACTTTTCTTCCAATAGTCCTGCAGTAGTTGGTCCTGGTTGTTCAGCCAACATCCAAATACTTCCTTGGTCCTTGTTGATCTTGTGATGATCGACCGGGCAACAAGTCTGGTATAGGTTTCTATAAGTTACGTCTCACCATATTGTTTGTGAGCAAGACACTCTTTGTCTGGCTTCTCTGATGAGACATGTCCAGTATGGTTGAACTTCTGGCATAAATCTCATAGCCCAGGTTAGTTTCCTGAAGGTTGTCACCAGCACAGTAGACGGATAGGCCTAGGAAATAAGATGTTGGCGTATTATACCGTCTCTCAAAAGATACAACTAGCATCTTGTTAGTGTTTGTCCAAACTCCATTGCATAAATTTCTAACTGGCAACTCTGTTTTGGGCCTTTGGTGCGAAACATTATCTTACAACTAAATGCATAATTAAAATCAAGTTTATGGGTTCATTATTAAGCATGTGATGCATGCAGGAATAGATTTAAATCCATTTTTTTATTTTGTATTTCTGAACTGCCCATCTCTCTCAAAAAGGGAGGGGTTGTTTAAATAAATGTAACAAATACATGAATTACTTTTTTATCAATTGTCTTCAACCATTCATTAGATTTTGAATTCCTACCTAACAACATATTGGGAGATGCTACACTGGAGAAATCAGTATGTACATTTTTTTAAATTTAGTGAAAAACTCAAGAGGACAAGACTTTAAAAATGAATTTAGAAGAATAGAGGAAGATCTTTAATTATATGTTTGTACCAAACTCACATTACCCACATTACCAACAATCTACTGAAGCCAGAACTGCAGAAATCTTAATGACAAATAATTCATTGCAATATAAATAACAAATAAAACACTTCTACAATAAATCAAAGAGATGTTTCAGTCATAATGTTCAATGTTTCCTCATAGTCCTTCCTTACGATTTTATTGGCAGCTCATTTGGTGCTTTAAAAAAAAAATGGTTTCAAAGAAACAGTTGATAGATATCCTTCAATCTTGACAACGAAAGTCGAGGTCGTGCCCACTTGAAAAGGAAGAAGTAGTCAACTAGAGACCTGGCTTCCTTCCATCAGTGATCAAGTCCTGACTGTTTATTTACAAACTGAAGATGCAAAGTCGCATCTCCAAATTGGCTGCGTATCAGTAACAAGCTGTTACAGCTCCCGTACTATATACTTTACTTGCCCCACATCTCGCGAGCCCACTAAAAAGAAGACAAGAGGCGGGTTCCCGGTTCCTTTGCTGGGACGTCCTCCTGGCAGCTCGTCGGCGTGGGAAAAATGGGTGGGCTTTGAAAGAAAGTGACGCCTAGGCCGCGTATACCCAGCGGGGCGGGCTGGGAAAGGCAAGCCGTAATTCCGGGCAATGGAGGCTGACTGTTTTTCTTTGCCTCCTGTCCCGGGCCCCAGCCGGCTATGGAGGCTCAGCAACTTGATCATGGCCGTCTTCTTCGCGCTGGCTGGAGCCGTTCAGGTCTGGTTGGGCTGGCTGAGTATTTGTGTTGAGAGGGACAAAGAGTGCACAGGAGCTGGGTAGGATAATCTCCGGAATAGCGCAGGTCAGAACTCTAGTAGCCGAGGGGCTGAACCTGGAAAGGTCAGGAGTTGGGGAAAGACTTGGGTAATGGGGTCGCAAGAAAAGACAAAGCTCCTCCTTCCCTCGATCCTCTACTTACTCCCAACTAGAGCGGTAGGAAGAGACGGGAGCGAAAACTCCAGAGAAGGCTTCGCCAGAGAAGCAACTTTAAAAGCGTAAACAGTCCAGACTTCCTACTCCTGGTCACTCTTGGAAGCCTCGCGCGTCCCTGTAGTTTTCTTAGCTTCGATAGGAAAGTGGTTTGCCAAGGTCTTGTTCTGGGGTATTTTTCGATGTGCCGGTCTATTCTGCAACCTTGGACTTTCCCATGACCTTACCTGCTCAGGTAAGGGTCGCCCCCCATTTATCCAGCTGACAATACCATTGTTCTGCCTTTTTTTTTTTTTTTTTTTTGCAGAATTAGCTTCATTTCCTGTCCGATCCAAGAGCAAGGCTGGAATGGCCCCAAAGCAAAACTTTCCTCTTTAATCCAACACTTAAGATGTGTAAAAGCTGTTATGCTTCTCACTCATTACCTTAGTGATGGATCAAGTGGCCAATGGACATATTAATGGAGGATGGGGGAGCTCTTTTCTGTCTAGTGTGGAATAAGCCTCTTTTGCCACCATTCTGCTATTTTATCCCTATCCACAATTTGGCAAGTGAAAAAACACCAACAGTATTTGGTGTGTATTCTTGCTTAAGAAACTATATGGAAAGGTCGTGGTCACCAAGTTTCAAGCACAACTTGAAGGTGATTTGATGTTGCTTTTTAAAATGAATACTACAGACTGGGATAGAGCCACAATTGAGTTGGCATCAGTTAGGTTTGTCATAGGATGCACACAGTTTGACTCTGCACATCAGAAGAGGAGCCCCACTCTTAGATGTTTGCAATTTCTTAATATTCTTTATGTAGTTTTCAAGAAATAACATTTGCTCATGATCTTTATCAATGAGAAAAGATTCCTAGTAAGTCGTCCACATATTGAGCAAGGAAAACTGACAGTGATTTATGGTTTACCTTGAAGGATTTCGATTTTATGTGCTATTCAATATCAGAGCCTATAGCAATGAGTTTTGCTTTCTTTGTTACAGATCAATGACCCGGATCCTGGACTCTGGATAGTGAGTATGTGTGTGTGTGTGTGTGTGTGTATTTGTTCTTTGCTATGCTAACATTATGTCCTAACATTTTACTGGGGTGGTACATTTTTTATCCCACCTTTATTAAGGTGCTTATTAGACCAGAGGGTGGTTTTGTTGAGATCAGCCATGACTGATTATATACTGCCACCTGCTGCATATAGAATAAATACAAAACTGGACCTAAAAGCAATTAATGATGGCATCTGGGGAGAGGAACTTAAATTGCAGAAGATGATTTTTCAGTTACTGAAGTTTCAAATTAAGTGCATGCTACTAGTAAGTAAATATATTTTATGTACTAACAAAGGCTGCTATACACAAATGAGCAAAATGTGGTCCTATTGTGGCTTTGCACATAAGAACTGCACTTTTACTGCCATTGCTGAACAGTTTTCAAAGCTAACCCTTTGTACAGCAGCCTAATTTTGAGCTTCCTTAAGAGTTCACAGCTGGCATACTGTATCTGCTTCTAATAGTGCAAATACTACAAAATGAACTTCAATTACTAATAACAAAACTGAAGGTAACACATAAATTACAGTTTAGGTGTTCTCCTGTGTGCAGCTTACTTCCCCACATAGACTGATTGTTTCCCAAGCAGACAAAACATTCATAAGAAAGAATAATTTCACCTGCAATCATCACATTCAGCTTGATAGGTCTGTTTGCTTTGATGGTGGGTGGCTTCTTTGGCCATTCTTTTCCTTTTGTGAAATGTCAGTGGTTCAAAAAGCCTCTGCATAATTGAGCTTTTTTACCCTTCTAAGGTCTTTCTACCTTAGACAATAAGCAACAAAGCTTACAGCTTTCCTATCTCTCCTGGGGATTCAATCTTGGGACTTGTTTATTTATCTAGTCATTGGAATTGAACACTTCCATTTTCCTTTTTTCTATCTTCATTTATTTACAAAATATATATTAATATATCTCACTTTTAGATTGTGTACTCTGTGCCAGCATGCCTTGCACTGATAGTCAGCCTTAATCCACCAATCACAGGTATAGTATTATTGGGCAAAATAGATCATTCTTCCAACTACTGATAGACTCTGGCTACTCACCTCTTCTATGCTTTTTGATAATTTAGAAACAAGTTTTAGTGCCCCATCCAGAAACTGAACATTCTTCACTACGTTCTTAAACCATGAATTTGGGGGTGATTGTAAAAAACTACTAGACAATTTACTGAACATTGAAATCGTACAGTTTTTTGGTAAATGCTTTTTGGAATATGGTTGATAGTTACAATTATATTTAACCCAAATCCTTTTTTCAAAAAAAGTTCCCCACAATTGTGATATCGGAAACTGTAGTCGGACACAGAGAGGGGAAGCTTAGGTGTTAAATCACCACAGGTTTTCATCTTAACCGATTTAGAATTGGGATATGGGATTATTGTGAGAATAAAAGCAGAAATGAGAATATAATATATATCAATTCTTTGATTGAAAAGGCGGCACGTGAATGTGACATTTTAATAATCCTTAGATATGCCTAGCATTCTATTTCTTTCACATTAACTTGAACTCTATAATGTATAAACTCATATGTTATTTTGCTTCTCTATTAAGGTAGTTTGTTGTATTCTATACATATGCTTGCATATATTTTTGTTAGTACTGTTCAGAGTCAATTGAAATCTGTCTCTCATATTCTCTTCTGCTCTTCTTACTCCTTTTGGAATGAAATAGTACTAGTACTGACTAATTTCCTTGAGATGTCATACTATATGTTCATTTCCCTATGTGTTTTCTGTATCTAATGTGGCCTGTTAGCTGCCTTCTCTCTCTCTTCAGTATCTCCTACATTTTTAATTTTGGAAATACAAGTGTTTTAGATATTTCAGCCTGCATGAAAAATGCCTCTTCTTGTTCAGTGACTTGATTATAAGCAGTAAATCCCAAATCTAAAGAGTTTTCTCTCTACAATTGTTGTTTAAAGGCTTTTGAAGAGATTGACCAAGAAAAATGAATTCAATGTGCAAATTCCATTGTGATTTGTACAAATAATTCACCACATTTTCCAGATAACATTATGTGGAGGAGTATATCAGATCTACATTCGGCTGCTTGTGTTGTGGGTTCTGCTGTGTTGGGATATTCCTTGGTTACTACTGCTCAAAATAACATCTTGCATGAGGAAGAAGGCAGGTCAGTAACGAGATCTTTTCTGCATTAATTCAATATTATTAAGCCATGATGGTTCAGTAGTTAGAATGCAGTACTGCAGGCTACTTCTGCTGATTGCCAGCTGGCTGCCAGCAGTTTGGCTGTTCGAGTCTCTCCAGCTCAAGGTTGACTCAGCCTTCCATCCTTCTGAGGTCGGTAAAATGAGGACCCAGACTGTTGGGGCAATAGGCTGACTCTATAAACTGCTTAGAGAGGGCTGTAAAGCACTATGGAGTGGTATATAAGTCTAAGTGCTATTACTATTATTGTATTTTCATGATCATCATACTTCTCATCCTTAACATTTGTTAGATCCTCAAGCTACCCTAGATCTAAGGGATTAAAATGATTTAAAGCTTTGAAGTCCCTAGAACAAATTCCTCACACACATGATATATTTTTATGTGCCAAGAAAATCAATAGAAAGAAATCCTAGAAGATTTTATCCTGAAATCTGAGATTACTAACACCTGATACAAAGTATTGGGATATGGTCTGATTTTTTTTAATGGTGCACACATACCGTATATTTTTTTGGGTTCTTCTGTAGTCACTATTTAATTTTGTATGTTTAAATAGAATGAGATATTTTAACCTGAAGATGTTGAAGGTAGCCAGACTACAACCAATCTTATTACAATTGATGTATATATGTTTTAATGTAAGAATGTATGGCATTCTTGGATAGTGCCCAAGTCAAGTAAAATGTTTATATCTCTTGACTAAAATGGAAGTACTGTAACTTGCATTCCCTAATCAAACTCTGAGATTGATGGGGTTGTGTTAATACTCCCAACTAATTAAAATATGGCAAATAAATTTTCCTCAAGTAGTATTTTTTTATTTCTTAAACTGCCAGTATATGCTTTCAGTAAGTATGTGCTTGTTCAGTACTAACATAATTAATGCTATTGTAACTATAAGCAAAGACTTTCTTTGCATATAGTTTATTTTGTGGGATCAATTTTGTGTAACTTACATAGTTGTCTTTGATTAAAAACAGGGAGTTATTTGGTCTGGTGATTGTTACTGCCTGGATGAGCCTTTGTCGTAATTCAGCCAAGTGAGTCTTTTAACTTGTCAATTCCAGCTTAGTAATACATAGAAAACTTGTTCCTACCCTGACAAATATATTATACTCCTGTGCCAAGGATGTCTGACTTTTGCAATCTTGTTATAGTTGGAGATTAAGTTCTTTTAAAGAGAAAAGCAAGTTATTTTGTCCTTGGTATATATATTTAGCACAGAGAAGCAATTTTACTCAAGTAGTTGAGTGGGGAGACTGGAGTTCTAGTTTAGTGGAAGAGTTGCCAGTCCCAATTGAGGACTATTTGTATAACTTCTTTATTGGTTCCAGAAATCATGTCAATGTACTTTTACAAAACCAAGAATAATTCATATTTCTGAGTTCCTGTTTATTGGGTTGAATTAGATTAGATTTCAGCAAAATCTCTGCCTGTTTCTTTCCAGAAATTCCCTGGGTGGATTTCACTTGATCATTGCAATTTTCCTCTGCCTTTTTCCTTTTGTTATGTGGTTATACATCTACGTGAATACAGAAATGCGAGCATCATGGCCATCTCACTGTAAAACTGTAATTTAAAATAATGGAAAGCATCAAGAATTCCATGACTTCAGAGGTTGCTTCTTTACTGATGCCAAATGAACAGGAACCACAAATAAGGCTAATTATTTCCCATGAAGACCAGTTTATCTAAAGTGCTCCTAAAGACTGAATATTCGAAGATAACTGAAAACTAAATTCTGTGGATTATGACCTTTGTTTTCAACTGCATTAAAGCTAGTTGGTTCATAATTTCCATTTTATTGTGTGGTCGACACACGCAAGAGGTTGGACTGAATAAATCAAAGTGTCTCTGTGGAAGATGCCTATAGTTTGAGCTTCAGGCTGAAGCATAGGCTGAAGCCAGACAACATCAGTGGAAGAACTGTTGTATATGTTGTATATATTTATGAAATGTAAATAAATATATTAATTTGATATGGATGTATCCGGTGTCTCTGAAATTCCATCCATGCTTCTGTACATACATCTGCACTATTCAGACGATTAACATACAATTCTTAATCCATAACCATGTCATATTCCATGTAATAAGGTATAAATTAAAATTTGGAGAAGCATTCAGTGTAGTGCTAGGCTCATTTCTTTAAATTATTCTTCACAAAAGCTGTTTTAAAGCCTAAGTGTTTTATAGCGGGCCACAATATCTGGACTATACATATTTGGATAACTATGAGATTGCAATAGAGCTAGAAAAACACTTTGGCCTTTTGGAGCCCAGATATAGTGATCCTAATATTGATGTAGGATAACAAGAACTTCCATTACAGAATTAGCATTGTGTTTTGATTAGTAAATCCTTTCATCTAATTGGATGTAGATAATTCTACAACTCATTTTTAATTGAATAGAGTATATAGCAAGTTTGATACTATCTCATTCTCCATTCTTCCATTGGCAAGACATCAAAGTATTTCTGATATTCATACTTCAATATTGTTTGAATATTGAATTCTGAATTCTGTCGAGAGAAAAAACTATGACTAGACCTCTCAGTCAGGAATTTATTCTTAAGTGAAAGTGGTGGTATCATTTCAAAGGGTTCAAAAGAGAAAAGCATAATGGTAGGGGGTGTTTTAAACAGAATGCTATTTTATTCCAAGATTATAGATGTCAATCCAATGTATTATTTTTCCAGTCTTCGTATCAGCAAGTAGAGCTTCCATTCAATTTCCATGCCAGACTTAAAGTTGAAAGTGTAATTCTCCAAAGAGGAAACATATGAGAGTAAACTTTTGGCAAATAATTATACAACATACTATAAGATAAATTCAATTTACCAGGACCTGTTGTTTAAAGAAAATACACAATGTCTTTCATAGCTTTATTCACTATTGAATATTAAAATTGTGTTTTAATTAAAAACAGTTGGAACAATAACAATTTCTAACACACACCAACACAATAGTATTTAAAATAAAGAATTGTGTGGATGATCTTTGTAATACATCTCCCTATCTGGAACTCTTCCATTTCCCTTTAATACCAGTCTGTCATTATAGACATATATAGTTCCAAAAGCATTGCTTTCTGGAGGAGTTTCTATAATCCCTTCAAGGGTCAGGTGATGGACTCCATGAGAATCTAAACAGTAACCACCATAATGAAGATGGCCTGCAAGAAAACATACTACTGAGTGATGTGAATAAATGACAGCAAGGGCAGCTTTATAATTCCAAGCAAGGCAAATACTGCTTGTACAGTACGGGTTGATGGGTATGTGTCCTGCAACACAAGAAGAGATGTACTCAAAATAAATGAAACACCATCATTTTGTCCACATGTGAAAATCTACAAGTAACATTCCACAACACCTGACTAAAATTGGATAGCCTCAACTCAAATTTTAGTTCCTTGTGTAAACTTGAAAGCCGTCAACTCTTACACTGCCTTCTAATTTGTAATATGGGAATAATACTCAAATACTTACAGAATTCCAGAAGAGGAACAGAATTCAGTGTAGGTGTATTGAAATCACAAGAGTGAAACACTTGCCCTGAGAATATTCAGAACTCTTTTTTAAAAATCTGATAGTCAAGTAAATGCAAGAACAGGCATATATTTTACTATTTACATTATAAATATCAATTTAAACTTCTAATCATTACAATGCTCAGAAGAAGCAAAATTGGAAAAATAGAAGTAATTAGGTCCTTTTTCCAACAGTTTTTTATTATGTGTCTTCATTTAGTGCATTATAAATTAGGTTCAAGAAAGAGAATTTCTCAGAACTAGTAATATGGATGGAAGTGAAAAATTGTTGTTTTAACTCAAAATAAAACTCAACTACAATGAGGGGAAAAATTATTTGATCCCTGCTGATTTTGTACGTTTGCCCACCAACAAAGAAATGATCGGTCTATAATTTTAATGGTAGGTTTATTTTAACAGTGAGAGACAGAATAACAACAACAAAAATCCAGAAAAAGACATTTCAAAAAAGTTATAAACTGATTTGCATTTTAATGAGTGAAATAAGTATTTGATCCCCTATCAATTGGTAAGCTTTCTGGCTCCCAGGTGTCTTTTATACGGGTAATGTGGTGAGATTAGGAGCAATCTCTTAAAGGGAGTGATCCTAATCTCAGCTTGTTACCTGTATAAAAGACACCTGTCCACAGAAGCAATCAATCAGATTCCAAACTCTTCACCATGGCCAAGACCAAAGAGCTGTCCAAGGATGTCAGGGACAAAATTGTAAGCCAATACAAGGCTGAAATGCACTACAAGACTATCTCCAAGCAGCTTGATGAGAAGGTGACAACAGTTGGTACGATTATTCACAAATGGAAGAAACACAAAATAACTGTCAGTCTCCCTTGGTCTGGGGCTCCATGCAAGATCTCACTTGTGGAGTTTCAATGATCATGAGAGCGGTGAGGAATCAGCCCAGAACTACACGGGAGGATCTTGTCAATGATCTCAAGGCAGCTGGGACCATAGTCACCAAGAAAATAATTGGTAACAGACTACGCCATGAAGGACTGAGATCCTGCAGTGCCTGCAAGGTCCCCCTGCTTAAGAAAGCACATATACATCCCTGTCTGAAGTTTGCCAATAAACATCTAAATGATTCAGAGGAAAACTGAGTGAAAAGTGTTGTGGTCAGATGAAACCAAAATCAAGCTCTTTGGCATCAACTCAACTCATCACGTATGGAGGAGGAATGCTGCCTATGACCCCAAGAACACCATCCCCACCATCAAACATGGAGGTGGAAACATTATACTTTGGGGGTATTTTTCTGCTAAGGGCACAGGACAGCTTCACCGCATCAAAGGGATGATGGACAGGGCCATGTACCATCAAATCTTGGGATAGAACCTCCTTCCCTCAACCAGGGCATTGAAAATGGGTCGTGGATGACCCAAAACACATGGCCAAGGCAACAAAGGATTGGCTCAAGAAGAAGCACATTAAGGTCCTGGAGTGGCCTAGCCAGTCTCCAGACCTTAATCCCATAGAATATCTGTGGAGGGAACTGAAGATTCAAGCTGTCAAATGCCAGCCTCGAAACCTTAATGACTTGGATAGGATCTGCAAAGAGGAGTGGGAGAAAATCCCTCCTGAGATGTGTGCAAACCTGGTGGCCAACTACAAGAAACATCTGACCTCTGTGATTGCCAACAAGAGTTTTGCCACCAAGTACTAAGTCATGTTTTGCGATGGGGTCAAATACTTATTTCACTCATTAAAATGCAAATCAATTTATAACTTTCTTGAAATACATTTTTCTGGATTTTTGTTGTTATTCTGTCTCTCACTGTTAAAATAAACCTACCATTAAAATTATAGACAGATCATTTCTTTGTCACTGGGCAAACATACAAAATCATCAGGGAATCAAATAATTTTCCCCCCTCACTGTACATGCTTAGGTCTGCATCACACTGTTTCAGGTCAGCAGCCAAAAATTCAGGAAGTGCAGGTAGAACATTGACAGAGATAATTGTTAATGATTTTATCTGCTATGTACTATGAATGTTGATTTTAATGTTTTTTTTTATTTCTATGCTATAAGCCAGGGCTTTTCAACCAGTGGTACGGGTACCACCTGTGGTACATTGGCACATGGCAAGTGGTACGTGACCATCCTAGTGGGGGAGGGGAATGAGCTGAACCGGTGGCAGCACCGCACAAGCCTGAGCGAGAGATGGCTGGAGCTGCAGGGCTGTCAGGGCTCAGCGGAAGCGCCAGGCTCTGCTGAGCTCAGAGGAAACGCCAATTAGCTGGAATGTTGCAGCAACTCCAGGGTCTTGTGATTTACATTCAGATGCTTGGAAACTGATTCATATTTATGACGGTCACAGTGTCCCAGGGTCATGTGAAGTGACCAAAACCTGCTGCAACCACCCAGCAGATGGGGGGAATAAAAACCAAACACACCCCACCCCACCCCCGCTGCCAATCCTCAACAGAAATGCCTCACAACAGTGAAAACCTTGGACAGGAGGAAGAGCGCCGCAGGCAGGCGTCTTGCTCGGCTGTGACTTGGGGGGCACTTTTTTCAGTGCTATTGTAACTTTGAACAGTCACTAAGCGAACTGTTGTAAGTCAAGGACTACCTGTACTTTATCACTTTTTTCCTTTTGGGGGTGGGTCATCAAGTTTTTGACACCTTGCTAGGTGACTGGTAGTATTCGGATATTGCCATATCCTAAAAGTGGTACAATGGGTGAAAAGGTTGAAAAGCCCTGCTATAAGCCACCCAGAGTTGTTGGTTACAAGATGAGTGACAAATAAATTTCCTAAATAAATAAATATCTTTTTTAATTTTTATTTATTCCTTTTTCACTATACAACAAAAATAAAAATGAATACATTTTTCCCTTAACAGAACTGTGTTATACATCTCATATATATTATTTGCAATTTATTTACATTAGTAATAATATCTTTTTCTTTCTAAATAAATAAATACCTATTACTTCCTCTCTACTGTGCATTTCCCAGGGAGAGATGGGAAGTGATACACAACATAGCAAGCCTGCCCCTAATTTTTCCAGTATGTTCTCTTTGTCCCTTTAACTATAACTGTTGCTGATGTCCCAGTAAAATGTATCCCATTTGATTTTCCCACCTCCTTTCCTTCCTTGAAGTATTCAAAACATATAATTCAGTTCAGGCAGCAAAACATTCCAGACCAGCAGAGTTTACCCTAGTCAGAATGGTAAAACCACAAATATTAAAATACTTTATTCCATCCCCAATACTACTAATTATTAAAAATACAGCCATACCTGCAATCACAACTCTTTCTTGATTCTCATCAGCATAGGTAAGGACTTTATCAACCCAGTCCAGCTGATCTTGACTGAATCCACCATTGAACTGTACAAAATTGCATTCAGCAAGCCCTGTAAAAAAAGAGTAAATTGATGGGAAGCTATATAACAACAATCTTTATTACGGTCATGTACCAATACGCCAAACACATAAGCTATATTTTTAGTTTGAAATGTACTTTTTAAGAATAATGGTCAATTTCAGAAATGTGTGTTAAAGGCAGGGTATCCCTGACTTTAAAGGATCGAACTAAGCCTAGTAAATGAAGAAAATGGGATTTTAAAAAGTTTGCTTTAACTGAGTTTCCTGGAGGTAGGAAATATGTCAATGTCTCTATTGATATTTCAATCAAGTTGTATAAAATAATCATTTAATAATTGGAAACATAAAACTGCAGCAGTTATACAGAACATATCGATGTCTGTAGGTAGTATAGTTCTACCTTCCCTTTCCTAATTTAGAGATTACATAAATGCATCAATACTTTATTGCCTAGCTTACTTTTGTAGAACTTTTGTGTGAAAAAGTTGCCATTTTGAAATGAGGATTCCATGGGGTGATGTCCTTGCCATATACTTTAAAGGAACACCAAGAAAACAAACCCACTTATGATCCTATAGTAAATGGGTTGTGTTAGATTATCATAAAACTTTTTATTTTTGGTATGACAGACTTAAGATGAGTAGTCCCCTAAAACAGAATATGTGGAGATATCTTCATTAATAGCACATTTTTTTATCCACACAAAACCAGCTCTTTCCTAGACCATGACTCTAAAAATGTGCAACAATTATGTTCATCAGAACATAATACCTAGTGGACTATTCAGATTTTCATTGTGATTTTTGTCTTGTAGCAGCTGTAGAGATTCTTTATATTTTTTCGTTGATGTTTCCCTCCCCAGGATACTTAAGTCATATGCATCAAGAAGAATGAATCTAAATTTTGGCATTGGAGAAAACTGGTAGGCGTAATAGAACTCTGTAGCCGGGTTTCCTGTGGAGCTTTGTTCTCTGATGCTGAAGTTATTAAACAAACTTTGGTCTTCTAAGTACTTGGTATTCAGTTCAGATTCCATAAGATAATTCCGGCTGAAATTATACAATTCATGATTGCCCCATATGTGATGGGCTGGTGCACTGAGTTTCTTAAATTCATTCATAACTTGTTGCAATGCTTTCTCTGATGTCTTATGTTGGGCATTGAAGCCGTCAATAATGTCCCCGAGCTGTATGACAAACTGAACCTCAGTTCGATTCCAATCTTCAATTGCCTTCTGGAGACAGCATAGGCTATGTTTATAGTATCTCCTATTAAATCCCAGGAAATCATAGCCATCCTCAATATCAGCATATTGAACGTCTGCTACGATTCCAAAGGAGAAGAGCGCTTCAGACGTTGTTCTTGTGGTTGCTGCATCCATATTGCCCAAAACGTCTTGCTGAAAACTAATGGAAGGAAGAAAAGAACAGATCAATTGTTTGGATAGTAAATCTGGTGAGGCAACATGCAAGTCTGTAGGAATGCTTTACAATTTTTGATGGACCTGATGATCTTTTCAGTAAATTGTATTTCATGAAGGTAGTAGAATATATTTGAAATGACCCAAATTAAAACTGTATTCATTTGCACTTCTTTTTCTCATAGATTTTCATAAGAAAATCTTATCAATTCGTATTCTGTCAACCCAGTAGTTTAGACTGGGAAAACCATATTCAGCAAAGGTCTACATATACCTGTTCAGAATACAATACTGTCACTACATGGCCAAGCTAAGTGGCAGTACTATAGGTAGTTTAGTGAGTCATGCCTGATTTTATGATATTTTTGCTGTCATTTCAGTGAATCATGCAGTCATTAAGAAATGTTGCTTCCCCTATTGATTTTTGCTTGTTGGAAGCTAGGAAGGTCACAAATGGTAAGCATGTGACCCTGGGACACTGCAACTGTTGTAAGTACATGCCAGTTGCAAAGTACCCAAATTCTGATCACATGATCGCACAGATGTTGTGATAGTCATAAGTGTGAAGACCAGTCAAAATCAGTTTTTTTCAGTTTCATCGTAATTTGAATGGTCACCAAATCAATGGTCATAAACTGAAGATTATCTGTAGTTGATTTAAAAAAAAACTAGATTAGTACTAGGAGGGAGCCTGGAAAAGATCAAAGCCTTAGATTAGACTGGAAACCAAAAGCAATGTATAGTACTATATTGTGGAAGAAGGTAATAGCAAAATATTATTGCCAAGAAAATAGCATGGACATGTCCATGAACCACTAGCAATTGAACATAATTCTACTGCTAGATAAACGCACATGTATGCAGTCTTAATTATTAAAACCTGTGGTAGCTAATAACTTGTAGCTAATATGACTGCATACTGTCATGTCTTTCAATATAGTACCATAGAGTCATAGACAACATCTGCCTATCCCAGGTCCTTGATAGACCAAGAGCAATAGGTGGATAAAAATGCCAAATCCAGTACAAACATCTGGCTGACTGAGTGACCATTATGATAAAAAACCTTTAGATATACAGATGTATTGTTTTCATCATCTACAGACAAACATAGCCATGATGATTGGGGCTTGTGGCAACTGTAAGAATCCTAGGAAATACCAGGCTAAATGTTTCTTCAACAGATACCACGTTTTTCGTGTGCTATTAACTAAGGAACTTTTGTTCCGTTTTCCTCTGTTCTTTTCTACAACAGAGAGAGCGAGTAGGAAAGCCCTCTGAGTCAAAAGTGCTACAAATTACTTACATTTTCCAAAAATGAACATCCGAAGATTCCCAATTAGCCACCCGCACGTAGGTTTCTGTTAGTCTTGCATTTGAATCTAAGTATGGTTACTTAGGATACGAGCAATCAGTCTCGCTCACGTAACTTGAAGTTTGGGTTGGGGTTTTTTCAGTTAAAAAAAAAGGAAATAAAAATGCCGACGGAAGTGACTTCATTTCCTTTCCTTCGCCATAGAGCTATAATTGTAAACTCTGTACGTTGCGTTGCGACACTTACTCTTTAAGTGCTGCAAAGATATCGTTCCTGGTTCTCTTCCATCCTGTTATTATCTCCTCTCTCTTTCTCTCCCCGGTCGGAAGTGGGTAATTGGTAAATTGAGTGGAGGAAATAAATTGAGGAAGTCTGGAAGCTAGGCTTGGTTCGCCTTAATTTGTTTCCACAAAACAAATGAATGTTTGAAGAGGTTGGCAATGGATGTCGTCTTTTTTTCCTCCACGCTTGTTTTAAGTTGAAAAGACGGACTTTTCCCAATATGAAAATGCTTGAAAAATTACCTAGTAACTCACTTGTTGTCAAACAGAATGAAAAGTTGGGATTTCTCCAACTTTCTTATCAGTATTATATTGAAGAGAAGTTAGAAAGAAAAGATCACCATCCCACTAAGAGAAAAAAAATAAAGTTGTTGTTACTTTGTTGTTGTTGTTGTTTTTATCAGCCTTGACTGATAATAACCCTTCTTTCCAAAGCCGCCTTAATTCCTTTCATTCCAGGCGAACGAGAAGCAGAAAGTACTTCGACAAGGGCCGGATTTCAACGGTGCCCGCTTCTTCGTGCAAACTGTAGGGAGCCAAAAGGAAACACAAGCGCCTCTTGCGGTCCTCGGAGAGTACAGGACGTCATGTGACAGTCTTGAAGCCAATGCAATGGCAGGACGCCGGTCTGTCCCGGAAATTCAAGTCGGGTGTGCTGGTTCGTGAGTCCGGGAGGGGAAGGATGGCGGGAGCGGTGCGGGTTCGCCTGATGTCGCTCGCCCTTTGCACGCGTTTAGCGTTTAGACCGCATTGCTTCCCGCGCTGCTGTCCTGTCCGGACCCTGGTCACCGCACCCCCGGTCAAAGGAAGGCAGAAGGGCTTCAAGAAACCTGGGGTGAGGCATTCCGGCTGTAGAAGTCAGAGTGGGAGAAGCCGAGGGCAGCTGCTGCAAGCGCTGGATCGCTGGGCCCCGGGGAGAGGCCTTTCTTTGGGCACCTTTGCGCGCAATCTTCTTGGCCAAAGAGGGCGCTTCGGTCGGGATCGCGGGTCTGTCCTTTCCGCGAAGCTGGAAGAATGACACTTGGCCAAAGCCTCTCTCAGGCTGGACTTGCTCAAAGGTGCGGAGTCCCGTTCGGGAGATTTTAATCGGTGAACTTAAAGGCATCTCCCCATCTTCTTTCCCGATCTTGAGCTTAATCTTGATCGTCTTCATACAGGCAGAAAATTAACCGGTTCAGCCGGGAATAGGGGAGAAAAATTAAAAGCGCCTGGAAAAAGTTAGGATAGACCACGAGAAGTCACACGATTAGCGCTCGTATGAAACGGGCTCGGCCTGACGCGAAAGGATTTATTTATGAACATTTCGTTTTCTCTTCTTTCCCAGTAGCCGGTAACTTGGAAGAGTTTAGCAGTCACGGTTGTGATTGGAGGTGGGATGCTGGGACTACTGAAATATTTAAAGAAAAAGAAAGAAGCAGGTGGGTATTATTTCAATCATTCTGTTGCTTTTTTATTATCGTTTATTGTAGAGATGTAAATTGTGTTGTGCAAAGAATTGCATATCTAGTCAAGGGTGGCTATTGGGTAGTTTGATTTTTTTTTCTAAGCTGATGGTTTCCAGATGTATTGGGCTTGGCTAGGAATTCTGGGAGATGTGATCCAAGCACATGAAGGAATGATACAAATAACTCTACATTTTTATAATTGATTCTTACCATCATGAAATATGCCCAAGCATGTGTTATGGTTTTTATTTCTGCTTATTGTCCTTCTCTTCAGGTGATTTCCCAATGTGTAGATATTGTAAATATTAAAGTTTTTCCTCTTTCAGGTTATGCTAGCAATAAATCTCTGCTCTGGTATAAAATTGAGATGTTGTAATGACTGCTTCAAAAATCACTAAAGCAATAAATGTACTAGCATTTATTGAAATACAATCAGGATCAATCTTAATTAAAGCCCCTGAATCTAAATACAACAAGATAGGATATAAGTGATCTTAAATCATTTTCTGCAGAGATTTTGAGAGATTCTGGAAGTTTCCATGTTATCTCTTCCCAAGTTGTAAATATTTCATTGTACTATTTCTTGCTACTGCCTTTGGCCTTTGCCATTATAATTCTGTATTTTTACCTCCAGGATAGATAGTAATTTCTAGGTAAAACAAGAATAAAAAACAAACCCAAACAGGTTCCAAGAAGAGACACACTTGAAATTGTCTCTCAGACAGGATAGGAAAAGGTAAGGAATTAGAAATGTATGTATAGGAATTTCTGTTGGAATCCTTTTAAGATTTTCCTCCATCAAAGCTGCCGCCAGATAATCTAATTTTGTGATCAAATTTCAGCATTGGAGAGAGAGAGTATTCGATCCATTGGAAAGCCTTTGTTAGGAGGCCCTTTCTCACTTGTTGATCACCATGGACAATCAAAATCAGATCGTGATTATCTGGGCCAGTGGGTTTTAATCTACTTTGGTTTTACACATTGCCCTGACATTTGCCCAGAAGAACTGGAGAAAATGATGCTAGCAGTGGATGAAGTTGGTAAGTAAATCCTGCTGAAACCTGAACTTTTAATTTGATTTGGTTTTGGCACCACCCAACTCCAGAGTGACTAGAAAGATTCTCTATGTGAGGCAGTCATGCTGTCCTCTTGATTAAGAGTATGATTGTGACTTTGGATTACCTTTTTATGATTTAGGCCTCTTAAAACCATTCCCTTTTATCAGAGAGCTTGTGGAGAATAGAACGTGGGAGGGAGGTAAATGTAAAGGAGGAAAGAATCTGTGTTGAAAAGTTTTACAACCATTTAAAACTCAGCTATATGCAACAAGATAAGATAACCTTTATCGACATTTTTTTCTGTGTATACACTGCTACACATTAAAAATGAAATTCTGGTACCTGTTCTCAAAAGAATGAATATATATCTATATCTATATCTGTATCTATATATATCATATATCTATATCTATCTATATCTATACATACACACACACATACATACATACATACATACATACATACATATATATATATATATATATATATATATATATGTCTTGAATGTTTTTTTGGTATACCTGTCAGCCCAAATATGGGAGGAAGAAATCTTTTGCCTGTATCAGCTCAATCTAGAGCCATCCACAGGCAGCAGTCACTACTGCAACATAATTTGTAATCAGCTCGATATAGCTATCCCAGTCCCCCTTTAACTCTTCGTTAGCAATACAAAAATTTAGCGAATATATGTATGTATGTGTATATATATATATATATATATATATATATATATATATACACATACATACATACACATACATATACATACACACACACACACACACACACACACACACACACATATACACACATACATACATACATACATACATATATGATAAAAAGTCCTCGAACTCTGGGAATGATAGAAACCAGTTGTTTATTGTTAAAAAAAACTCAAACAATAAAAAAACAATTATTTACAATAAAAACAACCTAAGCTTTTGCTGGTCCACTGCCAGCTTCATCAGAGTGAGTGTCAAGGGGTGGGGAGTTTTCTTATAAACCTTGCTAACTCAGTTTCTTGCTCATTGACCGTGTGATAGGGCTGTCTGTCCTAATTGACTGTAATTGCCTCAGTTGTCCCGCCTCCCCTCATTTGCATTCCAATTTCACAGCCTTCTTTCTTTCCATTGTTTCTTTTTCCACCCTTCTCATCCTTGTCAATCCTATCTTTCCTAATGCTGTTGGTGTATTTTTCGCCTGCCCGCCCCCCCTGCAATCGTTCTGGGCTGCACATCTGGGTCCGGCATTATAGGTGCCTTTTGGTTGCTGCTCCCCCTGTTTTTCCTGTTTATTCACCTGCTGTTCTTGCCCTCTGCTGTTTATCCCTATCGGCCCTGTTCCCTCCGGTTTCCCTTCATGCTTAGGTGCATGCGTGCACAGTAGCCTCCTGTCCCCCTGTCTCATCCGCATTCGATCAGCTGGGGTGGCTGCCAAATAGCGCCCAGCAGGTAGCTCTCCGTATGCAGGCGTGCATGTGTGTTGCAGTGTTCTCCCCCGTCTTGTCCCTATCCAATCAGGTGGTGTTCCTACAGAATTATTTGCAGGATCATTCCTCCATCGCTCGCTCCGGACGGGTGGCCGTTCATCTTGTTTCTCCTCCCGCGGATCGCATTACTCCGATCGTCGTTCTCCTTCCTTCTTACCTTCAGCAATTCGTCGGGTCATTGTTCACCTTACCCTCAGCAATTCGTTGTGTATCCGGTCTCCTTTCCATACAATAAATGCCTTCTCTAGTTCCTCTCGTTATGAGCGCAGTCCGCATTCTGGCTTGCTCTTCTTGCATTTTTAGTGCCTAATATGCTGGGGGAAGCTCTATGTGTCGGTTGATCGAGCAAGCATGCGAGAGCCAAGCTCCCGGCATACATAAGAGCACTCGTTAGCTACATACCCAGAAACTTGATACACTAATCACCTCCACAGTTGAACCATTAATACACATAAAACATGGATGAAAGGGAAATGTATAGTATAGGAGAGTAAATGTATACCCATACTCAAAAAAGAGAAAGAGCAAGAAAAAGCCATGTTTACCACTAAAACGAGCTCAGTGGTGTACTGTTTTATTTGTCCATTAAAATCATCTTACAAAAGCACCTTTTTGCAGTTGGAATGAATGAAATTCACACTTGCACAGTTTTTTCCAACCTTGGTCACCAAAGATTTGAGCTGTGCTTTCACCCTTCTGTTAGTTTTTGCTTAGACTTTAATAGAGGCTTAACCCTAATCATTACCAAAAGCTCAATATTAAACAGAAGAAAAAAAAGACTTTCACTAACCACAGAAATTCAAAGTGCCACACTAGTTTTCCATGTAAATTTCAAAGATGCTTAACCTAACTTCACTCAATAACTCATAAGCTGCTCAGAGTATATAAAAGAAAGATTTTTTTTTAAAAAAATATTTGCCCTAGCCAGTGCTCAACCATTTAATCCTGTAATATGATCCCAATTCTTACTCATAAGAATTCTCCCTGATCCTAACTTTCTTGCTATTTTAAAATAGTATTCAAAGAAATCTTATTTTAATCTCACTCTAATACCAAAAAAATTTAACCAAAAGTTTGCCTCACTACTCAATCCTAACATCAATCTAAGAGTAACTGTGAATTCAACATAATATTAATATTAATGCTTATTTTTCTGTAAACCATTTGGAATATAAATAAATGAGTCCTAGATTGATAGTAATATTTACCCTAACTATAAAGATTTCCCATTAAGAGTAACACAGTAGTAATTCCCAGTTTGGTAATAAATTAGATAAATAATATATTAGTATTAACATTAAGAACTCATACTCATCATCATACTGGGTTTAGCATAGATGTAAATGAATCCTAATACTTACACTAACTTCATGGTAATAGTGACATCTTCTTTTATTGCATCAGATGATCCCAATAGTAATATAAACCATAGACCACCACTGACCATAAACATTCATCTTGATTCTAATCCTCACCTTCATTTAAAGGATTGATTTCAAACAAGATTAAAGTTAATGTTAACATTACACAAACCTCCATTAAAATAAAATATTTTCCATCACCGTTGACTCAGCCTTCAACTTAATTTTAGTATCAAATCAAGACTAATAAGAGTCTATAGCAATACACGCTCATTTTACATTTTTAGAATAGAGTTCCAGGAATTTCAGTGTTAAATCTCACCTTATTACTCATGAAACATTTGCTACAAAACGTGATCATAACTGCAATCAAAATTTAAGTCTACCATATAAATTCATTCAGATTTTACCTTTTATTCTACTATTTATTGTACATTTCAAGAAAGCTTAACTCTAACCTTAGCTTCAGTCTATAATAATATATTATCTAGTCAGTTTGTCAGCATTCAGTCCAAAGAGTATAGTGGATTTGAGACTACCAATATCTAAAAACTTATCCTCATTCTATCCCTTATCCAAGATTTTAGCTGAGGATTCAGGGAAGCTAAACCCTGACTCTGAATTCAGCTCATCTCCTAAAACTTGTCCAAAATGGACCAAAACACACAAAAAGTTTAAATCACCACCCTGGGGAAGTTGACTATGTATAGGCTTGAACAGATGGAGTAGAGGTATACGTAGGTTTGTGTTTAAAGTGATCAAGAGTCTTAATCTAGTGGGGCTGCAAATTTGAACATAAACAGTCTTGGGGCTGATTACTTGGGGATTAAATATTATCTTTTATGATGACAGATAGAATCGCATCTTTGCCTAATGTCACTCCACTCTTCATCACCATTGATCCAGAGAGGGACAATGAAGAAGCCATTGCCAAATACGTCAAAGGTAGTCACGGCCTTTCTTTTTATTGGACACTCTATACTGATTCCATTTTAACTTGCAATTCAGTCCAACTTCACTTTTTATAAATTGGGCTCTCATTTTTTAATGAATCAGATCTTGATGGTTTTATTTTTGTTTCCAGAATTTTCACCAAAGTTGATTGGTTTGACCGGTACGAAAGACCAGATTGATCAGGTGTCTCGCGCCTATCGTGTCTACTACAGCCCTGGTCCCAGAGATGAGGATAATGACTACATAGTGAGTATGCTTTCTATCTGTTCTCCCATCAGTGGATAAAGGTTTTAGTCTCTGAGACAGTTTTTATGGGTCATTGAATCAACAAAATGTGAATGAGCAGTGAGCAAAACAACCCTAGAAGAATACAAATTGGAAAACATTGGGAGGGGGCTCAGAATGTTTGGCCTACAGCTGAGCTTCTTTTCTGAATGAATTTGGCAAAATAGATCTAAATGGAAATATCAGAACCGTAAAAGGCAATTATCATAGAAAACATGCGAGCTGACTATGCACTTTGTTCCGAACAAAAGACTTTCTTTGTGAGGAGATAGCATTTGGCCAAGTGACTTTTCTGTTTCATGGGGAGCTGCAATTTGGCGATCTTCCTTTGTGTTGAAAAACATTGGTTGGAACTTTCTTATTTTAATCACGAGCAAGAAAAATTAAATTGAAAAAGACCTTGTCAACAGTAGAACTGAAAACATTATTCTTTGATACTGAGGTTGGTTTCAATATACATAGTAATTTTTTAATAAGGTCATGTTGGGATTTGAAAAATCCAGTTCAGGCTTGTGTGTGCCTTCGAGTCTTGGCTCCTGGTAATTGCCTGGACAAGTCTTTGCCTTTTTTTTTGGCATTAATTTTTTGAACATGTTTTCTAATGTATTATAGAGGAGGATTGCAAAAGAAAGCAGCTTTCCAGTCCAACCTGGACTGGTGGTTTCCCATCCAACTGCTCAGCAGGCCCAGTGATGCTTAGCTTTTGAGCTTGGACAAGGCCAGATGGGATTGCCTTCTCCTAAGGCAGGGGTGTCAAACTGCCATCCCATGGGCTGGTTTCATCATACCGAAACAGTGCCCACCCCCTTGCCGGCAATGCAAAAAGAGTCACGTGACATGGCGAGTTTGACACCCATGTCCTAAGGGAAGATAAAAATGGGCAAGTATCAGCACCAGAAAATAGACAGGAGAGGGCGCCAGATAATAAATGACAGTGGCCCTAAAAAGCAAGTAGAATATCTTCAGTCTTTGAAATAGGGGTTTTTATTAGCGTAAATATTCCTACACATACTTTAAAGTATAAATATGCCAAGGCTCTAATACTCACTTTGGTTCTTCCAAAATGAGTAGTTTGCTCATGAGAAAGTGGTATTTTTAATTTGTATTTGTGTGTGTGTGTGTGTGTGTGTTTACGTATCTGAAGAGGATTCTTGCTGCTGCTATTTACCTGCCCCCAAGAAATTCAGTACTGTTCTTGTGCCTTACAAAAGTTGAATTTTTTTTCTCACACTCAAGGATATTTTTACTTAATTTTTTGGTAATGGGGAAAGCTTGGTTCCAGAGTAGATAACCTTTCACCAAACACAGGAGCTCAATAAAGCCGCGCGCGCGCGCACACACACACACACACACACACAATATAGAGTTTGGCTGCTTTTGTAGTTTTATCATCAGATGTATGGGGCTCTGCTTTTTAAAAAAATATATATTCTCATATTTACTGCTGAAGAAATATCATTTTTGGGTACTTAACTTGCCTATTAAAGCCTTTATTAGAAATCAAGAACTGGATAATAGTTCAGTCACAGAGACAATTTAGTGCTTAGCAGAATCATCTAATCTCAGAATTTCAGTCTTATCTCCATCTCCTTTTTTGTGTGCGTGTTTTTTTGCAGGTGGATCACACTATCATCATGTACCTTATTGGGCCTGATGGGAAATTTGTTGATTATTTTGGCCAAAATAAGACTAACACTGAAATTGCCGCCAACATCCTAAAGCACATGAAACAATACAAGAAAGAATAAAGGACTTAGATTTCTGACTGTCAGGCAAGCATGTCTAAAATGCATTAATTGTAATGCATTTTGCGTCACGTTAATTGGAGGAAATACACAGATGGTCTGCTGTGGCGTCTTCTTCGTGCTGTTAAATTTACTAAACCTATACCTACAGACTAAGACTCAGTTCTGAAGAGAAGCTGAATGTCTTTCACCAATGATATTTTTCCAGATATTATGCTCTGGATATGCCTTAGCCATACAGTGGCTTATTGAAAGCTTTTGGTGTTGATGCAGTTTTACCACCAAACATACGCTACAATGCTCTCTTCATTAGAAGTTCTTGTTCTTGACATGCTGAAGAGACACTACTGAACTGACCTGTATTGAAGATACCATTGGGATTTGTCTTCTCTCAAGTTTGATGCATTCCTCTTAGGAAGTGGAGCTTCTGGTCCTTTCTCAGTGAACATTTCCAGAGAGATTTAGAGTGTCACTTTTTGTTTTTTTTAAATAATCAGTTAATCATAATCAATATGGCTGTTCTTAGACAACATGGTAGGATGGGAAGCTTCACTCTAAAATCAAGTGTGGTGCACAGATGATGAAATAAAGTGAAAGAAAATTAAAACATGTGTTCTCATCTTAAAATCTTTAAGGAGATAAGGTTTAAAACAGAACCTGTGACTAATTTAATTAGATAACTATGAATAGCAGATAAATGTATGTGTATTTAACTAGATAAAATAGTTGTCCTTTGTCACCCTCTCATTTAGACTGAGAATTAAAATGTTCATTGATTTTTCTGTTTTGAGCAGCTTATATCTGAAAAGTAATTTCTTGGGAAAGTACCCTGCTAGGTTTACTTTTCTTCAGACAGACATTTTCATGTAAGAAGATTCTCCTAGAACTGAAATATCTTCTGTGAAGCCAGATTTTTTTTGGGGGGGGGGGGGAATGACAGTCTCCTTTAATCTAAGTGTCCAACAAGAATTTCCTTGGGTCAGCTTGCACCAAGTACTTTGGGGACTTTGATAGAATTTAAACTTCATTCTCAGCTGTTAAGGATTGTTCCATGCCTAGATGGCTCTTCTCTCTACTCTGTGTGAATGTGGAAGTGAGAAGGATCAAGAGTTAGTAAAAAATCAGATACCAAAGAGTCAGCAAGGGGGAGAGAGGGAATGGTCCTGCAGAAGCAGTGGGACGCATACATTTGCATACGCAGCCCCATTTATGCAAAAAATTGAGCTGTGAGCGCCTGTCGCTTGCACAAATGGAGCTGTGCATGCTCGCCCACCTGCGCAGCCCAGTTCCAAATGGGCCACGGTCCAGTACCAGGTTGCGGTCCTGATCTAAAATATAACAATGTGTACTAAATGTTATTTTTTTATCCTGATATATGAGGCTCTAGTAGAAGCAAAATTAACTGAAATTTGGTTGTATCTATATTTTCACCAGGGTTTTGATGTAACAATATGAGAGAGCCAGTTTGGTCTAGTATTAAGACACCAGACTACATACCAGGAGATTGTAAGTTCTCATACTGCATTAGGCATGAAAGCTGAGCCTTGGGCTGTAATGTCAGGCTTGAGCGACAAGTCAATCAATTCCTGTTGCAACCAATGGATCAATAGTGCTAGGCTGCATTAACAGGGATAGAATCAAGATCACGTGAAGTATTAATACCACTTTACAATGCCTTGGTAAGGCCATACTTGGAATATTGCATCCAGTTTTGGTCACCACGATGTAAAAAAGATGTTGAGACTCTAGAAAAAGTACAGAGAAGAGCAACAAAGATGATTAGGGGACTGGAGGCTAAAACATATAAGGAACGGTTGCTGGAATTGGGTATGTCTAGTTTAATGAAGAGAAGGACGAGGGGGGACATGATAGCAGTGTTCCAATATCTCAGGGCCTGCCACAAAGAAGAGGGAGTCAAGCTATTTTCCAAAGCATCTGAGGGCAGGACAAGAAGCAATGGATGGAAACTAACCAAAGAGAGAAGCAACCTAGAATTAAGGAGAAACTTCCTGACAGAACAATTAACCAGTGGAACAATCTGCCTCCAGAAGCGGTGAATGCTTCAATACTGGAAGTTTTTAAGAAGAGACTGGACAGCCATTTGTCCAAAATGGTATAGGGTTACCTGCCTGAGCAGGGGGTTGGACTTGATGACCGCCAAGGTCCCTTCCAACTTTATTATTATTATACTCAGTTGATCTGAAAAAATGTGGACCCTGCACTTGTGGGAAAATGCTAGGGAAAAAAAATGATTTAACAATATGATGTATATATTTCAGCCCTGGTACGTAGACCAAGCCAGGAAATGTCGTAGTAAGGCTAACGCTTCTTTTATGCCGCTGACTATAATCACAGAATCTTGCAAGTCCGATTGCACTGTACCTCTTCCTTCTGTGAATTAGGGAGGCATCTTCCTGAGGTGCTCCCAAATGTTACCTCCTTTTTCTGGATTTTAAAAAAATGCTTCAGCCCTTTTTGCCTAGGTAATGATTCTTGCATATCTCTGCCAAGGTTATGTTCCTTACTCTCTACAACAGGGGTGTCAAAACTGCTGGCCTGCGGGCCAGATGCATCCTGCTGAAACCACCACCACCCAGCTCTGGCAATGGGAAAAAGTCGCAATACATTGTGACATGTCACGTGACATGGCAAGTTTGACACCCCTTCTCTACAATATATTCTGAGTAACCAGCTCACAATCGTCAGGGCACTTTGAAGTTCTGTTATTCATTAGACTGGGAGATAATTTGGATGAGAAATTGAAGCTGCTGAACAGTACATTCTGAGTTCCCCAGATACACACACACAAAAATACCTTGGCCAATGTTGAAAAAAATACAGGTTTATGGTACGAAGATACCAAATGCTGATATTGCTGATTATGAAGAAATATAGTCTATATTATTGGTAGTCCTTGACTTATTGACTTATGCTCATTCATTTAGCGACCATTTGAAGCTTTGCTGACACTGAAGAAAAATTACCCTCACATTTATAATTCTTATAGTGTCCCCATGGTCACATGACCAAAAATTTAGGTCCTTGGCAACCAGCACTAATGCAGTGCCTAGGATCACAGAATCACCATTTACAACCTTCACAGGGGGATTCCAACAAGCAAAGTCAAAGGAGGAATCCAGATTTGCTTAACGGCCATGGCAAACGAGGTTGTTAAATTGGGCATGGCTCACTTAACAATCTCATTGCTCAGTGACAGAAGTTCCAGTCCCAATTGTGGCTTTAGGTCAAGGACAACCAGTAAATGACATGATTAATGGAGCATTTGAACTATAGATTTTTTTAAAAAAAGTTATCGCAGCCAAAAACCCAGTTGACGCATTGCAAAAGAAAGCATGGTACATACATTTAAATGCCACAGAAACAAAATTATGAGTGTTAATGAGTGGCTTGAGTCATAAAGGATACAGCCCAAGCAAAATGAAGGTATTGAGAAGCATGGAGCAAAATATTGATGAGGAAAATGAAGAGGAAATTATTGTGTCAGAAACAACAGGGGGTTTGCTAGGTAAAAGCATAGCTTACCAAGCGCAAAGAAAGGTAGAAGAAAAACAATTGGCTAATTGGTCTACACAAAAATACACATCCTCAGAATATGAGTTAAATGTTGTGTTTTGAAAGCATCTCTCAAATAGCAGATATTGAGCTGGGGAGCCCAGAAAGGAAATGTAATATGACATCCTTTCAACTTGCTTCCACTTACTTACCAACTAAACAGGGAACTTAGTGTCTTGGCCAAGCATTTTAAACAGATTCTTCTTTCAAACTCCTGCTCTGGAAGTTTCGGGCTGTTGCCGAGTGTTTAGAAAATGGGGCAGCCACACTTCTTGTGATCATAATTTTGAAGTACGGTAGGGCCGGCGTTCAAAAGCCCTGCATATGATCGCGTCATTGCCGGTGTGTATCTGTCTTTATAAAGAATAGCTTCTTTTAGGGTGTGTGCACTTGACTGGAGCTTTTCTTAAGCCAACCAGCTTATTCTTGCTCTCTGCCCTTTTGAGTTTCACTTTTGTCAGCACTTTCTTGGCTCAGGCCTTTGGGGATCTCCTTTCACCAAGGGACAACTGCAGCATTCCAAGGGGGAAAACAAATTCCTTCTTGGCACGCTTTCCACTTTCCATAATGTGCTGTAAATAACCGGGGAGTCAAAGTCGGTGGGAAGGAGACAGAGCCTTTCGTTACTCTTCATCTGCCTGCCCAAGTCATACCTTGCTTAGTCAGAAGAGGACACTCAAAATCATTGAGAATTATGAAAACTTGCCAATTGGTTGGAGTGGGGGCTGGTCGGGGGGGGGAGGATATGATGCATGAAATGTTATACAGATAAAATGCTTAGCCTAGGTTCAGGTTTTGTTTTTTGTTTTTTAAAAAATAGAGCTGTTGCAAATCTGTAAATGAGACTAAAATTAATACTCTGCATAAAGTGGAAGAATCTGTCTTTTCCTAATGGAGTTGCAGGGCTTTAATTGCTTGGCAAATCCTAGATCAATGTTCCTTCTAATTAATGTTAAAACTTACTGCATCGCTGACTCCTAATGATTCCTTGATTTTCCATCAACAGATCTCTACGACAATAAAGATTTTTATTTTTTCAAAAATGAATGGGAACTAAAATTTCATCTGTAGCCATTGGCCTGTGATGATGAGTGTGGTTCATGTTCAGTACAGTGTGTACATATGAATAGAAGACTCAAGGCCTTATTTGTGTATTATAAGATGAAGGAAAGGATCATTGTGTGTAGATGAAATCTAAGGAAAACCAGAAAGAAGCAAAAAAACAACAGCATTTCTCAATATTGTGGGTGCTCTGTTACTGTGGCTGCTGGGTCAGCTTAGTGCATCCATGCCTGCTATAGGTGATTTTCCTGCTTGTAAAACACTACCTACAATATTTCTAGTTATCATAGGATAATTATCAATAAGGTTTAAAGGTTTCCCTTGCCCAGTCGGGACCGACTTAAGAGAGTGGTGATCATCTCTGATTTTCAGCCGAGGGAGCCAGCGTTGTCTGAGAGACACTTCCATCATCATGTGGCCAGCATGAAAATTTGGAATGCAGTAACCTTCCCACTGAAGCAGTACCTACTGTATTTATCTACTTGCATTTGCAGACTTTTGAACTGCTAAGTTGGCAGGAGCTAGGGCTAGTAACGGGAGCTCACCCTCATCGTGTGGGGCTTGGGTCTCAATAACCCAGGCAGTCGGCTTTCCAGCTGGCAATGCCAGCATCTTAACCACTTAACCATTGTGCCTCCTTCCGCTGAGCCATTGTGTCCCTTTGATAACTATTGCTAACTGTATAACTATCAACTATTCAATAACTATCCTTGTTTCACTTTATCCTTTCTTCATGGGGTGGTAAGTACACATTCACACCCAGCTTTGGGAACAGTAGTCCATGATGTAAATTTTTGGAGAACTTTTGAAAGATCTCAGTAGTTTTCTGTAAATAAATATGCTGGAGGCTGGCATTTTGCATATCCTTCCCGTAAATATTGGGCTTGCTGTTGTTGGGCTCTGTTGTTTGTAGGATCAATAGGGCTTGGCATTTTTGGAACTCTAGTGCACTGACAATTTTAACTGGATTATTGGTCATCCAGAGTTAGTGCAGCCAGACAGGCAGCCATATCAATTTTTTCAATAAGATAAAAAAAAAATAGCATTTCAAAAATATAAAAAGGATAATTCAGGCCAGGATCTTAGAGAATTTCAAGGGGAATGCTTTCTAGATTCCTTCTTTCCCAAGATTCCACACTGGGAAATCCATATTTAATTTTTTTAGGCAACATTCTTAAGCCAGGATTTTGCAAGTAGAAGTACATATTTTCTGGGATTACAGTCTTCTTTGCTTTTATTGACCTTTTATTCGTACACTGACAATGCTGACAACAATAAATCTGTACAGACATTATAGTTTATTATATGATACAGTGGATTGCTCTTTAGAATCACTGAATGTTTAAAATGAAGGGATCTCCATTTCAACACACTGGTCTTTGTCCTACTGTCAGTTTCCATCAAGACTGCCTCCCAAAATGTGACCAAAACAGAATCACTTTTGTGTAATGGGGTAGGGGGATAGCAGAGGTGAAAAACAAGAGAAGAAATGCAGACTCCTTCATCTCAGACTTCTTTTCAAAGATCTTCTTGTAACACTGGTCTTTGAAGATGTGATGGGTTTTTCATCAATTAGGACCATTTGGGAACTAAGGAATAGAGCAAAACAGCAGACTGGTATGGAATAACAGCATAAACAGTGTTGCGGGACTAGCCATGAAAATAAAAAACAGGTTCCACAAAGCACACAGTCATTCAAAAATGGCAATGAAAAGAAAAGTAGCAGTCAATTGGCAAGTGGTATTCCATGTGGAAATAATAGGTAATATTGATGGAATGATAATGAGCCATCCCTGCCATTGGGTGGTGGGGGTAGTGGAGAGAATGGATGAAACATACTCTGTATAAGTCTTTTGCAGGGAGACTACAGAAATTTTGGAATGGCCGTAGAAATGAAAGGTGTGTACCGTAAATGCCGGTGTATAAGGCGACATCCGCGAGCGCTGAAATCGGCGCCAAAGACGGGGGTCGTCTTATACGCTGAGTCGTCTTATATGCTGGAAATACTGGTAGTTTCCAGCGTATAAGACGACGTTCTAGGAATGCGGCCCGGCTATAAAGACGGGGGTCGTCTTATACGCCGGGTTGCCTTGTACGCCGGCATTTACGGTATGTCTTTCTGTTGTAGGTTAGATATTTTGAGATGTAAAAATGGGGCCTGAAAAGGCACTTTACCCAGAAAGGTAGTAAATAGACCAGAAGGAACAGAGAGTAAAGGAAAACTGGTATACTTTCCATCTGGTTCTTGAGATCTTGTGGTAGACAATTTTTCATAAGAGTAGAAAACAGCAACAAAGATGATAAGAGGTCTGGAGGCTAATTCTTATCATGGATGGTTATGGGAACCAGGTACGTGTAGCCTGAAGAAGAGACGGTTTAGGGGAGAGCTGACAGCAATCTTCCAATACTTGAAGGTCTGTCACAGGGAAGAGGAGTTCAGTTTATTCTCCAGAGCACCTGAGGGCAGGACAAGAAGCAATAGGTGAAAGCTCATCAGAAGGGGATCCAATCTGGAAATAAGAAGGAAGTTTCTGGCAGTGAAAAGGATTAATCAATGGAACAGCTTGCCTCCTAGAGTTCTAAATGCTCTATCACTGGAAATTTTCAATAAAATTGGACATCCTTTTATCCAGGATAGCATAAGGTCTCCTGCCTTGGGCAGGGACTTGGACTAGAAGATGCCCAAGTCCCTTCTAGACCTATGATTCTATAGGTTTGCAGAAGGAAGAGAAAAATTCTATCAATAGCTGCTTTCCAGTACTTTTTGGCTGTGCCAGTTTAATGTGTTCCGTGACTTCCTGAACCCATAGTTCCTTTGAAGTTGGGGAGTCAAACTAGTTCAGAAGATGGATATTAGTATGCTTATTGTGTGAATTAGAATTGGTTGAGTGGGCAAAGGCAGTTGATTCTTCCAAGCTGTGGAAGTAACTCAGGAGGGATTGCTCCAGGGACCTGAGAAAGTTATGCTTCAGAGTCTAAGAAAACAATATACTGGAGACACTAAGTTCAGCTCCTGTTTGGCCTGGTGACTTTTGTTTTAATTTTTATAATTTTCATTAGAATAAGATTTTACAAATATTTTTTGAAAACTACAGAAACAAAAAGGACCAGAAAAAGATTATAAAAGCATAACAGAAAAAGTGAATAACAAAAAAGAAGAAAGAAACGTATCTAAAGAAACAACTTCTGATGTTTGCAGCAGGTATTCACATAACAATTGTCATCTCCAGTCTCCCATGTTTATATATCATAGTTCCCTTAAACAAATCTTTTAAAACAAATCCTGAAATCGTCAGCAGCAATTTAATCCACTTTTAGCAAAAAAAATCTATAAAGGGTTTTCAGTTTTTATATAAGTAATTGTAGTACCCTCCTCAATCAAAACATCAATTTAGCCATTATTGTAAACTTAGCCATCTTCACTATCCATTCCTTCATTACTGATGTTTCTTTAGTCTTCCATCTTCCATTGTGCATATAATAACTCGCTGCAGTTAAGCATATATAAAACCCATTGTCTAAGAGTCTTTTCTAGATGAGTGGCCATAATTTCTGATAAGAAAAATTCTGATTTCATCTGAATGTTAATTTTTAAAATGTTCTTCATCACCACTTGTACTTGTATCCAATATCATTTTGTTTTTTCACAAGTCCACCAAGCACGATCTAATATCCCTTCACATTTTTCACATTTTCAACAGTGATTAGAAGTACCTTTATACATCTTAGACAAATTCTTTGTTATTGCATACCAATAATGCATAATATTTTTTAAGTTTTATTTTAAATTGTAATATAATGTGAATTTCAGGTCTTTTACATTCTTTCCCATTGATCCATTTGAATATTATCACCAAAATTCTTGGCCCATTTTACCATACGGTCTTTGTCTTGCTCTTCCTCCATTTCAAATCTCAACAAAAGTTTCTACATTTAATGAATGCATTAAAAAGTATAAAAAAGTATGCATTTAACAAATTCATCATTTGGTACTTCCTTGATTGGAAACTGATACAAACACAAACAAGCCAGCAATAAACAACAGTCTAATCAAGGAATCAAGTAGTAAAACTACTCCTACCAATACTGACTGGACAAGCCACCAGTACGTAAAAATAAAAGCAACCCCCATTCCGTTCTGGCACTGATGATGTTACCTAGTTGGGTATTGAAACATCTGCAAGAAAACCACCAAGCTCAGACAGCACCAAGCTCAGAGAGCACAGTTTAAATTGAGTTACAAATATTCTCTTATATCATTTAACACATAAGGAAGAAAAAGCAGAGCCTCAGCAAGTGTATCCAAAATAGTTTCCCCTTTCTATTTTCCCCACAACAGCAATCCCGAGAGGTGGGTTGGGCTGAGATAGACTGACCCAAAGTTACTCAACTGGCTTTCATGGCTAAGGTGGGACTAGAACTCACAGTCTCCCAGTTTCTAGCCTGATGCCTTAACCACTAGACCAGGGGTAGGCAACCTTGGCTCTTTTATGACTCGTGGACTTCAACTCCCAGAATTCCTGAGCCAGCATGGCTGGCTCATGAATTCTGGGAGTTGAAGTCCACGAGTCATAAAAGAGCCAAGGTTGCCTACTCCTGCACTAGACCAAGCTGGCTCTTAATTTTTACTAACTTCCTTACAGACTATAGATCTACCATAGCTTGATTCTAGCAAAATATTTGATGAAGTGCTCCACAACATTCAACATAAAATATTTAAATGCAGGTGTTCAAGCAGAGTCTAGACAGCTACTTATCAGGGATGCTTGGACTGTTATACTGAGTACAGGGCTGGTCTCAAAAGGCTAAAAAGCTCCTTCCAACAATAAGCATCTATGCCGGAGCCTTCAATATTAAAATCATGCTGTACTACAGAACTATCATCTTTTCCATTTCAATCTTGGTTTAAGCTGGGTTTCAAAATTGACATTTCTTTGTTTTATTGATATGTGCTTTAGGATAGCCTGTGGGAATTTAAACCTTATGAACATTTCATGCTACCATATTTATGCACACAAATGATTATGAATAGAATGCTTTAAGAGAGTAAGGAGCTCTTTTGCATTAGTTTCTGTTCTGATGCAATAGCTTTCATAGATGACATAATAGATTTCAGGTTTTTTTCCCTTAGGAATGTATTCTGGTGCCTGTTTAAAAACTAAGTGAGGCATCTAGCAAAGAACTATGCCACTGATGCCTCTCTTTCTCCTTCATTGTCAACTGGTCTATGAGCAATAGGCATTTTGAATTTATGCCTAGGTATGGTTAAGGAGAAGAGTTGAACTCAAAGACAATATAAGTAAATTGGCAGTCTGGGTAATGTAGGAAAGTGAGCTTTACAGATGGAATCACTTTCTGGTTAAAGAACCCGTTACAAAAACTGTTCCTGAATGTCTATAGTAGGTGCATTTTATGTTACCTAAAATTGTTTGGTAGCTATGATTTATTATCATTGAAATAACTTTATTGCTTAGAGTCTTTGATCAGCATTATAAATAAGAAAAAAGAAAATACCATAGATTTGCTGCAGAAAGTCCATTACCAACAATTATTATAAAACAACAGAACATCACATCTAAGCCAAAGCTTTGCACAATTGTATCACCAAATGCTACAAGCCCTTACTTCATTGTGAGGTATTTTCACAATCTTTATAAAATTTGATTTGTCAGAGTATTAGTCCTGAAAATGAGTTCTACTGTGTTTTTTTCTTAAAAAAAAAAGAAGAAGAATAGTCATTCTGGCCTGAGCAGTTTTAAAAAGACTTTGAAGTTGCAGTCCTATTCCTGAAAAAAGATATGCAAGCAAATAACTTCCATCATTAAAGCCATCTTCATTTCAATGATGCAAGGACATTGGCACATGGGTGGAGATTTTATGTATTAATGTAGAGCCTATAATAGCAAAAATCTTGGATAGAGATTTTAATGATAGCAAAATTGCTATGGCGAGCACTGAATTTTATCAAGAGCACTGAGCAACATCAACATTTTTTCTTTGATTGCTATTACGCATCTAATTTTAAACATCTATTTTGAATTCAAACCTTTTCACCATAATGTAGGATCTCTTGAGAATAGCTGCTCCTTTCCGGCCCCTCCCCTCAGTGTTTTGCCTATGCCATCCTACGCCAGGACATCATGATAGAAGCTCCTTTGGAATGAAATGCTGTAGTTCCATTTGTCTCCTTGAGAAGCAATTGCATTTCTGGTATGCAACACAGAGTGCCAGAAAAAGGACCTTGACCAATGGAATGACAATGCGCCAGATGAAGTCGAAGGACTTGAGACATTCCAAAGGAGAAGGACAGCACAGGTGGGCTTCTTTGTGGCCAATCAAACCAGAGAGAGAAGAGCAAGAAGAGCACACACTTTTTATGGGAATGCCAAAATAGATTCGAGGGGGCATGCCAGTATCCAGGGCTTTGTGCTATATACAACTGCAAGAAAAAAGGATAAGACTTAGGGCAATGGAATTAACAGGAAAGGATACTAAATACAACTGTACTCAATGTAATGAAATGATTGTAATGTAAAATTGGAGGTTGTGTCTCACGGGAGTGAGATGAGTGGTCTCTAAATCTGATAAATGAATAAAGTAAATAAGTAAAATGTGTTCAGCTATTTTTCTTGATTCCTTATAGAGAATTTCAACACAAAAACATATCCTAGCACAAGAGTGTCATCTTTCTTATTTTAAGCATTTAGCTCAACCCTCAAGAAAACCTAGATCCTGTTGAAAGTCGATAGACACCCCTGAAGACGTTCCTATAAAACTTATAAAGAATCTAGCTGTTTAGTTGTGTCTTTCTTTGATAAGCTGTTTTTGTTGAAAAATGTTTTAACTTTCAGCATGTATTTTATATGGGTGCTACTTTCCACGTTGGTATATTATACATTTTAGAAGAATGCTGGATTGTTTTGTATTGTTGGTGCAACTAATTAAATCTGAAATATAAGCATGCTGCTAGAGACTTTCAAATTCCTATCTTCATAGCAGCCCCACCTGCTGTGACCTTTTTGGTTATTCTGGTTTCTACGTGTTTGCCACAATCCAGTAAAGAAAATTTGAATGCTAACTATCTGAATGAAAATTAATTTACTCTCACATTACATTTCCTAACACATCACTGTCTTCGTTCATATCAATATCTAGATAAGAAACTCAGACATGTCAAATTTTCTGTTCTGACGTTGAGTTATTTATTACTTTATAGAACCCCTGAGTAATACAAATTTTCTAGCAAGAAAAAATAAATATAAACAATAATAAAATACATTGAAACGGTTTAGCAATGTTTGAAAATAATCTTGTTTCACAGAGTTACTTCAAAAGTGAACAACCAGTTCATTGTAGAACAAAGGTGTCCCTAAGTCATAAAAATCTACTGGGTGATTTTGGGAAGTCATTTACACTCAGTGTAACATATCCCACAGGAGTCTTGTGGGAAAAATTTGGAGATGGGAACATGACATATCCTTTCTTTTCTTAGGAAAAGCAAGATGCAAGGAACGATTTAGGTTACTGGTAGTCATCATTTAGCGACTGCCTTGTTTAGCAACTGTTAGCAGTTACCACAGGGATGAAAAAATAATTTTATAGATTTCTTACATTTATGACCTTTGCAGTTCTGTAATCACTGTTTTACCGGTTCCGATATTTTTTGCTAAATGCGGATTACCTATATTTACCAAAATTACTTCTACAAAATCTCAATAATATTAAAAAAAAAACATAAGAAACATATGGTCTTCTGTATCTTATAATGATTTCCCCTGATCCAGTTCCACAGAAGTTTGTTAAATTCTTGGTTTACTTCAGTTTTAAAAAGGAATAATTGTCATTTTTATGTTACCTGTTATATAGGCTTCTAACATTTTTAGCAGCTATTGAGAGATGGATTTTTTTTTAAAAAAAAAAACCTATAAGAAAAACTTCACAAAGTCTAAGATCAGCAGCATTTTGCACAAGTTACTTACTTATTTATATTTCTAGAGTATCTGAAGACCCTACAGAACAATGAAGTGTCCATCTTCTACTACTTGGGAATATAAATTACGTTGGTCCCCAGTTTCCTTGAAAAGCCAGGATTTTGGAACTTTATTAAAAGACAGCAAGGTGGGGGTGATATTTCAGAGGCAAAGGTCAACAAGGAAAAGACATGCTTGCAGGACCCCATGACATGGCTCTCTTTAATTGGTAAGACTTAGATCACACATGTCAAACACAAGGCCCAGGAGCCGGATGTGGCCCGCTAAGTGGTTTCATGTGGCCTGTGAAGCCATCCTGGAAACATGAGGAAATGGCTCCCGCTGCCTTGGCCCTTGCCTAGGCCAGGCAGGAGTCAATGTACAATTCTGTGGTGGCCATCTATGCTGAAATGCATTCAATCTTAGCTCCACAAGACCATCTGGAAACAACAAGGAACCAGCCCCTGCCCCACCCCCTGGGTGCATGCTGTCACCTTTGTGAGGAATGAAGAAATGCACCATCACCTGGAAGTGGCCAGCAAATGGCCCTCACCTACTTCACATATCTGGCTTGATGGGCTCCGGGAGAGAGGTTTCAGCAGGTAGCGGGGTGCTCTCACAGTGCCAAGAAGCTGAGCCGGGTGGCGCAAATCCAAAACGAAGCACACCGCCACCCAGCCCCCAGCCTACCCAGTTTCGGCAGGCAGCAGGACGCTGTCCTCACAGCGCCAAGAGCAAAACTGATGAGAAGTGCAATGCTGCCTAGCCCCCAGCCTGCCCAGTTTCAGCAGGCAGCAAGATGTAAAGCTGGTGAGCTTTGCACCGCCCGGCTCAACCTCTCAGCTCTGTGAGGAGAGCGCTTTGTGGCCTGCCAAAACTGGGCAGGCTGGGGGCTGGGCAGCATAGCACTTCTTTTTGGATTCGTGCCACCTGGTTCAGCCTCTTGGCGCTGTGAGGAGAGTGCCCCATTACCTGCCCAAACCAAGCAGGCTGGGGGCTGGGTGACATCGCACTTCTTTTTGGATTTGTGCTACCTGGTTCAGCCTCTTGGCACTGTGAGGAGAGTGCCTTGCTACTTGGGGGCTTGGTGGAATTGCACAGGTAATGTTGACTCTCACACTGCTCATGGCATCCCCTCCCCCAGAGCCCAACAAGCCAGATATGTGAAGTAGGTGAGGGCCATGTGCTGGCCATTTCCAGGCGATGGTGCATTTCTTCATTCCTCACCTCCCCAGCTGTGTTTCTTGCCTGTTTTTCTCTCTCCCTCATCTCAAATATTTTCCTACCACTCTGGACTTAGGAAGGAAGAAAGGAAAGAAGGAGGGAAGGTCTGAGGGAAGTCCTGCCTTAGTCCTGCCCTGCTGCCCTTTCACCATCCCCTTGCCCCCTCCTCCTGGCCTATCCTGGGGGTCTCCCATCCTATTGCTAAGGAAGCTTTGGATACAAAGCTGGGTCTCCTCCCATGGAGAGGGAATGGACCTCCCTCTAACTTTGCCCTCGTAACCATCATGAGCAACCTGGCTAAGGAGAGTAAGCACAGCAGCAGCAGCCTTGAGGTGGAGGTAAGTGCAGCTGGGGGCCCCCGTGGGGAAGTGATGAGTGCCGTGGGTGCCTGAGGGCCAGGCTGGGCATTTGACCTCTGCTGCCCAGGGCTCCGGGCAGTCCGCACCACCATCCATCCCCCCCACATGGCCTGAGAGGAATGATGAGGCTCCTCCAGTGGACCATGCCTTGGCAGTTACCCTAGTCCCACCCCCTTCTGCCAGAGACCTCAGATCTGTCCCACTCCTGCCTCCACCGGCACCCTTGATGTGAACAAAGTAGAGCTGGCCATGCCCATCCAATAGGCCACACCCACTCCATCCACACCCACCAAGTAAGCTGCACCCACCCTGGCCACACACCCCGCCCCCCCGAGAGCAACCACAATGCTGATGCAGCCCTCAATGAAATTGAGTTTGACACCTCTGACTTAGATCATACCTACCATTCTGATCTTATTTCTGAACCAGGTAATTATGTTGGGTTTTTGAAATCTTCAGAACTTTTCATCTTCTAAAATGTTATTGAAAAGCAATTTCTAGGTAACTAAGATTTTTTACTGTCTTTTACAACATTCTGCTTCTGGATTATGCTGATAATAAGTGCTACATAACCATCAAGGGATTATAATGGCATGCTAACTGCTAGTTATGTAACACAGTTCTTTTGCCCGGTATTAATATCCCAAGTTGATTGTCCCAATAATGGTGTTCCTGAAGGCCACAAGTCCCATTTAGAAAACATGTCTTAAATCCTTCCTAATTGTTTCAGGATCACAGCTGTGGCTATAATAGTTCATCTTTTTTTCACCAAAGAAACTAATAGGTAGAAGCATTTATATTACTTGTGTATTTTTTTAAAAAAACTTCTCTGCGAGGAGCTTGCTTGTAATAGGAAACCTAACTGGTGGTAAAGGGCTGTGCCTAAAACTTTTAAAAAAATATTTTGTCATTAATGATGAAGCTTTTAATGCTGGCCGTTGACAACTTTATTTTACAACTTGGCTGTTGAATTGGGATTTAGTGGGCAGTGAGCAGTGAAGTACAATTGTGGCCCACAGAAAACAGTTGTTGTTGTTAATTGCGAAGTCGTGTCCGACCCATCGCGACCCCATGGACAACATTCCTCCAGGTCTTCCTGTCCTCTACCATCTTCTGGAGTCCATTTAAATTCACACCTACTGCTTCAGTGACTCCATCCAGCCATCTCATTCTCTGTCGTCCCCTTCTTCTATTGCCCTCAATCTTTCCCAGCATTAGGCCCTTCTCCAGTGAGTCCTTCCTTCTCATTAGGTGGCCAAAGTACTTGAGTTTCAACTTCAGGATCTGGCCTTCTAAAGAGCAGTCGGGGTTGATCTCTTCTAGGACTGACCGGTTTGAACGCCTTGCAGTCCAAGGGACTCGCAGGAGTCTTCTCCAGCACCATAGTTCAAAGGCCTCAATTCTCTGGCGCTCAGCCTTTCTTATGGTCCAATGTATGGTTTCACAGCCATACATTGCAACTGGGAAAACCATGGCCTGGACTATACGTACTTTTGTTGGCAGGGTGATGTCTCTGCTTTTTAGAATGCTCAGAAAACAGATTAAAGTCAATTACAAAAATTCAGAATTTCCCAATCCTACTTTACATTAGCTATATTTTAGTCAGAAGTGATATAAAAGTAACAATTCACAAAGTTTTATGTCTTGATAGTTGCAGCTAATAACTTCAAGTTATTATTCTGATTATACTACCATGAAATACTCACAAGGACAGGAACCTTCAAGTTAGGACTTCAGCTTTTACTGAATTTCTTCTTTATTTTCTGCTTCTTAATGAATAGCAAAACCTGTTAGAGGAAAAGATGAAATATTGTCTTTGGTTTCCAAAAACAGCTCCTATGAATTTAGACCTACATACATACATTTACTATTTATTTATTTAGCCTATGGCAATGTTACTTAGCCAGAAGACTACAGTGTTAATACAAAGTAGCTTGGCTGCCAATGATTGCTAGTTCATTCAGTTCATACCTGCACACTATCCAGAGTGCACCATGAGGGCAAACTAGCTTCACACTCATAAGACTTGATAGCTTTCTCCAGTATCATCTGGGGTTTTCCAACCACCAATTTCACCTGACATTTCGTCACTGCATTCGGGTAGGTCTGGCATTGGTTGGGCTTGTACTTCTGCTTGAAGTGCCATTTTTTCCCACTGACGTGGTACCTATTTATCTACTTGCATGCAACATGCTTTCAAACTACTAGGTTGGCAGAAGCTTATGCAAGTGATCGCTCTGTCATGTGGTGCTAGAACTCAAGCTACTGGAATACAGATCTTCTCCAGCACCATTAAACCACTGAGCCACCGTGCCTCTCTAAACATTTACTTACTTACTTACTTACTTACAGTATATTTATTTTATTAGGAAACCACACCATATTGGACTGATTGGCTTAGCACCCTTCACAAAGGTGGTAAGACTAAAAACATCACATTATTACAGCGCTGAGGAACCCATCCAATGTTGAGAGCAATCACAGCCTATATGTACAGCCACCGCCCCTCCAGAAGAAACAAGAATAATCTGTCAGACCTGAAAGGCCTGCTCAAATACCCAGGTTGCAAAAAGCTAACAGAATTAGGGTCCATCTGATATCAGCAGGAAGGATGTTCCAGGGAATGGGAGCACTGATAAAGAAGGACTGACCCAGAGATCCTCCACAGATGAAATAATAGGGATCTGGAAGGGATTGTCTCTTTTACATCTCCAGGAGAAGGTGGCTCTGCAGATACTTAGATCCTGAACTTACTTTTTCAGCTTGATGAGTCTGTACACTCTACGAAGGTCTTCCTTTTCTAGTTCCTCTAATGAAAGTGACCTGCAAAGCCCTGTCTTCATGTTTGAAGACTTGCATAAAATGGATGCTTCTACTATTGGAGTTTTTCTTGGACGCCTAATACAAACTCAGCAGTACATTCAAAAGGAGTTTGAGCACACAGAAGGCCACTGCTAAAAAAAGACAGAGCTCATCCTACAGGCTTAGGGAGGATTCTAAGAATTCATTTTTCATGAGAGATGTCACAGTTTATGACCATTCTTGAACGAGAGTATCCTGCTTGTTCTATCTGGAGCCAAATGTAATTCATTCTCTGGGATGCAGCCATGTTATTTGTCTCTTCATAAACATATTAGAACACAGAAGACATATCTATTTCAAAAACTGGACTGATAAGCTGAGTTCAGCCCTTGTTTAATTTTGAAGCTTAGGGTAGAATTCACATGAAGATAATTGAGTCATGGGTTGATGGAAAATAGGACTTAAATGAGCTTATAGATGGAGAGAGAGGAGGTGATGCACCTGAAGGAAAGCAAACATACTAGAATAAAGCAGGTTGGAAAAGGGAAGGAGCCAAGGAAAACAATGACACTAAACAGTAAAAGGACCATCTCCTTATTTTCTCAACTGACTTTTAACCAGTTTTCATCTCACTTGTCCTGCTTTATCTTCAGGCCAAGACCAGGGGAATCATAAAAGAGGAATTCATGTTTTGTCTTAGGTAAACCAGACAGGAAACTAGATGAGCTAAATTTACTAAGCAACGATCTACATGAACAAAATCTTGCAAGTCTGAGGGTACAAACCACTTACTATCATTTTTAACTGTTTGAAATTTGCCCATCTGGGTTTCAGCTGATTCATGAGCCATAGATCCAAGGCCAGAGAGGGTGACAATGATATTCAAGAGACCTTAGCTGTGAGTAGATGTTTTGCTCCACTGGTGATTGGATGCAGACTGAGGTTGAGCTATTCAACCCACCCTGCTGCTTGATTGCATCCCTTACTGAATTTCTGGAGCTGGTACAGTATTGGATTCTCTCCAGTTGTTATCTTTTACCACAGAACAGATGACTTGTAATGTAACAATGGAGGATATTGGTATTTTATCATGGATAGATCATTTTCTGGTCAGTCTCTGGCTTATCAGTATCACTAACCTCTGCAAATGTAGAGGACAATGAAGATGATCTTAATGTAAATATGCAAGACTGCTTACCTAGGTAAAAGGGGAAGAAGCATTTTTAAAGTCCAGAACAAGAAGATAATGTTCAGAAGTAGCTCAGAGTCTCCCTAATTCACTGAACTATATGGAGGAGGAAAAGGTACAACACATTTCTAACTTGTAAATTCTGTTATTGTAGCCAATCTCAATAGAGGTACTTTTTGCTTATGGTGGAATTGATTTCCTGGTTTGCTCTATCTAGTGGGGCTGATAGCAAGAGATGTGTGGGACAGGGGGAACCAATTAAGATGGTCCCTCCTGGAAGTCTAATGGATGTGCTTAGTTTTCAGCAGGTCATGCTTTGGGATTTGGCCAAAAATATGTTAGACAATTCTACCATATGCCATTGTCCATTTCTGGAATGTAGAAATGATGAGAGTAGTGAACACAATTGCTCCACAGGGGGCTTTGTGGTTTATTTGGGAGCTCTGGAATTGCTGAAGTGATGCTTTCAGTAATGGTGACAAAAGATGTGGAATAATCAAAACTAAATACAAGCCCATATTCAGGCTTACATCATGGCAATGAAGGTTGTGAAGCATTATTACTTCCCTACTCTCATTTTGTTCACAGAATATTGTCCAAAAGCACTGTTAAAGAAACAACAGTGATAACTGAGACAATGTCTTTTTAGGTAATTTGTCTTTTTGATGTTTTTTGGATTCTGAACAGTTGGACAAAGTTCTTGACAGCATGAGCTCTGAGCTATAGATTGGATTCATACCTGACTGCCTCATTTGGGTAGGCAAGTAGGGTGAATTTGAGAGGTGATGTATGCTTCTTTGAAGAAGTGTAGATGTTCTCTAACCTTCCTCTTTGGGGAAGGGTGGTGGGGCAGTGGCTATAAATAATCCTGTGTGAAATGAAATGAATGAAATGATTTATTTAGGTTCCTTTATGTTGGGATCCAGATTTAGGCATGAGATTGAAAATATACTGGTCACTTTTGTGAAGTGTGTCCACTAGGACCTGGATGGCAGAGTGCAACACTTCTGAATTAATGGTTCTCTTAGCTGTGCTGGATACCATAGGCTAAACCACCTTTAAGGTTGAGCACAATAGTTCTATCTTGCAATAGTTCTACTACTACTGAGCCAATGGTTTTAGATGATGAAGGAAGAGGAGTGATGAAGAGTACCACTGAACTGGATGAAGTCATTAATCATTTTGGAGTTAAGTTTCATTAGTGAGATATTTATTAATGTGCTGATGATATCTAGTTATATCCACGACTGGAAAGAGATGCAGTGGATGGTGTTCTAACCTGAGGTGTAGAGGTAATAAGGGGCAGGATGGGATGAATCACCTGAGGTAAAGTGGATTGGCCCTGACCTTATTGTCATTCAGGAAATCCCTCAAAATCTGGTACTTGTGTCTAAGATGCTGATCCATTCTCCTGTCCATCTCACATAAATGACTCTGGGCAACATACGAAATATAAAATCAAATAAAACAGTTATAAAAAAAATAATACAACAATTACACAATTCTAGGCAGTGTAAACAAATATGTAATTGTATTATTTTACATGATTTTATGCATTGTATACTGGTATCTCTCAGAGTCATGTATGTGAGATGGGCTGCTATATAAATTTAATTAAAAAATATAAAAAAATAACATGAAATAAGTTGAAATTGCAACCTAGTAACACAGAGTTCCTATTTACACAGAAATGTTAAGTTTGGTACTAGCCTCTACACCAGTGGTTCTCAACCTTTTTAATGCCGCGACCCCAACCGGTCGTAAGTCGAGGACTACCCAACTGGTCATAAGTCGAAGACTACCCAACCGGTCATAAGTCGAGGACTTTCCCTGCCCAGGAGCGCCACACATGTGTGGTGCTGCCCCCTGCGCCGGCCGAGGCGTAGCTGGCAAGTGGCAGAGACGGAGCAGGCCGACCACTGGCTGGGCCATCAGCTAGCCCAGCCCAAGGGAGGTAAGGCACCCGCCAGGCCCCACGCGTGCCAGCAACCCTCCCTGTGCCCACCGGCCTCCCACCTCCCACCCCTGGCCCTTTTACTTACATTTTTAGTAGTTGCTCAGCAGGGAGGGGTGGAAACTTCCAAACAGCTCACTTTTGCTGCAGACAACTTGCAGCACCGTTTGCAAAATGGGACTTTTGGCGGGCTCAGCAGGGCAGAGACAGCCTGGACAATTCCTATTGGCTTTTGAAAGCCAATAGAATTGGACTCTATTCAAGAGAGGCTATTCTATTGGCTTTCAAAAGCCAATAGAATAAAAGGGAGTAGCACAGCTAAGGAAAAGGGAAAAAAATGGCAGACTGCGTTGTTCGGTGACCCCCGTGAAATGGTCGTTCAACCCCAAATGGGGTCGCGACCCACAGGTTGAGAACCGCTGCTCTACACTGACTCCAGATAGGATTGAACTCCCCTTGAAAATGTAGATCCTTGGTTTGGAAGGTTTCTCCTAGAGTCAACATTTCTACATGGTCAAGGCAGTGTCTAAGGAAGACTTTGAGCTAGGCTCAAAGCACTAATTGTAGTACTGTTTGGTGTGGAAGCAAAGGAACAGAGGTGCAGATAGTCTGAGAGAGCTTTTGGAATAATGGAGCCTAAAGAATTGATCAGTGCAGGGCAAGGGGATATGTGCAAGTCTTATACAAATAGTCTTTGACTTACAACCATTTGATTAGTGACTGTTCGAAATTATAATGGCACTGAAAAAAGTAACGCAGTCCTCAGAGTTACATTTATTACAGCATCACCATGGCCATGTGATTAAAATTTGGGCCCCAACACAATTGGCTAAGAAAGAGTGGAGAATACCATAATGTTTCTTCCTTACTTCTGCCCTGCTTGCATGGATTCATCTGGGCATTGGGCATTTGAGAAGCTTCAATACAGGCTTGTATTGGTAAGGTTGGCAAGAGGGAAAGGCCGATAAACATTTTTGCCAGTGCTGTTTGAAAATAACTAATGTCCGAAATATCAAAGGATTATTCTAGTGTGTGCAATAACAATTTCTATTCAACATCTCTAAGCAATAGTACCTTAACAATCACTATCTGGCACTGAATATACATAAATTCAATATTACCTATGAGTGTATTTGTTGCTCCCAATGCATTTCTCTTTCTGCTGTTGAGCTAGACAACAAAGCAGCCTTCTTCCTGAGAGTCTTATGATGTTATGCAATGTGGAGGGTGGTCTTCAATGCTAAAGAGGTTAAGACTCATTTACTAAAATTAGAAGCTCTGGGTTTTATTTAGCTTTTCTGAGCTAAATTATAGTTCCACAAAGGCTAGAAGCATGTTCCCTAACTGAAAACCGAAAGTCCCACAAGTGGGCTTGATTTATTGGGCAGTGGTCCACAGCAGTGTCTTCTTCATGATAGCCCCTCAGTAATGACTTCTATCCAGCTGGTCCCATGAAGTCTTCGTCTAAATGACTACCAAAGGCAAACTTTTCACCTTGGCATTTCTTGGATAGCTATTTTGTCCAGAACAGGACTCATTTTTATTAGACTTTTTAAAAAAGTATAACCCTTTAGTTTCTATATTGTTATTGTCCGGGATGGTTTTGTCTCTAGCATTGGTTTCATTGTTTAATGATTTATAGTAACAAGAGATGAATCTTGTTTGCTTTGGGAAGCTCATTATTATTACAAAACTTACTAACAAAACAGCTGAGTTCTGCAACTCTGGAATTGCTGTGGAGTGAATGGACAATTGGGAGATTTCCCATTTAATATATTTGTCCTCAGTTACTCATTTGGATGTCTTGCTTTACACAACGGCTGCTTTTATCAGCTGTTCCTCTGTTTGAGGAAAGCATTGTTGTGATTCTTTGGCATGCTTAGTTAGGAAGTCATGCCTACAGAGACAGTGATAAATCAATAATAAGACTTAATGGACAAATCTATAGGTGTTAGAAGTAATTAGTTCTTTACCGACTATTAAGGACTGCTAATATTATAATGCATACTGTAGGTATTTTATTCATTTAAAGCTATATCCTTTCCACCCAAACCCTTGTAACTATTTATTTCTTGGCTGTCACCTTTTTTAAAAATTCAATCATTCTCTCTTTAGTACTTCATTTTGTTGCACACAAAAGAGGATTCTAGGTTCTTTGCTTATAATCTCTCATGACTACAACCAACAGAAAATGAACAAATATATTATTGCCCTTATCCATATGCTGTATATATTTATATATTCCCCAGTATTAGCTTAACAAAGCTCTCTTATTAAACTGTGTGGCTATGCATATTGAGTATTCACACCCAATATATTGTGTGTATGGTGGGATATCTGCTGTCACAGCCACAAATTAGCCTTTGCATAATTCTCAGCCCAGAACTTTGTCTGAATTTTTGCTAAATATATATATTTGTTCTCTTAATGTATATTGATCCAAAATTAGCTCATATTAGTACTAGCATATGAGGAGAGCTACAGAACTATCATAAACATGTAAGAAGCCTTGTATCAGACAATCTCCTTCCTACGATGTTCTTGCCTTCCAAGATTATAAGAGGTACATTTACAAGATTGCCCTGTGGCTAGGTATCAGAACTGATAAATAGTGAACTTGGTCATTTCTAAAAATACATTTACATGAGAAAAAACTAAGGTAGAAGTGGCAAGAGATTGCAGGGCTGGTCTCTAATTTCCATATAGGGGAAAGGGTTGAGCTAAGAGAAGAATCAGAGCCTATAAAAGCTTTCAAAGGTGAAAGGTTTCTTGGTGGTTACGGACTGTCAGGGGTAAGTTTTCTTTTGTTTTTAAATCTGCCTTTGCCCTCATCTTTTTTCTAAAAAAAAATAAAAATACAGGAATAGTCTCCTATTTTAGGGGACTTTAGAATGCCATGAGATTAAAGGCACTTTTCTATGGTGAAGAATTATTGTGCAGTCCATTCTTTGTGTGTATTTTGAGCTTTTGCATATGGGAAGACTAACAAATTCTCAGCTGTTGGGCTGCCAGAGGATCCTGGATGCATTATCACATATTTTGTCTGTTCCTTTGCAGGTTGAGCATTTCATCCAGTTTCTTTCTTCTTTCTGTTGAGAGTAGATAATAAAAAGGTGAGAAATCCAAGTGTGGTTATTGAGTGCCTATTCTTTCTAGTAAATTGCAGGTTTCTATGGGTCTCTTGTGTGCTGTAGTTTCATTTGATAAATGAGTCTGGTGTGGGTTTGGGAGGGAGGTTGTGCTTTTATGTTTCTGAGTACAGAGAGCTTTGATTTTCCTACATATGAATTGTTGATGGAAGAACATAACTTAATTTTGCATTGAAGCGGTAAGAAGAAGATTGGCTAATGTCATTGCCAACTTTTCATAAACTCAGCTTTGCAAACAAGAATCTTAGTTGTCTATTATAAATTGTTCTGCTCAAGGTTGCTTAATGATACAATTGTTTCTCACAGCATATGCAGGCTCAATACTATTTCCCTATTTACTCTGCAGAAATACTATCCAATTCATTTAACATCTTTTTAATATATGTGACAGTTCATAATCTAAATCAGGGGTCCCCAACCCCCAGTTTGTGGACCAGTACCGGTCCGTGGCATGCCAGCAATCAGTCCACAAAAAAGCAAAGCCCCATGTGCGAGATGCAGGCACTCTCTGGTCTGCTGAAAGACCTCTCTCCATGGAACCGGTCCCTGGTGCCCCAAAGGTTGGCGACCTCCGATCTAAATCACTCTTCTTCCAGCAGACAGAGGTATGCACCAAGTCTTCTCAGTGCTTTGGTAAATGATAAGCAGCTCAACTTCCACTTACACTAAAGTACGAGAAAGTAAAGTCTTGCCCCCGTCCAGAATTTCTTGTTATTGTTTAACATGCTTGTTTCCCCCCTTTTTCTGAGCCATTAAAATGTGATTTGGGGAGTGGAAGTCATCTCACATTAGAAGAACCTCTTCAGCAAAGATTCCAACCACCCAGTTCCATCTCAGACCAGTGTAAGAGAAACAATAAAATCTAATACAAAAATATGCCTAAGGAAGTAGCCCTCTGGATAGAAAGGTGGCATATAAATTGAATTAATATATAAAAGATATATTAATATAATATAGATAGTGCCTTCTTGATATAAATAGTGCCACACAAAAATCACAATACCAGAAATAATAAGTCTTCCTATGTTGATTGGCTGTTATCCAGATTATATGTCTATTGTGTCATTATAAGAATTCAGTTAGCAACAATATTGCTTGTATTCATTTCACATTCATATCCTATACTCTTTGGAAACCAGTGTAAAATATATGTGTTGTTTGCATGTATATATATGTGTGTATACATAGTAATAAACATTTTTTTGTGTCTTTCAGTGCTCTTCCTACAATGTTATATTGTTTTCAATCATTTTTCCCTGTTAACTACTTTTAGCCTCAATAAATGATTGCAAAGTGCTGTCTCTTGATACTTAAGTTTTTGCACTTGCCCAACTATTTAATAAACAGCAAGCCATCCTTGTTATTATTGTTATGAATTCCATTTCTTCTTATTTTTTTGGTGTTGATATTTTGCTTTTTTTTAATAAAGGTTCTCAGAAAAATTTCAGGTAAAATTTAACAGAGGTTCTTTGCAGAGGATATCTACCTATAGTGAATTGAATACTTAACAAACTACCAAGAGACAGACAGGCTGCCTCACATGAGAACAAAGGGATTTTTGCCCTGATGCTATGATTACTGGCAAAATAGTTAAATGTTGGAAATATTTTGCTTGCCTAACAACCTGTACATATCACCAGATGTAGGAACTGAGAGCAGGTATACTAATGCTGTACTTCTGGAACATCTCTAACCTTAAATCAAACTAAGCCTTTTGTATATCTCTTTTAGCTGCAGCCATGAGCAGGGATGCAGAGATGGAGATTTTCGGGGTGGCTGCCCCTTTCCTACGTAAATCTGAAAAGGAGCGAATAGAGGCTCAGAACCAGCCCTTTGATGCCAAAACTTACTGCTATGTGGCTGAGCCCAAGGAGGAATATGCCAAAGGAAAAATTAAGAGCTCTGAAGGTGGGAAAACTACTGTAGAGACATCAGATGGCCGGGTGAGCATCCTCCATGATTTGGGCGAGGAGGGGGTGGGAAACACTTTTTAATTTTAATTTAAATAACTGTTTTAAGAAAATATTATTTTTGGTACAGTGTGATATTTTTGAAATTAGAATCAATACATAGCTATGTCACATACTGTATATATTGGTGCAAAACACAATCCCATAAATTTCTCCCTCAGTTATTCTAAGGATAAGTGTATGTTTTATTGGGATAAGTTATTGTAAGTACTTCTAGCATGAAGGGGCATAAGCTGTAGTTTTTTCTCTTTAAAATTTCCTTTGGGTCCCAAAGACAAGCAGACTGTGAAGTGTAATTTGCTGGGCCATTCATTCTTTTGACAATTGTCGCATCTGAAGACTAAGTTAAAATTTTAACCACCTCAAGCTTCGATACAAGATGACATTCCTTAAAGGCCAGTTTTAAGTGGGAAATGCCTGTAATGTTATCAATAGCGTCTCGATAATAACAGAATGATATGCTTGTTCAAAGCATTTAGTCGGGACTGAGTCTTTAATTCTGCCCTACCCTGAGCTTTTTCTGGAGCCTTTTCCTCTTGTCCTTTCAGACAATAATTGCCAAGCCAGAGGATGTGTACGCAATGAACCCACCAAAGTTTGACAAACTTGAAGACATGGCAATGCTGACGCATTTACATGAACCAGCTGTTCTGTATAACCTCAAAGAGCGCTACAGCTCTTGGATGATCTACGTATGTTTTATCCTTACCTGTTATCAGGACCGAAGGGTATCAAAGGGGGCAGATTTTTAATCACCATTCTTGGTTTCCATGCAGACCTATTCAGGCCTCTTCTGTGTCACTATTAATCCATACAAATGGTTGCCTGTGTACAATCCAGAGGTGGTAGCTGGTTATCGGGGCAAAAAGCGTACTGAGGCGCCTCCCCACATCTTCTCCATCTCTGACAATGCATACCAGTTCATGCTAACTGGTAAGTCTGCTTCAAAACCTGAAAAGGAATAAGGTTGAATAAAAAAGAGTACTGGGGTGGCAATAGCATAGGTCTTCACCACCCTTCCCAAATATATCTACTTGCATGAAATTAATTCCAGAGGTGCCAATTAGCATGACTTGGTATCCCTCTCTGCAGTTTGTAAGCATATTTTTTCGCTTCTTCCTTTGGCAGATCGTGAAAACCAGTCTATTTTGATCACGTGAGTAGACATTTCAGATCCGTCCTGCTTCTTGATTACTTTAGTAACATAGTTCTGATATAGATAATCTTTCTTTATCTGATGATTGATTATTATTATTATTATTTTTGCTAGCGGAGAATCTGGTGCTGGAAAGACTGTCAACACCAAGCGGGTCATTCAGTATTTTGCAACAATTGCAGCTGGAGAAGGCTCCAAGAAGAAAGAAGAGCCAAAAACAGGCATGAAGGTATGAAAAATACACCTCATTCTTGATGCGCAAATAATGGTTGGCTGATGCCTGAAAATGAAAATCCCCAAACTTTAAGCAAAAGGAGTCTGACTATTTATAGTCTTTCTGTCTGAAGTTCCACAGAGGTTACTTAGGTGGAATTCTTTTCATCAATAACAGCTAAAACCAAAATAACACTGTAACAACGTGACTACATATTAAGACTTCTTTAGAAAAGTCTATACTGCGTGGCTCTGGAAACAGTTTTAGTTTACTTTCTTTTAAATGAAAGAAAATTGAATTGTAACAAATAATCATTATACTTAACAGCCCTGAATGATTTTTTTTCCTACCTTCATAATACTTACTTCCAAAAGCAAAAACCTTTGACATAGGTTCTAGGACATAAACTACAGAAATGGTTGAAGGGTAGATTTTATTAAACCTTAAAAAAAAAGGTGACTGGATCATGAAATCTATATACCAAAGGAAGCACTTTCTAAGTCCTCCAGGAAATGAAGCTCTCCTTCCATTGCCAGCAGCAATTCTAGTTTTCAGAAGCAAATTTTATCATAACATTCTAGGCAAGACTTGTGAAAAATGTATTGTCTTCTCCCACCCCCCCATCCTCTTAATTCCCTTATTCTAGTCTTTCCCTCCATTCTGACAGCTCCTTTTAGGAATCATTTATGGGGGCAGGAAGTGTGAAAGGAGCAAAATGCAGCTTGGGTATAAATGTATAACTTCCCTCCTGCTTTTAGAATAGTTTCTGATTTTTTTTCTTGAGCGAAATAACTAATTTCTAGTAACTAGTAACAGTGTGCAAAATGCCTTGAATTCTAAGCATTTCAAGTCTGAAAGAACCATTTTGATTTGGGTGAAAATGTTCTGAGCTTTCTGTGCTATTGGTAAAATTAGAACAATCCATATTGAACTCAAAACATTTTGCACATTCTGAATCTGAGTATCAATAACAAATCACTTAGATCTTAAGATTGATGTGTGTTTGGTGCAACCCCCCCCCTCTAGTTTATGGAAAACAAAGACCTGTCAGAATTAATTGAAATTCAGTGAAGGTACTCTGGTAATTTAATTCCATGTTTTTCATTCCTTAAGCCTTTGAAAAAAAAATTTAAATCCATTCGAAATCCATTCATTGGAAAATCAGTCACATTTACTTTAATTAAGCTCACTTCTGTTCAAGATTCTGCAGTGTTTCCCCCCCCACTTGGTTTTCATCATATATATTCCAATACTTCTGCAGGGGACACTTGAAGATCAAATCATCAGTGCCAACCCTTTATTGGAGGCCTTTGGGAATGCCAAGACTGTGAGGAATGACAACTCCTCCCGTTTTGTAAGTGATGAATCCTTGGCAGGAGATACATTTACTTGCAGCCTCTCCAGACAACCTGTCCTGCTTCTTCTCTCATTCCCCATAGAGCAATTCAAGCTGGCATAAAAAAGCTCTGTCTTCAATGGAAGGCTTTTAAAAAAACGTAATTCAAAATCTAATACAAAGAGGTAATTGGTATGTCGGTATTTCAGCTTGGGTATAAATGTATAACTTCCCTCCTTGCCCAAAATGATTATCTCCAATGGGCTAGTAGGTTTCTTTGGCTCAAACTACATGCTGTTATATTTTTACAGGTACTGCCCATTCTTATACGGGGGAGGATATTCAAAAATAAAGTAACGGGAAAGAAGCTTTAATCCTCCTACCCTCACATGCCATATCCAGTGTTAACAAAATGAGTTAGTTGCATATACTTAAATATGGTATGGTAATATATCATTAGACTCCAGACATGACTGTAGGTTATTGTGGGTGCCTGTTATATGTGAATCAGGGGTTATGGGCCCTTCAAATATATAATACCAGAAAGTATGTCCTTACAGGAAGCGGTCCTCCAACTAAAGAGAAGGATTCTTTGCTTATTTACTTTCCATCTTCCCAAAGCTGTTATTCTTTTACCCAATAATCATTAATTGATAATAAAACATAGCTTCCATTCTTGGAACACTTCTGATATACTGAGAAAATCCTCACTGAACTGGTACAGGAGAGCCATGTTAGTCAATGTTGGCCAAAAATCAAAAGGAATCTGGTGGCACCTTTTCCAATAATAAATTTATTGAAAGGTATATTTATTTGAGCTGCCACTCACTTCATTTGATGCGTGGAGTCTGACTGAAGCCTGACAGTTTTGTAGTTGGGCAGTTCAACAGAGAATGGATGATTTACATGTTAGTTTTATATTGCAGATTTTAAGGTTTCTGGAATGTTTTGGAACATTAGTTTAATCTTGGCTTCAGTAGCCATCTTCTTCCTTTTAAAATCACTTGTAAGAAGGAGAGGAAGAGATGTGGAAGAAAATACCCCAAACTGGAGTATTTGTGTTAATCCTGCCTATGTGGTAAAACATTCTATACTTATTAAGAAATCCTTGAAAGAAAAAGGTTTCAACTGAAATAAGGTTTAAAACACACACAACACAACATTCGTTAAAACACAGTGACTTACCTATTTACTCTTCAGCAGCAAATGAAAATGAAACAAAAACCATAACAAAATATTCAGTTGCAAAAATAAAATGAAACAAAAACCATAACAAAATATTCAGTTGCAAAAATAACTCTAATCCATATATTAAACGTTTCTAGATTTTTGAAATAACTGTTCTATCTTTCTACCCTGTAGGGAAAATTCATTAGGATTCATTTTGGTACCACCGGAAAGCTGGCTTCTGCAGATATTGAGACTTGTAAGTAGCTGAATTGGAGAATAGTCTACATAATGTCTACAAAATTGGACTCATGAACATTAATTGAACCTTCTGTTGTAGATCTTCTGGAAAAGTCAAGAGTGACCTTTCAGCTAAAGGCTGAGAGGAGTTACCACATCTTCTACCAGATTCTCTCCAATAAGAAGCCAGAACTAATTGGTAAATAGGATTCCATTTTACCTTTCTGAACCTTTCATCTTATTGATAATGCATGTGGTAAATAATATGGTGTGGGTTTTTTTTCTCTGTTGACTCTTTCCTGCATCGGAAAGCTCATATATGTTAAGCCCTAGAATTTCAGAAAGACATCCCCTGTGTGTTTCAGAAATGCTTCTCATTACAACAAATCCTTATGACTATCCATTCATAAGCCAAGGCGAAATTGCGGTCCAGAGCATTGATGACCAAGAGGAGCTTATAGCTACAGATGTGAGTGAAAATATGATTATGCTGTAGAACAAAGAATGTCATTCCTGTCTGAAAACATAATTAACTATGGCACTTTCCCCCCATTAGACAGCCATAGACATCCTGGGCTTTACTTCTGAAGAGAAAGTTGGCATTTATAAGTTGACAGGAGCAGTGATGCATTATGGCAACATGAAATTTAAGCAGAAACCCCGAGAAGAGCAGGCAGAACCAGATGGCACAGAAGGTAACAAATTCCATAAGTTAGTCTTCAAACCTTATAAATCAAATGATTCAACTGCATGATTTACAAAAATCCTCTGGAAAAAGCATATTAACATTAGGAACAAGAATGATAAAAGGCATCTTCTCAGCTTTCAGCACTGAAACATAGCTTTTCTCTTACATGCTTTGAGATTTTTATAATATGTAGCAGCATTAAGAAACAAAAGTTGGAATTAAGATTGCCGGGAGAAATATCAACAACCTAAGATATGCAGATGATACCACTCTAATGGCAGAAAGTGAAGAGGAACTAAAGAGCCTCTTGATGCGGGTGAAGAAGGAGAGTGCAAAAGTTGGCTTGAAACTCAACATTAAGAAAACCAAAATCATGGCATCCGGCCTCTCAATTCCTGGCAAATAGATGGGGAAGAAATGGAGGTAGTGACAGATTTTATTTTTCTGGGCTCCAAGATCACCTCAGATGGGGACTGCAGCCAAGAAATTAAAAGACGCTTGCTCCTGGGGAGGAAAGCTATGGCAAATCTAGACAGCATTCTAAAAAGCAGAGACATCACCTGCCAACAAAAGTGCGTATAGTCCAGGCCATGGTTTTCCCAGTTGCGATGTATGGCTGTGAAAGTTGGACCATAAGAAAGGCTGAGCGCCAAAGAATGGAGGCCTTTGAACTCTGGTGCTGGAGAAGACTCCTGCGAGTCTCCTGGACTGCAAGGCGATCAAACCGGTCAGTCCTAGAGGAGATCAACCCCGACTGCTCTTTAGAAGGCCAGATCCTGAAGTTGAAACTCAGATACTTTGGCCACCTAATGAGAAGGAAGGACTCACTGGAGAAGGGCCTAATGCTGGGAAAGATTGAGGGCAATAGAAGAAGGGGACGACAGAGAATGAGATGGTTGGATGGAGTCACTGAAGCAGTAGGTGTGAACTTAAATGGACTCCAGAAAATGGTAGAGGACAGGAAGACCTGGAGGAACGTTGTCCATGGGGTTGCGATGGGTCGGACACGACTTCACAATTAACAACAACAACAACAAGCAGCATTAAACTGATTACTTTTGCTTTGGGTGCCTTATTGACTGAGAGGTAGGAATATGAGTGAAAAAAAGAAAGAGTTTTGAAAGAGAGAGCAAGGATAGTCTTGAAGTTGAGATACTCCTTCTGTGGAAGATTTCAAATGGAACACAACTAACTTTTTAAATGTGTTCTGGTTTTTGAGCAATAAAAATTAAATGAGATTAAGGATTGATACTTGACAAAGGCTGATTTTCAAAACTGTGCTCTGTCCAGAAATTCCAGTATTGTTTTCCTGCTTCCCCAAGTCATGCTGCCAATTCACTGGTTGTATTTTGCACAACCCCGATCATTCTACTAAAGTTTCACAAAGACTTGTTTCTTGTGGGTTCTTTACAGAGGCTGACAAGACAGCTTATCTGATGGGCCTGAATTCTGCTGATTTGTTGAAAGCCCTATGCTTTCCTCGGGTGAAAGTGGGAAATGAGTATGTCACCAAAGGCCAAACTGTAGATCAGGTAAGTACAGGTGACAAATCAAAACCACCTAGTAGTCCATATGTCAAACATATACTTCTTCCTTTCAGGGTGTTCATTAATTTCCTTTGAAGGAAATTGTGTCATTCATCCTATTTAGATTGTATCACTTTTATACCATTTAGGGGGAAAAAAGTTCCACTAACAGGAATTATAAGAAACATGCAGTGAATTTCAACCGGAAGACATTTCGGCTAGGAACAATTCCAAACGGAAACTTAATCTGCTTGTCTGCAGCACTGAAGTTGGTTTTTCCTGTTGCCAACTTTAAAAAATTCCATTCAAGGTTGCCATGGTTTAGCAGGGGACCAAGAGCATTTGCAGGCTCTGATTGGTCGCTGTTCTGCTTGCCTTTCCCATCTGCATAGACCATGCTGGCTGGCTGGCTGGCTGGCTGCCCTCTGAGCGGTCAACCTATCAATATCTATCTTTCGCTTTGGAGATTGTTCTGTCCCCAGTAGCTCCTCTTCTTTTTTCACTGTTGAAAAAGATGCTTTTATATCCACTTCCCACATTCTGTCCTTTGATGCTAAACAGCCTTTCTCTCCAGCCTGTTATTTTACCTTTATTACTCTGTTGCTACAAAGGGAGCAAGTTGGTTTTTTTGTTCCTACATTTCACTGTAGGGTTTTGGGTGGAAAAGATCCGTTTTGAAGAAGAGGCATGGGTATGTTTGCAATGGGCCAGGGCTTGGTGGATGCAACTTTATTTATTCCTGCATTCAAGAACTGGCAGATGTCCTGTGTTGGCAATTGGGCAAACAGAACATGAGGATCTGCCTGGAGATACATATAATGCCAATTACCATTCATATTTCTCAGGGAGAGATATGAAGATCTCTAAATTGATTACAGTCTGACTTAAGTACATTTTAGAGATTCATACAAATGCTTTCTAAAATTCTCTACCACTGATTTTTCCAATTCCCTCCTTTGAGAAACAACTTCTCAAAGACAAAAATATCCGCTAGCTGACAGAACAACACAGATGATAGGAGGGATGATTCCTCTTGGTTTTAATTGAAGCCTGGGAAACCAGAAGGCTGCAGACTGCTGGACAGTTCTAAGACATGACATTCAAGCTTTCCCCTTCATTATTTCATAGCCAAATAAGTGCAGGAACGCCAAACTTCATCCAGGAGAATTCCTCTTCCCTTTTGAAATATAGAGTAATTGCTGATTAATTGAACTGAATGAGATCAGGTAGAAAGAAATGCAGGAAAATATAATTGGCCTGGCACTAATATGTGCATAGAGAGGCAGTATGTTCTAGTGGTGAAGGCATCAGGCTCGAAAGCAAGAGATCATGAGTTCAGGTCCTGCCTTAGCCATGAAACTAAGCTGGGTGATCCTGGGCCAGTCACTCTTTCCCAGCCAACTCTCACCTCACAGGGTTGTTGTAATGGGGAAAAAGGAATATTAGATATATTCACTGCCTTGAGTTATTTGTAAAAATAATGAAACTGGGTTATAAATAAATAAATGAATAAACAGTGGTAGTGGTCTGTTTTCCTATCATTGATGTTAACTCTTCATTTGTCCCTAATTGATTATGATTATAGGTGCATCATGCTGTCAATGCACTTTCTAAGTCTGTCTATGAAAAACTCTTCTTCTGGATGGTAGCTCGTATTAATCAACAGCTGGACACCAGGTTGCCCAGACAACATTTCATTGGAGTCTTGGATATTGCAGGTTTTGAAATCTTTGAGGTATGCAGATCTATTACAAACTCTTGTTTCTCTGCCTCCTTACACTTCATCTCAACCCATGGTTGGAACAAGTGCCATCTAGTGTTGAGGATAAGAATAACATCCTAATGCTGTCTAGCAGGAAAGCAGGAAGATTGAAATTATCTTCTCATTATTAGTATCTGTTGCCTAAAATCCCTGATGAACTAAAGTTTCATTTAGCAGAGAATCTATGAGGTCTAAGGAATTACATTAATTGAATATATTTTGTTGTTAGTTTAACAGCTTGGAACAGTTGTGCATCAACTTCACCAATGAGAAACTGCAACAATTTTTCAACCACCACATGTTTGTACTAGAACAAGAAGAATACAAGAAAGAGGGAATTGAGTGGACTTTCATAGATTTTGGAATGGATTTGGCTGCTTGCATTGAGCTTATTGAGAAGGTAAATTGGAATGTTATCTTAAAGTAACCACTCAGATGGCAGCCCTTTGAGTGAGACCACATTGGGAGGCATATTACACAGGAATGCTGGAACTTTAGTTTGTGGAGATCGTTATCTTGATAGTTTTATCCTCCCTGTGTTAGACTCCAGGGAATTAAGGCAGAGACAGTTTGAGTTCCTTTCTGATGTTTTTCTTTGTTTTCCAGGCTTAAAACATGTTTTTGTAAAGGTTGTCGTAGAGTTTCTCCAAGGTTATCTCTATGGCTTTCCACACCAGTTGGTAAAAAGACACAACTGAAATAAAACTAGGCTTTTTTTTTTTTTTTAACATAGCCAATGGGCATCTTTTCCATTCTGGAAGAAGAATGTATGTTCCCCAAGGCAACTGATCAGTCTTTCAAGAACAAACTTTATGACCAGCATCTAGGCAAATCAGCCAACTTCCAAAAGCCGAAGCCTATCAAAGGCAAGCCTGAGGCCCATTTCTCTCTTGTGCACTATGCGGGGATTGTGGACTACAACATTAGTGGCTGGTTAGAGAAGAACAAAGATCCCTTAAACGAAACTGTTGTGGCACTGTATCAGAAGTCATCCATTAAGATATTAGCCAATCTGTATGCAACCTTTTCTTCCCAAGATGAGGGTAAGTTTCAAGAGCCTTTTCCTTTCTCTCTTGATTCGATAATCAAAACTGCCTTGAAACTTTGTCCTGTGTTGTATCACAAAAAGGTTGGGCAGAGATGATGATAATAAGAGAACTAATTACATTTATATTCTGCTTTCTAATAGAAGGGGCTCATAAAAAGAAAGGTGCCAAGAAGAAGGGATCATCTTTCCAAACTGTTTCTGCACTTTTCAGGGTATGTAACTTTGATTTGACTGGGTTGTAAGGAATATTGTGCTTTTTTATACAGTTATATACAAAAAATGCACAACTCTATTTGTATCTTTTTATAATGATAGTTTGGAAGTAATGAGTGTTGGTTCAATTGACAAGAAATCTTAAGAGGCTGCAGATCATATTAACCCACACTTCATATTTTTCTTCTTCCTCCAAAATGTTTAAAATAAAATTGAAAAATTAATAGAACGGCTCTGAGTTTAAAAAAATCTATGCTTTAATTGCTTTAACATACAATACTTGATTATCTCAAGTTTTTAAAAATTCTTTTAAGAGGTACTGAATATTTTACAATTGCTCTATTCAAAATCACAGGAAAATCTGAACAAATTGATGTCCAATTTGAGAACTACTCATCCACATTTTGTGCGCTGCATTATCCCCAATGAAACTAAAACTCCAGGTAACTTACAGGAATCTCGTGTCTGGATTTCCAGAAAAGCTTCAGGAGAAAGTGAGAAAAAAGCTGCCATTTTTCTTTGCTTTGGTCTTGCACAGGTGCGATGGATCACAAGCTTGTCCTACATCAACTGAGATGCAATGGAGTGCTTGAAGGAATTCGAATCTGCAGGAAGGGATTTCCAAACAGAATCTTATATGGAGATTTTAAGCAAAGGTCTGTCAACTCAATTTCTTGTAAAGTTGCCTGGTTGCATACTAGATTTTTGTTAGGTAAATATTATCCAAAAGCAGTAGTGATGCTCTACCCCTCATGCTATATATTATAATTTTGATGCAAATGTATGCAAAGAAAAATATACATCTTTGTGCTGCATTACATAGCTACTTTTGCCTGTAGAAATTTTCCTAGGGTGAATTTTGCTATCAAAAAAAAAAAAAAAAAACCACAAACAGAAATCAACAAAAACACACTTCTGTAAAGTAAATTAATTATATCCTGCCACATTTATAGTGCTAAGACAAAATCAGCTTTGATTATTTTTCCCTTTTTTATGGACAAAGATGTTTGTAACTCATCGTTTCATATTTGCACATCACGCTCAGTGAAAAACTGGCTTTATTATTGCTCAATTTTATGTTTGTACCAACTTTCATGGGCAGTTTTCTGAACCATGAGAAGATATTTAAAGACTGACAGTGATTCAGAGCCTTTCTCTTTGCTACCGATTCCAACACTAAAATGATGTGTGTCTTTTTATGTTTAATCGGGCAGATATCGTGTCCTGAATGCTAGTGCCATCCCAGAGGGCCAGTTTATGGACAGTAAGAAAGCTTGTGAGAAATTGCTGGGCTCCATCGATATTGATCACACTCAGTACAAATTTGGGCACACCAAAGTAAGCACTTTTCTGAGCTGAGGACTTGGGAGACAAGCTCTACGTTCACAAGACAGCTCACCTATTTTTTTTTGCATATATATATATATATATATATATATATACAAATAATTTATTTATTTCCAGGTGTTTTTCAAGGCTGGTTTGCTGGGCCTTCTGGAAGAGATGAGAGATGACCGCCTCACTTTGCTCATCACCCGCACACAGGCTGTGTGTAGGGGGTATCTCATGAGATTGGAATACCAACAGATGGTTGCAAGAAGGTAGAGTACATTTCTCTTCTGCAGGCCTTGTTAATGTAGGCTGAGGTTTTCAGGATACAGGCAGTCCCCAACTTTCAACTATATTTGTTTGGCGACCATTCAAAGTTACAAGAGCACTGGAAAAAGTGACTGTTTTTTCACAGTTACGACCATTGTAGCATCCCCACGGTCACATGATCAAAATTCAGATGCTTGGCAACTGGCTCATATTTATGATGGTGGCAGTGTCCTGGAGTCAGGTGACCCCCTCCCTTTTGCAATCTTTTGACAAACAAAGCCAATGGGAAAGTCAGATTGATTTAACAATTGTGTTACTAACCTAACAACTGCAGTGATTCACTTCATAACCGTGGCAAGAAAGGTTTGTAAAATGGGACAAAATTCATTTAATATCTTTCTCACTTAGTAATGGAAATTCTGGATTCAATTGTGGTCATAAATAGAGGACTGCCTATAATTAGATACTCATCCATATTTTTGCCAAAGAACCAAAAAAGCTTCTCCAACCTTCCTAGGCCATAGTTTACTCCACATGTCACATCATATCATTGTTAACTATGGTTTCTGTATAAGCCATGATGTCTCAAGTTTACCTAACAAGTAAACCACAGAGCAACATCTGAGGGAGTGGATGTGGAACCATCAAATATATAGCACCAGAAGTTATGTTCTTATAGAAGGTGGCCCCCAACTTAAAAGAAGGAATTTTTTTTGCTTATTTACTGTTATATTTTATCCAGTAATAACTATATTATAATATAATATCTACCTGTTACATTCTTGGAACAATTGAGATATACTTGGAAAATTTTCACTGAATAACACCTATAGTCATCTGTCAATATTAGTCTATGGTGTTAGTCTATGATGCCCAAAATCAAAAGGAATCTAGTGGCACCTTTTCCAATAGTCAATTTTATTAAAAGGCATATTTTTGAGCCGTTACTCACTTCATCAGATGCTTGGAGTCTGATTGAAACTTGACAACTTAATAGTCAGACAGTTTAACATAAAAAGTAATGATTTACATATTAGTTTTGTACCCAGATTTTATAGCTTTCTGGAGTGTTCTGGAATGTTAGCTTCATCTTGGCTTCAGTAGCCATTTTGTTGCCTTGTAATACCACGTCCTGTAGAAAGAAATGAAAAAGAAGCTGAAGAAAATATCCCCTCCCCATGGAGTAATTCTAAGGCACATACTTTATCGTTCTTTTAATTTTATCTTTTTTTTTTTTTACTTTTTAATCCAGTTTACAATCTTGGGCTTTCCTGGTAGTCTTCCATCAAGTAATAGCCAGGCTAAATTTCTTTAGCTTTGTAAGCCAGATAAGATTCTCAAGTAAAATTTTTCATCTCTTTCCTGCCTCAACTGCCAGTTTTCCGGATTTATATTATTGATTTTAGCAATATAGTTGGAGATGGGATTGGGAAATCAATGCTGGTGTCATAATGTAACTCCACAGCCTCTTTTAGTAAAACCTATTTTTATTAATCTGCAATAAGTAACTTTCTGGAATGGTTTCATTACAGGGAAGCAATTTTCATGATTCAGTACAACATTCGCTCATTCATGAATGTCAAACATTGGCCTTGGATGAAGCTGTTCTTCAAAATCAAGCCACTGTTAAGGAGTGCAGAGGCAGAGAAAGAAATGGCCACCATGAAAGAAGAGTTTCAGAGAACTAAAGAAGAACTTGCCAAATCAGAAGCCAAAAGGAAAGAACTGGAAGAAAAAATGGTGTCTTTGTTGCAAGAGAAAAATGATCTGCAGCTTCAAGTACAATCTGTAAGATTAGTTTGCTAATCTTTTTCATGATTGGCTTTAGGAAATGTATTGTCCTAAGCAGATAATTACAGGCAAAAGCCTGTTTGAATTGTTTTTTTAAAAAAATGTGTTTGTCAGATGGCCAAAGGTCAACCATAATGTTGACAACTATATTTTTTGTAAGCAGCGTATTTCACAGCATGGACAAAGACATTAAGGAAGCCTGGTCTCTGATCACCAGCACTTCTCTACCCATCTTGGATAGATAGAGAACCGGGCTTTTCTTTCTAACTGTAGGTAGAGGAATCTCTCTCTCTCCCCCCCCCCCCGTCTCTTACACACAGAGACACACACACACACACCCCTCGTTATCTACTGACTATATTCTGGGTCCACACCATGTATACTTTAAGCTGCAGGAAAGTGTAATAAAATTCTACTAGTGGACACGTGCCCACTAGTTTTTCACTGCAATGTAAAATTAACTGCAGCTTCTGCAACTTTTTCAAAAAATTAATCTCAAATTGAGCATCTTCATCACTCTAATTCTGATAGGGTATTCTGAGATACAGTTCATAATTAGTTCTTCTTAAATTAATATTTCAGTTACGCAAACGTGTTATGTCTCCTCTTGAATGGCCTTCCTTTCTCTGTAGCTGATGCTTTTGAGCACCAGAAGCAACATCATTCTTGCTACATGCAAAAGAGAAAACCATTCCATCGCCTGCAACAATTTAATTGATTTTATCTTGTATTCACCTAGGGCAATGATTTAGCTAAAAACAACCCAAATTTAAAATAAATAAATAAACATGAAGTATTTTCATTTCCCCTGATCCCAAATACTTCTTTGTAAATCAAAGAACAAGAAGGATTCAATAGCATATCACTGTAGAAGCCATAGTTATATTATCCAGGTGTCTCTATTTGCTTCCCCGTTTCCTGCTCCATTCCAGTTTCCATTTATTTTTGTTATTTAATTGCAGCACAGTTTATTCAGTCTGAAACAATGTTCTCGTGCATTTTTTAGTGAAAAAAAAGTGTAGAATTTTGAATGCATGGACAAAAACTATGTAATTGTGGTGGTGAACAGCTGGACCAGTGTAATGTGATGATGAGAACTGGGTTTCAATATTAAATCTTTGGGATTTACTTCAGAAATGGCAAAAGGCTAAGTATGATGGACTGCTGGGATGTGTATGCAGCTGATGAGATTTGGCTTCTTTCCTTACATTTTTTTCCCCAAAGCTCTCTTTCTATCCTGCCTAATGATTCCAAAAGCTTAACAATATGTTTGTTATTTGAAAACTAAAAATAAATTTAATTAATATTCTTTAAGCAGAGCCATGAAGTAAATCTGAGCAAATTAAAGTTGATAATTATTGATTAAAGGAAGGACTATTTAAGAAAGTGGAAACATTCTGAGCAATAGTTAATAATGGTATCTTTTCTTTAATAAGGAAAGTGAAAGTCTGGCAGATGCTGAAGAAAGATGTGACCAATTGATCAAGACTAAAATCCAGCTGGAGGCTAAAATCAAGGAACTGACTGAAAGGGCAGAAGATGAAGAGGAGCTGAATGCAGAACTGACTGCCAAGAAAAGGAAACTGGAGGATGAATGCTCTGAATTGAAGAAGGACATTGATGACCTTGAGTTAACGTTAGCCAAGGTTGAAAAAGAGAAGCATGCCACCGAAAACAAGGTAATGTAATTTAATCTGAATGTCTGTCCATAGTTGGTGAAAAACTGCAGGTGTTTGGGTCAGTGTAGTGGCGAATACTTCCTGGGGTGAAGAGAGGGTATGGTCTTCCTTGAAAGAGATAAAGATAAGATTCCTACATCAGTCAACCTAACAATATCAAACAATTATCAACAGTCTCCAATCTCTTGTTTGGAGGGAAGATTATAGAGAAAAAGATGGGTTGAAAGTGCATAGAAATTTGGAAGAATTTAATCTTTTTGAAACAGATTTTAGATATAATATTGAGATTGCAACAGTGGTGCTTATGAATGACTTTTAGTGAAACTGGAGTAAGGAGTGTGGGCTTTGGGGTGTTCAGTGTCTCAGCATTAACTCTGAGCGTTGGGGAGAGGGACGCATCCTGTTGCAGTGGAGCTCCTCTTTTTTGGTTCTGATCAGTGTAGTGTTGAGAGAGACAAAGCTCAAAATGCCTCAAGAATTGAATACCAATAAAGATTTTACAATTTGCTATGTGGCATAAATGCTTTGAATGCTGCATTTTGTCTACCAGTTGGCTTCTAGGTGCAATTCAAAATTCCCATTGTCAACTTAATGCCTTGTGGGACTCAAGACCTGGATATCTCAGGCCCCGTTCTCTCCCAATTGTTTTTGCCTGGCCATTACAATTAATGTAGAAGGAACTATTCATCTTACTTCCTCACCAATTTCCACCTTCAGAGGTATATCTTTTCAACTAGCTTTGAAACAGCCTCTCCTATGAGATCCAGAAGGATCATCGAAAGCTGGCTTTTTCAGCAAGTCTCAGTACTAGAATTTTTGGAAATTGTTCCTTCTTGTAGTGTTGGAGTTTATGAAATGAAATTATTTTGTTTATCTCCTGAGCTCCCCCATATTTTTCATTATATTGTGTTGTTATTAATATTGCATTTTAACCTTATTTATGAAAATGTAAATCAACAGAGCTGGTACTGATTGAAGCAGCATATGATGCCAGTAAATAAATAGATATCGCTTGAAAAGGAAGTTAATGGCTTTATATTGTTTTTTTATTATTATTATAATTTTTTACAATTTTACAATAAAAACCCCTTTCCCAATCCCTCCCAACCCTCCACAAAACCCTCCCCCATTCTTCCCAGAGCTAGATACAGAGTTAACTAAAACTTAGTAGAAAAAGCTTATAAACTCACATAAACCACAAACAAATATGATTATATCTAATGAGCAAATTGTTAAATACATTAACTCTATTATGTATAAAAAAAACAGAAAGAGAAAAAGAAGAAAAAAATAATAAAAATAATAATAAAAGGAAAAAAAGAGAAAAACTAAACTATTCTACACTTCTAAATAATATCTTAAACTTTAAATATAAATTATTCAAAAGCTAAATGATATTTTCTAATATCATACCTATATTGTATAAAATTTATCCATCTTTTCCACACCAAGAGATACTTCTCTTGCGATTGATCTTTCAAAAAAGCCGAAATTTTTGCCATTTCAGATAGGTAAGAAACTTTAAGAAACCATTCCTGCAAAGTAGGCAAAAATTCCTTCTTCCAATACTGTCCTATTAACAACCTTGCCGCTGTGATTAAGTTTAACATTAAAATAATTTCCTTGTTGTCACAATCAGAGACAATACCCAACAAGAACAAGTGTGGAGTAAATTTTATCCTTCTTTTAATGGCTTTATATTGTTGATGAATGTAAGGAATTAGATTTATTGGGAAACCCACAATTCTAGATTAATTAATTTATTGCATATGTGATCATTACCAGGTTTTCATGTGGTTTTCAAGTCACCAACTAGGTTTTGCTGTTTTCTATAGGTAAAGAATCTAACAGAAGAAATGGCAGTTTTGGATGAAACCATTGTGAAATTAACCAAAGAGAAGAAAGCCCTCCAAGAAGCTCATCAGCAAGCTCTTGACGATCTACAGGCTGAGGAAGACAAAGTCAACACCCTCACGAAAGCCAAAGCAAAACTGGAACAACAAGTTGATGATGTGAGAATTTGTTCTTGATTTTTCACTATGGGTTATCCCAATATAATTAAACACTGAGCCAATGTAATCAAACATTAAACTTATGGCTCTTGTAGTGTCATACATTCTTCTTCTTCTTTTTCTAATTTGGGGAATAAACTCACGTTCAGAATGTTTCATGTTCAGAATAGAATAGAATATTAAAACCTTAAAAACTCTGAATTACCATGAAATCTAATCATCTGCACAACAATGAGGAGACTCCCTCATATTTCCATTGACTATGTGAGAACAGAGAAGAAGGATCCTTTTTCTTTACAACCCAAAATACAGTAAATATACACTGGGGATATACATTAGGTGGGAGAATACAATAATGAAAACATCCATATCTCTGCTAAAAAAATGTCACACAGCATATCACAAGGAAAACATACTGTATAAATTGTCCATATGAGAGTCCAAGACTAACATTAAACTTCCGTTGCAGCTGGAAGGCTCTTTGGAACAAGAAAAGAAAATCCGCATGGATCTTGAAAGAGCCAAGAGAAAATTAGAAGGGGACTTGAAACTAGCTCAAGAATCTATTATGGATCTAGAAAATGATAAACTGCAGTTAGAAGAAAAACTGAAAAAGTATGTCATGCACACACTGTAGCTAAGCATTAAACTATAATTACAAGATTATTTTAATTGACTTGTCTCTTTGGTACATTTACAGGAAAGACTTTGAATACAGTCAACTACAAAGCAAAACTGAGGATGAACAAACTATGAGTATACAGCTGCAAAAGAAAATCAAGGAACTACAGGCATGAATTGTTTCCATCATATTTAAATTTTTGTTCCAGGTTATTGCGATTTAGTAACCACAATACATAGAATGTTTGGTTATAGTCAATCTTTCTTTAGAAGTGGGGATAATAATTATAAGGTTCTTGGGGAGAAATTGATATGTGGATAAAAGTACCAATCCAGTCTAAATATCTGGCTGACTGTGAAATCACAATAATAATAAGAATCAGCATCAGTCAATTGCAAAAGTCAGTTTTACTTAGAACATCTTATACATCCTGTGACGATACTTTAACAACACGAAACAACATCTATCTATCCCTCTTCTTTGGAAGGATTCAGTAAGTGATAAAAATGCCAAATCCAGTCTAAACATCTGACTGACTGGATGACATATCATAATAGTAATTGTCTTCCTTATAAAATTGAAATTTTACTGAATTAAGGCTTAATGCTAAAGTTAATGAGACTTGTTTGTTCCAGAGGTATATCTTTTCAGCAAATAGCTAATGCTAAAATTAATGCAATACAATCAACTTTAAATAGAAATCACTGAAGCAACTCTGCTATATCATGGTCTTTCATCTTTTTTTAATCCAACTCCTTATCATTAGATTGGTTCATATATCTATAGCTATCTATATCTATCTATCTATCTATCTATCTATCTATCTATCTATCTATCTATCTATCTATCTATATGCCTCATTAAATGTTCTGTCCATATTTTCCATTATATCTCTCACCTTCTGATGTCAAAAAGCCTACTGTTTCCCCCCACAATTATAGATGTTAGCTTTACTTTTTTTCCTTCCAATTCTTTCACCACAAGGCAGGATGTCTGTCAAAACCTCTGAAACATATCTTGACTTCTGGTGTCAAATACCTCTGACTTTCTTCAAAAAGTCTTAGTTGAACTGTTTAATTAATATTACTTAATTAATTTAGGTTGGGAACTCCTTAATGTCACTGCCCTTTTTGCTTATAAAACTCTTGAATAGTTTTCTTCATTGATGATTCTGCACTGAATTACCCCCTCCCCCCCAGTTGCTACTCTTAACTAGCAGAACCTTCTTCTCCACAGGCTCGTATTGAGGAACTGGAAGAAGAGATTGAGTCTGAAAGAGCAACTCGAGCAAAGGCAGAGAAGCAAAGGGCTGATTTGTCACGCGAACTAGAAGAAATCAGTGAGAGGCTCGAAGAAGCTGGAGGGGCCACCTCTACCCAGATTGAACTCAATAAAAAACGGGAAGCGGAATTCCAAAAAATGAGGCGGGATCTGGAGGAATCTGCCCTGCAGCATGAAGCCACTGTTGCAGCTCTTCGCAAAAAGCACGCAGACAGCACAGCTGAGCTTGGGGAACAAATTGATAATCTTCAACGTGTCAAGCAAAAGTTGGAGAAGGAGAAGAGTGAGCTTAAAATGGAAACTGATGACCTGGCCAGTAACCTGGAGTCTGTTTCCAAATCTAAGGTATTTGAAAATAAAATCCAATAGTAATCCCAGAATGTAGATTCTTGGTTATACCCAGCTGTGTAACACAAAGACATATATGTATAAGAAATCATCTTAATTCTGTGTATTACAGGCAAATCTAGAGAAAATGTGTCGCACATTAGAGGACCAGCTTAGTGAATTAAAAGTCAAGTCTGAGGAAAACCAGAGATCAGTCAATGATCTGACTGCACAAAAAGCTCGTCTACAGACTGAATCAGGTAAGGAAAACATTGAAAATGGACCAAAATGCAAATAATGGCTATTCCAAACCATTTTTTCCTCATCAATTGATCGTAAGTGGGAGGCATTAAATCTACATGTTCCCACTCATTTTATCTACAGTTTATTTTTACACCAAGACCTGAAACCGTAGAGATACTAATTCATGCAGCTGCACTAATTTAAGTTCAAGTACTTCATTTCATTCATGACAATAAAATATTTTTGATGAAGAAGTAGTCCTTAAAATTCTTTGGAAAATTGTTGATAACCTTATCATAGCCTGATACTGAAGTAACAGAAGAAGGCAAATGGTAAACTATCATGTCAACTTATATAAGAATGAAATAAGAAAATGTGATTCTGATTCACACATTCGAAGCTTTATTTGTGCTAGGAGAAACTCCACAGTTTATACTGAATGCCCTGCTAAGCCTTGAAATGTGTAGTTTGATAATAAGTATCATGCATTTTGCTCAAGAAGGAAGAACAGCATGTCTGACTTATTTATTTCATATATCTGATATAATTTCTATATGGCAATATATTTCACACCAGTGAGATGGGAGATATGTGGGAAGGACTTTCATAAATCAGAACAATTATATCAAGTGGCAGGATCTGGTTTCTGTTGTTTGGTCTCAGAAGTTAAATTGTTTGGGCTTGGTTAAGTGTTGGGAGATCACTAGGAAAATCTTTCCTAGTCCTGGAAGAAGCCAGTGGCAAACAATCTTTATGATTTTACAAACTCTTCATGGAGACTCATTGGTGTCTCCATAAAGTCAAAAGAAGTTGGACTTGACACAAAGGAGATTTTAACTGGTATTGCTTCCAGGGATCTATATTTAATTAAATATGTATTCTTCTTGCTTAAAGAATAAAATTATTTTAAAATCTTCAAAGGTGAATTGTCACGTCAACTTGAGGAGAAGGAGAGCATAATATCACAGCTTTCCAGAAGCAAGCAAGCATTTACTCAGCAAATAGAAGAGCTGAAGAGGCAGCTAGAGGAAGAAACCAAGGTATTCATTCATAAACAGAAAATGCTGTGCAATATTTTTCATAGGTTATTAAACACAATGGCACCATCATTTTCAACACTTGAGCCATGTTTGGCAACAGGCACTCTGTCTTCCAATGTGCAATTTTGTCATGATGAGTTATTGATAAGAGTTTATTTAACAGAATTGAGGTGACCCCTTAATGAACAGAAATCTTGTCATGCATCATAATTGAATCAAATGCTTGACATGTTTAAGTTCTGAGACTTATTTCCTCACATGCTTATCTACATAAAGTCTCATAGAAATCAGTGGAAATTATTTTTCAGTAGACAGGCATAGGATTTACTGTTGATGCATTTCAATTTTAAACCCCCTTAACCTGTCAAGTATGAATTCAGTACTTGAGAATACCAAGAACCTTTTTGATTTAATCTGTCCAATTATACATACATTGCTGAATTAAAATATTAACTCAAGCTCATCATGATAATACCTTGCATTGCTTATAGATATTTTCTACAACAGGGAGCCCACATTTTCAAGAAAGGAAGCTAATTTTCTTGTAAACTACATTATTATAAGAAATTCCAAAGTGTTGGGATACATTCTTGGACGTTCATGGAGAAAGCTTGAGTAGTGTGCCTTGCATTCTCATGACAATTTGAGACAAAGTTCTTTGCACAAAGTATATAAAATATAAGCATTAATGCTTGCGTATGAAGTTTGTACCATGCCTACAGTGAATACATGTTATAATCTGAATTCAGGAATGTCATGGTGTACTGTTAATTCTTAGGCAAAGAATGCATTGGCACATGCTTTACAATCTGCTCGGCATGACTGTGACTTGCTCCGAGAACAATATGAAGAAGAACAAGAAGCCAAGAGTGAACTTCAGCGTGCCCTGTCCAAAGCCAATGGAGAAGTTGCTCAGTGGAGAACCAAATATGAAACAGATGCTATTCAACGCACAGAAGAGCTAGAAGAGGCGAAGTAAGAGAGGAGTGAGGAAAAGTGACAAACTAATACTATTTTTACATACAGTACTAGCTTTCCAACTTTTATGCAATCAAATTATCCATTTGTGTGAACATTCCAAAAAATAAAAATAAGATGCAATGCCTGGTTGACATCAGACTATTAACATGGTTTACAAACTGTAGCTTATTTTCCACTAAATTAGAACCATACAGTTAACTTAGTGTAATGTGTGATTCCAGCTACTGTATTTAGCTTTGCTATTAGAGAAGTTTACTAACCACAAAATTCTCCAAGCATACAGTTATATGTTAAGCAATACTCTACCAGACAAAACTGATTTGTAGAGAACCTAAATACCTGATGGAACATCATTATTTCAATCTGACTTCTTTAAGGAAAAAACTTGCTCAACGACTTCAAGAAGCAGAAGAGCAAGTTGAAGCTGTGAACTCCAAATGTGCCTCTTTGGAGAAAACAAAGCAGAGACTGCTTTGTGAAGTGGAAGACCTAATGGTGGATGTTGAAAGGGCAAATGCACAGGCAGCTGCTCTAGACAAAAAACAGAGAAATTTTGACAAGGTATATTTTGGTGTATTACAATTTTAAAAAGTCTATTGCCAACAGAGGTATGACTAGATTTGAGGAATGGAGGCATAGTGTGTAAATATAGAATGTGGATTTTGTAAACCTGAATTTAGGATTTAGATTATACAGTAGTGTAAACTTAGTTAATATCATTCTCAGATCCTCTCTCTGTGTACTAACCTGTACATAAGCAAGCCAGGGTTATTATTCAATCGTCAACAATTTGTGTTAGTTTCATCTGCACCTTCTTAGCTTAATTGAGATACCATTAGCTGGTGTGTTCAGACCATACTATGGGATACGCAAGTCATATCTTGACTTGTTTAGGATTAAGGGTATTACCTGCCACTGTAAGATCAGTGGGGTTTAAGAAAGTGATGTGTAGGTAGAAATGCTACTGAAATGCTGGACAGATTTAGCAGAGGAAAAAAGCAGACAAAATCAGCACTATAGTAACTGACTCAAACATATCGGATATTAAGATTTTGGCAGAATGGAAGACCAAGTATGAGGAGAGCCAGTCAGAACTGGAAAGTTCCTTAAAAGAAGCTCGCTCTTTGAGTACTGAACTTTTCAAAATGAAAAATGCCTACGAAGAAACATTAGATCAGCTGGAGACAATCAAGAGAGAAAACAAGAATTTGCAACGTAAGTACCATATCTTGGTGTTTTGTTGGCATTTTAACTCTAACAAGTACAGACAGGCTGTATAGGTAGTCCTCAACATACAACCACAATTGGGACTGGAGGTTTCACCATTACATGAGGCAGTGAGTCTCACATCCAATTTTACAACCTTTCTTCTAAATCAGTGTTTCCCAAACTTGACAATTTTAAGGCATGAGGACTTCAACTCCCAGAATTCCACAGCCAGCAACGCTGGCTGTGGAATTCTGGGAGTTGAAGTCCACATGCCTTAAAATTGTCAAGTTTGGGAAACACTGTTCTAAATCATTGCAATTGTTAAGCAAATCTGGTGTCCACCATTGATTTTGCTTGTCAGAAGCTGGATAGGAAAGTTGCAAATAGTGATCACATGACCCTGGGACACTGCAAGTGTCATAATTACATGCCAGTTGCCAAGCACCTGGATTTTGATCACATAACCATGGAGACACTATGACAATCGTTAAGTGCGACGACCAGTATTAAGTCCACTTTTTTAGCGCCTTTGTAACTTTGGTCACTAAACAAATGATTGTAAATCATTGACTACCTGCCTTATTCAAGACAGAATTTTTCCCTTGTGAAACCTTTATGATGTGAAGAATTATTACTGGAATAACTGCCAAGTTGGGTTTGACTTTGTGTATGAAAACTTGAAAGATTATTTAGGCAAAAGTTAATGAAGACAAAAGACCATCCAGCACTATAGTCTGCATTGAAAACTGCCAAATTTCACCGTGTTCTCAATTCCATACCAGGAGTCATCGAGGCTAAAATAAAGTGCCCTTGCCTAATAGTTCTGCTTTCAGCAATGATGACTTCTTTCAGGGATGCAATAATGAATCAAATTAATTTTGCATAATCTATCTGAGCAGTTCAACCTTTTCCATGATTATTGTCCCATGAATAGTTGTTTGGTATATTTGGAACCGAGGATGAAAATGCAGACCCTTTTGGGATGACAGAAAAAGGCATCAATCTCAGCTCTGCTTAAGCCTGTTTATGGTCACAGGCAGATTGCTCTTCTTTTATTCATTTAATCAACTATTTGTGTGCTTTAATATTTTGCAGAAGAAATTGCTGATCTCACAGAACAAATTGCTCAAAATGGCAAGTTTATCCATGAACTTGAGAAAGCCAAGAAACAGATAGAGGTAGAGAAATCTGAGATGCAGATGGCTTTGGAGGAAGCAGAGGTAAGAAGTTAAAGATGGATTTTTTTAAAAAAAAGGTTGTTAAGTACACTTTTATAAGTGTCTTTTTGAGGGGGACCTGAAAATGTAATTCACAGCAGTTATTTAATTCTGTGTTGTATACCCATTCATTTACAAAAAAACCCCTTCCATTTTGATGCCAGCTCATTTTACAGTGTTCTTCTAAAAAGAGTCTCAAAGTTTCTCAAACCCAGTCTCCATACACATTTATTTTCCAATAGGCAGCTCTTGAACATGAGGAAGCCAAAATTCTCCGCATTCAGCTTGAATTGACCCAGGTTAAATCTGAGATTGATAGGAAGATTGCAGAGAAAGAAGAAGAAATTGATCAGATTAAGAGGAACAACCAAAGGACTGTGGAAACCATGCAAAGTGCCTTGGATGCAGAAATCCGGAGTAGAAATGAGGCTATAAGGATTAAGAAGAAGATGGAAGGTGATCTAAATGAAATGGAAATCCAGCTGAGCCATGCCAATCGCCTTGCAGCTGAGACACAGAAACATCTGCGGAATGTTCAAGGACAGCTCAAAGTACTTTCCATCAATTAATGTTTTATATGAATAATCAAAATTATTGGCCCAAGGATCACCCCTGTTAAATACTATTCTTGCTTGAAATTAGGACACACAGCTACATCTGGATGATGCTCTCCGAGGCCAAGAAGATCTAAAAGAGCAATTGGCCATGGTTGAACGCAGAGCTAATCTGATGCAGGCTGAGATTGAGGAACTCCGAGCAGCTCTGGAACAGACAGAGAGAGGAAGGAAGATTGCTGAACAAGAGCTTATTGATGCTACTGAGCGGGTGCAGCTTTTGCATACTCAGGTATGGATGGCGTCATGATAGCATTATAAGAATTGTCTCGCAAAACCTTGTCTATCATGGAGTGTCCAACATTGGCCTACAAGATGCTCAAAAGTATAGCACAGTGGTTCTTAACCTTTTTAATGCCATGACCCCCAACCGGTCATAAGTCGAGGACTAAACCGGTTGTAAGTCGAGGACTACCCAACCGGTCATAAGTCGAGGACTTTCCCTGCCCGGGAGCATCACGCATGCATGGTGCCGCCCCCTGCGCCGGCTGAGGCATAGCTGGCAAGCGGCAGAGACGGAGCAGGCCGACCACTGGCTGGGCCACCAGCTGGCCCAGCCCAAGGGAGGTAAGGCACCCGCCGGAAAAGGAGAAAAAATGGCAGACAGCCTTGCTTGGTGTCCCCCGTGAAATGGTCGATCGACCCCAAATGGGGTCGCAACCCATAGGTTGAGAACCGCTGGTATAGCATGATGGATATAGCTATTCTGTTGTTTATTTTCACAACAAGAATACTGAGTCTAAGTTTGGAAGACATAACCCTAATAATTACTAGGAATTGTTGCAAAAATATTCAGATACATTTTCACTCTCTCTTCTTTAGAACACTAGTCTCATTAACACAAAGAAGAAGCTGGAAGTTGATATTTCTCAGCTTCAAGGTGAAGTGGAAGATGCCATCAAAGAGGCCAGAAATGCAGAGGAAAAGGCAAAGAAGGCCATCACAGATGTAAGTCTCATTTTTACCGCATGCAAAACAATCTTCTCAAATCAGACAACCTACTTTTCAAAGCTTATTCTGGAAAAAAAAATGAGACTTTTGCAGATGGTTTAGGCATTCATTATTAATGTAAGTAATCTTGTACAGAAATCTAGTGGGAAGTCCCAACTGTGTAGCTCACTTTGTTTGCTTGTTTGTTTACAGAATTTATAGGCCACTCCAATTGACTTATTAGTCCCCAAATCCATAACTTGGGTAAAACCAGAAAAAGATGACAAAATCAAGTTAATATTTACAATTACATAAATCAAGACTAAAAACCACAATACAGCTGTAAATCTAGACATTCAAAGCCAAGGTTAAACCCCTTAAATTCACCGAGAAAAGGAATAATTTATCAAGCTGGTTATGGGATGCTCATTCCTGATTCCCAAGTTGACCTTCTCATCTTTATTTTATATGGATTGACTTTGGCTATTTGTTGATCTACTGCTTATGTTTCAAGGCGGCTATGATGGCAGAGGAGCTGAAGAAAGAGCAAGACACCAGTGCCCACCTGGAAAGAATGAAGAAGAACCTGGATCAGACAGTAAAGGATCTCCAGCTTCGTCTGGACGAGGCAGAACAACTCGCCCTGAAAGGGGGAAAGAAACAGATTCAGAAGATGGAGGCCAGGGTAAACACTGGGGTTCAGAGCTGTGGCACATATAGCTAATAACTTCTGGCAGCATATATCTCTTCAGAGACTCTGCTATTATATGTTCAAGGTCAAATTGTATCATTTCAACTCTAGATCCGAGAGCTAGAGTCTGAACTTGAGGGAGAGCAGAAGCGAGCTACGGAAGCCATCAAAGGTATTCGCAAATATGAACGGCGAGTCAAAGAATTAACTTTCCAGGTAAGAGGAAAGGAAGTAGTTGGTTCACAGCAATTCTTTCCTTTGTGTATGCTAACATTTTGTCACATTTCTAGGGTGAGGAGGACAGGAAGAATGTGATCAGACTACAAGATTTAGTGGATAAACTTCAGTTGAAAGTGAAATCCTACAAGAGACAAGCAGAGGAGGCTGTGAGTTATTTATACTTTTTGGGCATTTAAAAACACCAACAACTGGGTTTCAAAATTGAAATGAGAACCATATTCATACATTGCCTTTTCAGGCTAACGTGTTTGTGTGTGTTTGTGTGATTCTTGTTTGATTATAGGATGAACAGGCCAACGTTCACCTCTCCAAATTCAGGAAAACACAACATGAGCTGGAAGAGGCTGAGGAAAGGGCTGATATTGCTGAATCTCAGGTCAATAAGCTCCGAGCAAAATCCAGAGAAGTTTCTACTACAAAGGTAAATGCCTCTTTTGTCTAGTGCTCAACCATTTTTTTCTACACAAAGGATAAGTGGCATTACAGCAGGAATGAAAGGAATCTGACTTCTTAGGAAAATTCTGGAGCGTTTTCATTAGAAATCTATATATAACTAAAACTCTGGTTGTCATGAAATGGTGAAATGATGCATCATAGAGCAATCATTTTTTAACAAGGTAATTCAAATAGGCTAATTTACAGAATGTGTCCAAAACCTGGGACCCATGACCCAGAGAGCATGAAATTTAAGAAAATTGTGTTTGCTTCAGTGCTACTGGCTCTTGCTCGGCTGATGTTGCAGTCACATGATTTTCATTTTCAACATTCCATGACAGTTTCTCAGCCAATTTAGCAATCCCTTACTCCCTCCCTCACCCAGCAACAGCCACTTACCAGCCACTTCTCTGTCCTACGTAGAAAAGATACATAGTGAGATGGTTGGAGGAAAAATATCCTTTATACAAATCATCCTTAGAAAATAGGGGAATAAATGTCAATCTTTCTGAAAGTTAGCAGAATTTAATTTAATTTCAGCTAATAATTTCTGCCAGCATATTTTCATCTGTGCCTCAATAGAGCAGATCCAAGCAATCTCCAGGCATAAAAGAACATTAGATGCACCCCGGGAGACATGCAGCACTGCTCTTATAGATTGAATTTGAGTTGCTTCAAGAGCAAGTAGATTTTTATAATATGCAAAACTTCACACAATAAAGGAAAAGGTTCAATACTCCAGCCTGAAGAATTTGACTCCAGCAGGGAGGTAATTATTGCCTCTGCGGTATGCAATTTGTATGATTGCATTGGTTCAAGCAGCCATGTCGGGCAGTCATGGTTTTGCTTGCTTCTTCCTTTAGGCAGAAAATTGAACGATGATTCAAAGTTATTTGAAGTCCTTAACTTATTTAGTAAAAGCATTGGTTAGCTTCCCGTAGTGAATGCTGTTACTGCACCTTTTCCCAAACAAAATATTCTAACTCTGGGTATGCTGAGAATATTAAAGGTTTACCTGGGCAAGCAGTTAGAAATGCTCCCCTGATTTATTTTAGCTCTTTGCTGGATAGCTAGGCTTGTGAAGCCACAACTAGAACAGCCATTCATTTGTACAAATATACGCAGGGGAGAAGTAGTATGGATAATGCCAGTCTATTCAAAATATATGCACACAAGCTTGTTCCACATTATCTCTCAGTATCAAAGGCTGCAAAGGCTGGATCAAGCTTATGCATGTAGAACTCTACATTTGGGCTGCATTGAATACCACCTGCAGGATGTGCGGATAAGATAATCCCAATATGTAGATGTAAGTCTTACTTCAGACCATATGCTGACTTTGCACCTAAGCAGGGTGAAAGCCAGTTGGAATCCCCAGGAAGGCAGAATTGAAGCCAGTCTGCCAGTCTTGGGTGTGTGGCCTCTCTGCATGGGACAGTGATATTTTACACAAACGTGGCTTACAGAAAAGATACAGGTCAGACTATGCCACTTTTCATTCTTTAATATTTTCAGCTCACATGCAAGAGGGCAAATGAAGCAAAGTTACGAGTCTTGTTTATGTCTCTTTTTACTAAGATAAAATGGCACCAACTATATCCTGCCTTTACCTGAACTGTTGCAATACATCTGTCTTGGGGTAAGGGAGTGAAGCTGCAGCACCCCTCTGTTTGCAGACCTGGAGGCACACAACTTTGCTTATTTACATTGAGAAAACCTTGTATGAGGATAGATTCTACACAAAAAATGTAGCTGTAGTGATATTTTGCTTTAATCCTTAAAGTATATATGCATATAAAGTATATATACCAACTTTATATATATATATATATACCAACTTTATTTTTGTTTGTTTGTTTCTGGCAGGTTGTAATAGAAAGTGAAGAATGAATCCATTGCTGGACTGAAGATGGGAATATATGCAAAATGCATATGTCTTCCTGATCTTTTTTGAAAATTGTAGTAATCTTTCCTTAGTCTGACCAGTAGAAAATAAATTGTGCTTTACTTAACAACTAAGAGATTTTTGTTTTCTTTCTGAATATGGTGCGGTTTCTATTTGCTAATGTTTGATATGTTCCTTTGTATGACATATTAAGAGTTACACTCCAAATATCAGTGGAGACAATTTATTTTTCACATATTGTATATGTATTTTATTTTCCCTTGCTCTCATATAACTGTTTACCTTTCCCCCAATATATATGCAAAGTCTGTCTAATTATACCATTCCAGCAAAATCCTCCTCCTCCTCAATCTCACACTGCAGTTTATTTGTTTACCTGTAGATGGAGCTATAGTCACCAGTGACACCAGTCTCAATGCTGACAAACTGATTTTAGTCTGAGGGGGATGAAAAGAAGCACTGTAAAGGCAAGAAATTAACACAAGTGGATTAACAGCACAGAAGGAAAGGAGGAGTGGGATGAACACAGATGCTGCACTTTTTGTTCAGAACAAATGGAAGAAAGAACTTTTCTTTCATTTCCCAAAGGGAAAAAAAGCACAGCTTTGTTTGTTTACAGAGAGGCCTATCCATGTCATAATAGTCTCCTCTACGATTATCAAGAAAAAAAGAGTCAAAATTCCCCCCCCCCACACACACACCTCGCCCTTTTTGGAATAAAGAAGAATGAAAGGAGGGAGTGGCAGAGAGAAAGACAGAGAAGTGGTTGAGGAAATGAAAAGACAACAGTCCACACTACGTGGGCACAAATACTGGGAGTGAAGAGGCTGAAGGAGAGGGGCTTTCCTGAGCAACCCCAAGGTTCCCCTCCTTTCCCCCCCTCTCACTTCATTCACATTTCCTGCAGCTCTCTCTGAAATATCAATGCAAATTATGCCTCAGCTTTGTGTCCTGTTCTCTTAAGAGTCACAAACAACATTTAGAACTCTGATTATATAAACACTGCATGACTGAATCCACATATCAGCAAAGAGATCCAGTATAACTATTGATGTATGTATGTCACTGTCCCTCACAATTTAGCCACTGCAAGAGGCAATGAGAACAACGGGTTTTTCTTTCACTCCCCCTTTGTCTATCACTCTGCCTAGATTGCTGGTTTTAGGTTACTTACTTTTACCTTTGTTACCAAATTCAGACACACTGAATTGCTGCTCCCTGAGTCTCCTCTTGATAGGATGAAGTTACCTAGATGCTAGGCTTTGCTTGTCCCTATTGTGTATTTCTTTTAAATCAGTCTCCTTTCTGTTCTTATGGTTAGTTATTGCTCAGATTAGACTACACTTCTAAAGAACTCATATTTTCATGCACACTGTTCCTATCTCTCACTCCCACCCCACAGGGTGGATCCCCACTCTACATTATCATAAAAAAGCTGCTTAGAACATGGAATGGAGAGATGATGACAATGTAATATATATGTTTTAGACTAAGATGGAGCACACACTGGGCTAGGGTACCAAAGCTTAGGAGGTGCCAACATTGCTATGGCTCTAAATCATTCTAAAAGTAGCAATCTTTGCATCATCAGGAGGTGGCACTATCATTCAATGTGGCCTAGGGAGGTACCATATATCCTTGCACTGGCACCGGTTTTAGACCATGAATTAAAATTTGCTTCTAACATCTGAAATCCTTTTGTAGCACTTCCCACTCTTCCACTATAGCAAATCTGTTGAAAAGGATAGCGCATCGCTTCATCTGTGGAATTACTTCCTTAGGAATCAATGTGAGAGCCCTGCTCAGTTATTGTGGATGTGTGACAGCATTACAAGAAAACATTTTCCTCAAGATGGGCCTCACTGCAGCTTTGATTCCTAGTATAGAAACCTAAGAGACAGCAAGTACTGTAGCTGCTGAGAGGGAGAGTGAAACTTGACAAGGTTATATTGTCTTACATAGAAAGGATATATGCCTGAGCCAGTAAGCTAACTATAGGCAGTCTTAGAGATTTCTTGATATAGTTAATGTAACTTTAATAGACATGCAAGACATTCCACAGGAGGTTGTCTGCTGCATGTTAAAATGGACCATGATGTCATAATACTATTGATAACACAGTTTTAAAAAGTCAGACCCTATTCATCTAAGCAATCATATAAACTTATCAATTGCCACAAATAATATCCATTTGTAAAATATCCTGCTGATTTATTATAGGAGAACGTCTACAAAAAGGTTCTTTACTATAAATGTGGATTAATTTGATGTAGATAGATATTTTTGCCCCTAACATAAGCATTTCACCATGTCTTATATAGATTTATCAGTAGACTTAAGAATGTAGGTTAGGAGTAAGACTGTCAATGACTGTTACAATGGAGAAGCTGAAAAGTATGATAGCATAACATTTACTTAAGCCGTCTTCAAACTTAAGAGAGAGAGAGAGAGAGAGAGAGAGAGAGAGAGAGAGAGAGAGAGAGAGAGAGAGAGAGAGAGAGAGAGAGACTGTTTGCAGTCTACAACTGATGCTGGATGGACAAGTATTATTGGTGGGAAAAATGGCTTTTCATAAGATTTGTTTAGTAACCCAATTGCATCCATCTACAGGGCAGAGACCTGGCCTCTATGACTTATGTGCTGGTACTGTATATCTAAAAGGTGGGTTATCGTAATGTGCAAAATGCACTTTTTGTAGAGCAGCCAATAAAGATGGCCTAGAAATTAGAATGTCCCAGAATTTGGCAGCAAACATAGTGAGTAATGCCTCCTTGAAGGTCTCACATGGCTCCCACGTTTAAAGAGCTTCACTGGTTGCTGGTTGTCTTCCAAGTCTGAGTTATGATGGTTGGGGGCAATCCTCTCTTTTCAACTATCTGAAATCAGGCTGGTTGTTATAAAACAGAGCAGAGTATTTCTCTTTGCTGTTCCTCTCTGTTTTATTCCTCTCTTTCACGCAATGTCTTTTGCAGTGCAAGAATTGTTCTGATTTGTTCCTGACTTTGGGTAAATGACTCCAGAAGCTTTGTCTGAAGCACGGGTGTCAAACTCGATCACGTCACATGACGTATCATGACGTATCGTGACTTTTTTGCCTTTGCGGATCCAGGGTGGGCATGGCCTGCGCAGTGATGCATCCGGCCCGTAAGCCGTCAGTTTGACACCCCTGGCCTGAAGAATGGAGTAAATTATTTTAAATATTAAATATGATTCTGAAGGAAGTAAATAATGAAGTCACACACTTTCTATGGACTTCCTCTGCTTTGAAACTTACAAAGTACTTCCATTGAAGTTGCATAAGAAACAATAAGTAAATCATTCTTTATTTCAGTGAAATCAAAAATATTGCACCTATTACTTATCCCAATTTGGATTCAAGAATTTAGGAAAGAAATGTTTACTGCTTTTCATGGTTGACTCAAGTCCCTAAGGACAGAGGAATTTGCATATTTATCACCTGTGAAGCAAATAATTGACAACAGGGAGCTATAGAAAGAACAGAACATTACAATTCCCCAGAGTGAGAACAATTAATCAGTGGAACGACTTGCCTTCAGAAGTTGTGGATGCTCCAACACCAGAAGTTTTTAACAAGAGATTGGACAGCCATTTGTCCGTAATGGTGCAGAGTCTCCTGCTTGAGCAAGGGGTTGGACTAGAAGACCTCCAAGGTCCCTTCCAACACTGTATTCTGTTATTCCATTACTGTGTCTGCTTCTCCTGTTTTCAGAGTATAGTAGTTGCCATTGTGCTTAAATAGTGTGTATTAACATCTCTAAACACTGGGTGGTATGCAAGAATCTTAAATGGTGAAAGCATAAACAATAACCTTAAAATAAGGTATAGAAATGTTAGTATCATAAGATTCACATGTTATATGGACCTGAATTGTACTCTTTTTCTATAATGAAAAGATGCTTTCATTTGATGTGCAATAAATAGTGTGAGAAAATCAAACCCAACAAAATCTAGTCATAGTCCATCCAGTCTGAATCTCCTGAAGGAAGTTGACCAATTTTAGCCAATCATACACAGCAACTTTTCCCATTTTAGGACTACCTGCCTAATAGACAAACTTGCTTTCAGTTTCTTTAGGATGCTTTTGTATCACAACTAGCATTTTGGACCTGAGATCCACAATGTAGTATCTGGAGGTATTGATGTGTACAAATCTCTTTGGCTTCTGATTTTCTTATGTTAAATTTTTATTTCAACTAAAAAAAAGCTGCCATACTGCAAAGCATTAGGGTAGATAAGCAATATAATCATTATGACCATCATGAGATTTTTCTGTACATAATTCAAGGTTTCATACAATAATGCTATGCTTTTAATTGAGGACAATCTTTACATTAATAAAAAAGGTTAGCATCATAGGAATTTTCTGAAATACCACATACTTACCTCTCCCCCCCCCAACATACTCTCACAGTAGTTCCTGCTTCAAAAGTAGGGGACTGCGGTATTCTAGGCCAGAAGTTTTCAAGACACAAATGGAGGAATGTCTACTTATCTGCCTTTGAACAGGGGGCAAAGATAGACTACCAAGCAAACCTGCTAAAATGAATTACAGTACACATAACTTTGAACTTGAATGGCAATTGCTAAGTTCTAAAATACAATGAACCTGCAATTTGATGGATGTTGGTTTAGCAGTTTGGGGATTTAATGGACAGGATCTGCTGACTGAGAGAGTTCCTGCCACATCCCTGGCCTGCTTTTCAATTCTACTGTACGCTTTTCTACTTCTGGGAACTGTTCTGCCTCTTAGATCAACCAAGTGAATCTAAGAGCCAGTGTTTCTGGCTCTTGTGCTTCCAAACATGCTCTCAACCTCCATTTGGCTTCTTGTCTGTGATGATTCATTTTGCCTGAATAGTCACAGCTCATGCTGCTTTGTGATCTTTGGCTGAGACCTGAATGCCTTTTTCACACTTTTGATACAATTATTTCTGGGCTTGAAAAATCCTGTTTCTCAATAAATGGAGTCTTGGCTTTAACCGGCCTTCCTTCCGCCCATTAGTTCCCATGGGTCCATTAAACTGAAGGCTCACTGTACTCTAATTGACAGGTCTGATCCTTCAGAGAAAGTGAGATTATTCTTGGCTCCTTTTGCACTATTACTTCCCAGCCGCTTCTTAGACTGTGATCAGCTGTGATCGGCTTTCTTTTATTCTGGATTTTTTTCACTAGTGATTTATAGACTCTCGAAGTGCCATCTTGCTATTTCTATGCAATATAAGGCAGCCTTTGTGAATTATTATCATACTGATGGCTGAGTGGCAGTGTAAGATGGCGTAAATCATCAGTGAGGAACTCTTCATAATGTTATGCTTTTCAGCTTTTTTGTTTGCTTGCATGTAGAACATCCTTAAGTGTTTTATTGTGGATAAAAGCACCATATATCTCCACATCGCTGAAGGGGTAGTGAGAGGATATGTCCCATTTGCCTTGTCACTTCTCTACCTTTTCCCACTCCCTGATCCTTTATTCATTTCGCTTAATACAGTGATAGCTGTGAGCATCCAAGTTGTGAAGTCATGTCCGACCCATCGCGACCTAATGGACAACGTTCCTCCAGGCCTTCCTGTCCTCTACCATCTTCTGGAGTCCATTTAAGCTCACGCCTACTGCTTCAATGACTCCATCCAGCCACCTCATTCTCTGTCGTCCCCTTCTTCTATTGCCCTCAATCTTTCCCAGCATTAGGCTCTTCTCCAGTGAGTCCTTCCTTCTCATTAGGTGGCCAAAGTACTTGAGTTTCAACTTCAGGATCTGGCCTTCTAAAGAGCAGTCAGGGTTGATCTCCTCTAGGACTGACCGGTTTGAACGCCTTGCAGTCAAGTTGTACATACAAGGGATTAGAATCTGCCCTCGCACCAGTCCAGGCCCAAATGGTTCTGTTGCAATAGCTACCCAGCACCAAAGTCTTTGCATTCCTCTTGATCAATATATAATCTTATCTGCACATCTGCCCTACCACGAAACTAGTGAACCTGATTCCTAAAGAGTGCAGGAGTGCCTTTAAGTTTCAAATTGGAAGAAAATTATAGCTAATTCCAAAAAGATGAAAGCGCTATTAAGAAGCAAGCACAAAAGCCAGGTGGATCTCTGTTGGAAAGAGATGTATATTGGGTGTGTGTTAAACTTGTGTGTGTGTGTGTGTGTTAAAATTGTTCCCAAAGTGGTCAGAATGGATAAGCATCCTGGGAAAAATTGCCTGCCCCTTGCAGACTTCTTTCAATCAACAAAGAACGGAGACAGCACAAGATGTTTTAGATTTTAGTCCTTTGAAGTTTCTTGGATTTTCAGTGAATTCTATTCGTTTCAATGACCCTATGTCCTATGCTTGTACCAATTTATCTGCAAGGAAAAATCAAGAGCTGAAACATTGGGTGATATCAGATAGTGTGTTACTTCAGTCTACCTTATTGTGACTATAATGCATGAAGGCTGGAAGGACATAATTATCAGAACTCCTCCATTTCCAAGGACCATTGTCCCATGCAGAATAAATTATTTGTCTGGGTTATGTTAGTAATTGTGTCATCTCAGACCAGGAAATTAGCTCCATTTAATGATCAACTCAGTAGACCAGACCAGGAAGTTGGTTATGTTCATATGGATTATAATAACAGAACCTTGCAAGTATGATTGAGCTATACCTTCTCTTTCTTACAGTTCAGTGAATTATGCAGGTATCTGCCTGAGTCACTTCTGGACATTCAAGTCTTAAAAAATGCTTCAGCTCTTCTTGCCTAGGTAACCGCTCTTATATATCTCATCAAAATAATCTTCCTTACTCTATACAAATGAAGATATTTAGCAGGGCCTAGGTATATACCCATAAACCTCTCCCTGAAAGTAGGTATTACTGAAATAATACCTGAACAATAATGCCCATTCAGTTTACCTACTGTACTTTACAAGAGCAAAATCATATAAAGTGGACAACGACAACGACTTTTGCTTGTCACTTGATTATTTTTCTATTCTTACATTTTATTAAAAATTGACACACACTGTTGGAGAGAAACTGTCCGAGCCAGGGGGAGGAGTAAAAGGGGAAATTAGTCTGGAATCCCTATATGAACACAACAGGGCAAAGTCTGACACCTTCCCTCCCCAGTGCTGTTGAACCTTAGCTAGTCTTGCCCAAGTGCAAACCAACAGAATGAGAAAATTATAGGCTTGAGCAATAAAATAGCTAATTGAACTTTTCACATGTGGATCTGGTTCTTCATGCCTGACACAAACATACCCATTAATACAGCAGTCTCTTTCACAATGCCACTTTCACAAATGCAGCTTCATGCGCACATTCACCTACCACTTCCATGGGCCAGTCCTTACAGGGCTCTGGACAGGCTGCAGACTGGGAGTTGGGAAGTTGGGAGTTGAGCATGGAGAAAAAGGAACTTCATCTGGCATCTTTACTACATGGGGTATGGTCCCCCATTCACAAACATATTAAAACCTAAGAAGGTTAGACCAGGGGTCTTAAAACTTGGCCATTTTATGACTTGTGGACTTGTGGACTCCCAGAATTCCTCAGCCAGGCATGGTGGCTGAGGAATTCTGAGAGTTGAAGTCCACAAGTCATAAAAGAGCCAAGTTTGAAGACCCCTGGGTTAGACTATCAAGACCATCCTAAGTTGATTTGCTTTCATTTTGAAGAATCGTTTTTTTAAAAAATATAAATAATTACCAGAGAAGCCAAAGCCAATGGAAAGAGAATAAATGATCCATCAAAATAATTTCTATGCATATTAGTATACTATATTAATAAATAAAGATTAATAAATAAAAAGCTCCACCACTTATTTAAATCATAGACTGTATTTTTAACTAGCTGTACAGCTACCTGCTTTTGACCACTAGAGGGACATCCAGTCCATGAGATCTCTGTCTTTTTTTTTTCTGTGACAGTCTTTGTCAATCCTCTCATCACCATCTTTCTTCAACCCCTGAACCTTCAATTCTTGCTTTTTCAACATAAAAACAAAACATTCTAAAGGTTTAGAGATTAGCCAGATGTATTCCAATTTTTATAGTTAGCAGTAGCCCATTGCTTTGCATTAAAAACTTATATGAATATATGGAGTAACTTCAATTTCTTGGCATTTTCTCAATGTTGAATTATATTTATTTATGTATGTATGTATTTACAAATAACGCAAGACAGCAAAGATATCAAACACAACTTCCTTCTCTTATTTTCTCCACAATCACAACCCTGTGAAGTGGGTTGGGCTGAGAGTGAGTATTTGTCCAAAGTCACCCACCTGGCATTCATGGCTAATATAGCTAATGTAGCCTTTGAAGTCAGACTTCTGCTTTCTAGCCTAGTGCCTTAGTCACTACAATAGACCAAATTGGCTCTCATATTATTTATTTGTTAATAGTATTTTAACTATTATTTCATTGTTATTTTTATTTATATTTATTATTATATATTATGGTTGGTCACACAGTCAGCCAGATGTTATTTATCATTATTTATTAACTATTTATTCTAGTATTATTTGTTTGTTTTGAACAACAGCAAGTATTTATGTAAGCATCCACAAACATATCTTCCCTGTATTTTTCTTTTACTGACCTGCTAAGAAGGCGAGTAACCCCGACTGCTCTTTAGAAGGCCAGATCCTGAAGTTGAAACTCAAATACTTTAGCCACCTAATGAGAAGGAAGGACTCACTGGAGAAGGGCCTAATGCTGGGAAAGATTGAGGGCAATAGAAGAAGGGGATGACAGAGAATGAGATGGCTGGATGGAGTCACTGAAGCAGTAGGTGTGAACTTAAATGGACTCCAGAAGATGGTAGAGGACAGGAAGACCTGGAGGAACGTTGTCCATGGGGTCGCGATGGGTCGAACAAGACTTCGCAATTAACAACAACAACAACAACAAACTATGAAAATGCAGGACAGTATCCCTGAACATTAGTACATTACTTTCAGTGGTGGGGGAACCCCCCCCCCCAAGTCTTGCTCCTATTTCTTCTCTTTTGGGGACTACTGCCCCATTTAGCTGAGATTCTTTCTTACCTATGGCTAACCACTGGGGTTCAACTGATCTCATCAATATGAGGTGTGGGAAAGAGCCTAAGCTATGCCTGTTATCTCCTGTGCTGATAGTCTCCTCAGGCTGAAATACCACTTGCCATACAATATGTGTTGAAGTGGTCATCTGACGAAATCAGCCTGTGATGAGGCAATATGAGCTAGATTTTTTTTTTAAAAAAAATTGTTATGGTATCTTTCAAGATAAATCTCTTTTTATAACATTTTATTGAAGAAATTTTTAACGAACTAAAAATTGTAAAGGATAATAAAGAAAAGTACATTTCTTCTTTCTTTTCTTTAATATAAATATTGGCAGTGGCAGTGGCAGCAATAAAAACAAACAATATGTTTATTTTATTAAACATTAAGAAACAATGCCAAAATGGACAATGGCAAACTAATAAGCCCCAAACAGACTGAGTTCCAACAACCTGATTTGTCAAGATAATCTGTTAGATTCCTAGGACAATGGTCAGCCTTTGCGGAAAGAACATTCTAGCCACTGATGGACAATACAGGCATATGTTGAAACATCTATCATGTTTCCCCAAAAATAGGACCCAATCGAAAAACAAGCCCTAGCATGAATTTTCAGAATGCTTGTAATATAAGCTCATAATATAACCCCCAAAATAAGCCCCAGTTAAGATCGTCAGCCAGCTGAACACATTTAGTACCGTATTTCCCTGAAAATAAGACCTAACCGGAAAATAAGCCCTAATGTGTTTTTAGGAGCTAAATTAATATAAGACTCGATCTTATTTTCAGGGAACCACAGTAGACAATTAGTTCAGTAGGTAGTTGGTGCAAACAATACATACACAAATACAAACAAAAAATTACAATATTATATTATATATGACATTTACAGATTAGGTTCCACTAGTTCCCTACCAGTCAGGTTCCAGAGAGAGTCTGGAACAGTCAAGTTTTTACAAGGTTCTAGAAGGCCACAGGAGAGGGAACCACTACTGCCTTGTGGAACAAGCTTTTCCAAAGGAGAACTCCCAGAAACAAACTGGTCTCTTTGGATTCCCCATGCCCTGTTCTCCTTTAGGTAGGAAACATCACCAGACATTCTCCATTTGGATGGCTAGAGTCTGTTTATGTCAGGGAATCCTGTTGGTGACAGATCCTGAGCCACATACACCTTTATATATAACTACTAGCATTTTGAATTGCAGTGGAAACAAACTGGTAGCCAGTGTTGCTCCTGCATGGCAGTAGAGAAGCTAATTCATAAGTCATAGTGATTACTGCATTTTGTACCACTTGAGAGCAGGACCATGTACAATAAAACAAATAACAGTACTTGATACAAGAAATGAGAATGATGTAAGTGACTGTATTTGCTGTCCCCTGTTCTAAGTAAAGCATATACCTTTGCCTTTAATAGGAACAAATGGAAAAAAAACATTTTATTATTTATTTATTTATAAAATTCATAGTTTGCCCAGGTTACCTCAGGGTAATGCTAGGCAGTTTACAGTCATAAAAGATAAAAACCATATAAACTAATAGTATAAGGTAAGTTAATACTTATTTATATTTTTAGTTCCAAAAAAATCCAAACACTACAGCCCAATTAAAAGATTCTATACATTGTCAAATAATATTTTACTGAATATGGTGTTCCCGTATGCGCTTTAGTTAAACAGGTGGTAAAATGGCGCTGTTTAGAGTACTCAGTTCAGGCGGAGGAGATTCAGATTCACCTTCTCACTCAGCCATGAAGTTCTCAGGGTGATCTGGGGACAACTGCCCTTTCAGCCAGCCAGCTTCCAAAATGTAGCTGAATGATGTCTGCCTTAAGTTCCTTGAAGGAAGAATGAACTACTACACTAATGTTATACTCATATACTACAAAGGGTTAAAAGGATACTTTTGCTCTATTTACTGCTATGAACACGAGAGAAAAGGAAAATGTCTTAACTGGTTAAGCAGCAGTGATAGTCATGAAATGGCAAAAAAAAAATAATAATACTACATATGCTTCGAACTAAAGGGAGTCTGTAAATACTGAATCATGTTACAACAGCTATCTGGGAGGAAGGAGCGATAGATATATGATCTTTGGGGATGCTGTGATAATTTTAATCTCTAAAATTCCTTGGCATGTAATTCTACTTTGGATAGAAGTAGTGTGAACAGAAAATGTGGTTGTTTCATAGTTGAAAGTTTCTTTCCATTGGACAGTCATTGTGGTCAACTCAAACTGTTGTGCCTGGGTTGCAATGGATTAACAGAGTCAAATAGAACTTTAATGAGAGTAGATGGAAAATAAATTTCATTGCCATACATGGAGTATAGGAGCCAGTTGGCATTGACACCCTATTTCTGTATTCAGCCTGTCTGCCAGCTGGTAAGTGCTGATGCAAAGGTAACTGATCTCCCAAAAAACATGGATCCCTAAAGTAATGTCCATAAAGGAACATTACTGGGTGAAGGCTTAAAAATAGATGTAGTCAATGTGATGCACCCAAAATTGTCCTGGGACTAGGTCTACTCTTGTAACTGCAAAAGGAAGTGTTGAAAGAAATGTGTAATCTGAGTTTTAGTTTCACGTGCAAGAACTACTCTCCTTCAGATTACCTTATGGAGCAAGTGGAAGTAGCAAGCTGTTTTTAAGCTGGTATACTGTACAATATACCCTTATATAGGTTTGGATACTCTTCTATATTTTAAAAAGCAAAACAAAAAAACAGAAAAGCCCAAACCCACTTCATGAAGGACTGCATTTTCCATCATAGAACTGTCCATTTATTTTAGGGATCCTTTCTGGAGAAAAACGCCATATACAATTCACAGCACACTTTCTCTGAGCTTTTCACTATGAAATAAAAGCAAACAAATTTGTAACCTAAACTAAACAATTAAATGAAATGAAACAAAACTCTAAAACTTTGTATGCCAACAAGCTACTCTACAAAATGAGAACTGTGGAAGAAAAGATTGATATTTAAATAATGTTGACTCCGGGGAGAATCTTCCAGAGTCAGGCAAAGGCCAACATAATTCTTCACTAAAAATTATTTCCAGTGATTTTCAATTATTTCCTGAATATCATTATATTGAGAATAGTGATGCATTTTCATAACCCAGAAACACAGAAATCACAGAATATTTTGAAGAGTAAAAAATAAGTTCATGGGACTGAAAACATAAAAATATTGAAGAAATCAAAACATGATATAAGAATCACACTTTATCCATTTTTATGTGCTCCTTCTTGGATTGGATGCCTTGCTACCTGAGACAAATATAGTGCGCACCTATACTCTCCCACTCGTGTGGTCATTTCAGTTACAGAAGTAGGCTGGTGTTTGTCAAAGCCAGAGCAAATTGGTGGGAATTTACAAACCCATTGAAGCAGACTGAGAAAGGGCTGGAAGCCATTTACAAACAGCATTAAGAGAAAATTATACCCAGATTTACAATGCACTGTTCCTGAGTTTGCGTATGTGATACTATTTGAAGTTGTATGCTAGGCTACGGGGATAAGAAAGATGATAAAGAGTCTGGAGGCTGTAATGTATGAGTGAACTGGTCTAAACTAATGAACAGAGGGATTAGAGATAATAGGATAGCAGTCTTTTAATATTTGAGGGACTGTCATAGAGAAGAGGGGATCAACCTATTCTCCAAAGCACCTGTGGGCAGGACAAGATGTAATGGGTAGATCATAAAAAAGAGATTCAACCTAGAATTAAGGAGAAATTTCCTGACAGTGAGAACAATGAATTAGTGGAACATCTTGCCTCTGGAAGCTGTGGGTGTACCATTACTGAAGGTTTTCAAGAAGAGGCTGGACAGTCATTTGTCCGGAATGGTATAGGCAAATACCAAATGCTTGAGCAAGTGGTTGGAGTAGAAGATATCCTACCCAGTGGTGGGATTCAAATATGTGAACAACCCATTCTCTTAGTGGACGCCACTTCCAGAAGTCCATTCTGGGTCTGGGCAACAAAAACTTAGCTACCAGTTCTGCCAAATTGGTGCGAACCGGCTGAATCCCACCATTGATCCTACCCTATTATTGTATGTTCTATGCTGGTGACTGAATTTATTTAAGAGCTAGAACTCAGGCATTATATAATTTTCTTCTCCATCACTCTCCACTGCCCCCAATATCCACAGCCTGCTACATATTTCCTTCTTTCGCAATGAAGATGACATATTCTCTTTGATTGGAAAGAATCCAGATCTAAGCAGTATTAATATCTAATCTAATCATATAAAATCCACAGATCACAAATGGGAACCTGACAGATAATTACAATCTTCACTTGAAGTGCTAAAACGCAAATGGGTTATGGTACTGATTCCCCACCATGAGCTATTATTTATCATGAAGATTATGTAATGTTTAGACTTTGCTAAATTGAGATAAGGTATAAAAAGAAATATTTCACAGCCACTGCATGCAAGTTATTCACTTTTGCATATCTAATTGTGCTGTAAATATATCTGAGAGTACTCATAGAAAAATTCAATCCAGTACAAAACAATTATATATTTAGCACAACTTTTAAATCCCACTCCTAAGTGCAATAGTGAATGTACGAGACTTAATAGAAACATTTGAAAATTATTATTCTGCGTGGTTGGGACAAATGAAATAGTTCAAAATGAAGATATAAAAGGGTTGGAAATACTTTGCAGGATATATCATATTAGTACAGGGGAAAATAGGGATGAACAACTGCAGGTTAAGTGAGATTATGAACATGAAAGTGCTTTGGGCCTTTGAAGATAATGTTGAGCAGCTGTTAGACCTTAGAAGTCAACATGGCCTGTGCTGCAGGAAGCCTACCAAGAAACTGGAAGCCCTCAAGGGATTATATCAACATAGTGAAAAATTGGAATGAGATCATTAAGGTCTATATCTGACTGGTATAACAGTGACTGTTACATTTTCACGGTGTAGAAATTAAATGTTTAGATTTCCACGACAGGATCTTGGGTTTGCCATCATCAACAGAGAACACTTAGAGCAAAAACTATTTGAATGTACAGCTTAAATTAAAGAATCATAGTTACCCAGGGTCCCTAGCCCCATTAATTAAAGCATATAAAGCTAAAGTTACTCCTGTGCTCTTGTATGGACCAGAAGTTTAGGGTTTACATTCTACTACAGTATTAGAACAAACATAGTCATACCTGAGATGTATTTTGGGTATAAATCTAAGCAGGGCTTTTTTTTGTCATAGAACGCCCAGAACGGAGTTACGGCACCTGTTTTGGATGGAACCTTATAGGGTAGGCAAGGCAGGTTGTATGACATGTGTGAGTTCCGGAACCTTTTTTTTTTTTTTTAACAAAAAAAAAGCACTGGATCCAAGGACATCTACTGCAAGAGTTAGAGCTGAATTGGGAATTTATACAATTCATGCACTGCTAAAATCAGAACATATAACTACTGGTACAAAATCTATGAAATGGAGACTGATAGATTCCCTAAGCTAAGTCATGTTTATTAGACCAGATAAAATCATAATTACAAACCTCTTGATTACTAAACTGACAAATTTTGTAAGAAGCTGTGGCCTTTGTATCTCTTGTGCAACAGGGAACAAGTTTTTAAAAAAGAGCTCCTCAAACAATCACAGGCATCGAAGCACAAAATGATATAGCTACTCTTAGTAAGGCTGGTAACTTGAAATGGCTGACTAAATTATAAACATACTTTTCAAATGGACAACTATTTAATGTTACAATTGATAAAACATCTTAGGGAGATATTTATACAAGCATTCAAAATTTGAATAGCTTGATATAAGGGTAAGATACGGGAGATTCCATTCTATACTATATGATGGATATATCTGCATTTGCGGAGCAGTAGAGGTAGAAGACTTGGCTCACATACTATTTGATTGTTGTTTGTATAAGAGGGTGAGAGACAGGTACCTTGGTTCATATATTAAACCAGGGGTCCCCAACCCCAGTCTGTGGACCGGCAGCGATCCACAGCATGCCAGCAACCGGGCCACACAAACAAGCAAAGCCCCATCCACAGGATGCAGGCAGGATGCAAAACCATGCAATTTTACTCCAATTTCATTTTGAATTGTTTTTATAGATTTTATTAATAATTTATGTTTGGAATTCTGTATTTTGACATGGCCTATGGGCTAATGCAGGGGTCTGCAACCTTGACAGCTTTAAGATTTGTGAATTTCAGCTCCAAGAATTCCTCAGCTAGCATAGCTATGCTAGCTGAGGAATTCTGGAAGCTGAAGTCCACAAGTCTTAAACTTGTCAAGGTTGCAGACCCCTGGGCTAATCAATAAACTAAACTAAGTGTTTAGAATCAACTAAAATTAAAGTTAAAGATAGCTTCCTGGATTACCAGAAGTTGTTTGTAAGAAACAGAAGTCCTATTCAAGCATCAGGAGGTTTGGAGTGCTCTGAATAGAACTTGGCCTCTACTAGAGCCACTTAAATGATATCTGCAGGGGAAGAAGGGCATTCAGTTGTGGAAACCACAGTTCTATGGGTAAAACCTTTTCTTCTGAAAGCCTACAGGAGAAAAAAAATATCACTTGAGAAATGTCATGCAGTAAGTACTGAAGGCTAGTCACATTAAATCTACTTCTGGTACAGGAACTATATTAGTTCTCTTGATGAATGACCTTGGTTGGAAAGAGATAGGATGAAAGCAATTTTGTTCAGTGGTGGGATTCAGCCGATTCGTACCACTTTGGTAGAACCGGTAGCTAATTTTTAGTTGCCCAGGCACAGAATGGACTTCCGGAAGCAGCATCCACACAGAGAACCAGTTGTTCACATATTTGAATCCCACCACTGATCTTGTTGATTTTCCCATCAGCTTTTGCTAAACTAGCCCTGCCAATTGGGTGTAAGAGGTATACAGTATATCCTCATTTAAGTGCTTGATTATGGTTCAGTATAGAATAGAATATAATTCTTTATTGGCCAAGTGTGGTTGGACACACAAGGAATTTGTCTCCAGTGCATAAGCTCTCAGTGTACATACAAGTAATAGTGATAAATCATGATCATAAACGACATAAAATGCATTCATCTTAAATCATAAGATGCAACACCTAAGGATACTAGCTAAACAAACAACATTAATCATACTAGGATGTTAAATAAAACAATATAAATTGTAAGGTACAAGCAACAAAGTTATAGTCATAAGAAGATAAGGATGGGTAACAGGAAAGATGAGGAGAATAATAGTAATACAGTTTTACTAAGTAGTTGTAGGAATTAGTTGTTAAGCAGAGTCATGGCGTCTGGGAAAAAACTGTCCTCATATCTAATTGTTCTGGTGTGCAATGCCCTATAGTGTTGTCTTGATAAAAGAAATTGAAATAATTTATGTCCAGGATGTGATGGGTCTGTATGTAGCATATATGCTGTGGCATCCTTCATATCATCACCATGCTTTTCAATATCAATATTAAATTGCCGGGTGAAGTCACTGGAGAATCTGAAGTGAGGTGCTATCAATATGCTGATTGCGCCCTGTGTTATTTTCTCACATCATCTAAATCAAGTGGGGCTCTGTTTCTGAATCTGAGTCTGTTTCTGAACTCAGTAATGGATTGGATTAGAGCCAGTGAGTTGAACTGGAATCCTGGTAAGCTGGCCCTTTGTCCAATAATTCAGCCTGCACTTGTTTTTTTTATAAGCAATTGCATGCATTGGGAGTACTTTTTAATCCCTGGCCTCAGTAGCCTGAGATGCCTTTTATCAGCTTTGACTGATGGAAAGCTAGGCCTATTTCTTACTGTCACACAGAGATGTTTTTGCGCATTGTGATTCATCTTCCAGTTACATCTGAATTGGAGTAGCATAATGTGTTGTGTGTCCAGTAGTTCTTGGATATGATTTAGAAGTTTTAGTTAATACAAAATAAGGTGCTAAAATACTGATGGACAACCTAGATGTCCTTCAATAGTACTGACTCTAAGGAGCTGCAATGGTTGGTTATTTCCTATTGGTCTCTGTTCCAAATGGTACTACTAGCCTATCTTTAAATCCCTAAATGGCTACAATCTAAAATATCAATATTTCTAACTTTACTATGCCTTAAGATTTGAAGGGGAGATCTTGCTATTATTTAAATTGGATAGTCTATCTTCTATGTATGTTTGTAGCCTTAACGGCTGCACCTTATTGTTTTGTTTTTAGAAGATTTTCTGGGATTCTATAATGATTTGTAATGATATGGTTTATTTCCTGAATCTGTTTTTGAACACTGATGTAATTATTTTTATCACCATATCAAATAATCAACTCTGTTTTTGGCTTAAAAAATCCTGTAGATGCCCTAGAAAAAGACCATTGAAAAATTATCTTAACCCTGCAGATGAAATTTGAAAAAAAGTCATATATGTATTTGAATCTTGTAGCCTGCTATTACTGTTTTTATTTATTGATCCCTACAATTTATCACTCCTGGCTATCATATCTTTTATTCCAAATTAACAACTGATCTTCACTGGGAAATAATACACAAATGCAGATTTGTAAAACAGCAAAATTGTACTGTAGATTTTGAATGTTGAGTTAATATTTTAAATTGTACAAACTTGGAAACTGGAATTCTGAAGTTAAAAGAAGCCTTTTAGATCACCTGCTGTAATTCGGTTCATCCTATATTAATAACAGCATTAAAAGATTCCTCTCTATATCACATCATTTATTTGGTTACATTTAATTACACTGGTATGTTTTTTCAAAGGAGATAAGAAAAAAAATATTAATGGGAAAAAGAAACGGCTAGCATTCTCCTCAAGAGAATGTACTCAAGAAGCTGAAACTAACTGCTGGTTGTGATACATAATCAATTTGAATAGAGGTATTTAGATATTGTAAAGAAATATATCTAGAGATTTGGGCTCTGAGATGCCCAGAGTCATTTGGATTCAGGCAGTTTCCAGGAATGAAGGAAGGAGGGAATGAAGGAAGGAATGAGGAAAGGAAGAAAGAAAGAAAAAAAATATTTAAAGGAAATTAGTGTTAAAAACAAAATCAATCTACTAGATGATGACGTGAATTTTCCCCGGGCGGTGTGTAAAAGTATAATAAATAGAGAAGAAGTAGAGTTGCCGTGCGCAGTTGGGCAGCTATATAAATGTTTTAAACAAATAAGGCAAAAAAACTTGTTAGATTAGTACATTTTGTATATATGTGTTTAAATCCCTGCACGTCTTTTTGCTCTGCTTTAAACTCCTTTCTCCTCTCCCTCTTCTGTGCTGAACTTTTCAGCCTTGTCATATTACTCATCAGCTGTGTAACAGAAACCCTTCAGCTGTTTTGATGCACAAGGGGCGCAACACTGGCGACGAAGGTGGGATGCCTTGCACTACCTGGAAAGGAAAAGTGTAAGCTTACCCAAGGAGTCCTGAGCGGCGGAAGAGGAACGGTGTTGACTCAGCAGCTGCCCGCCAATCCAGTGCGCATTCGGGGGTAGGCTGGCTGATAGCCCCGTCTCCTGAAGATCCGAAGATGGCGAAAATCGGAAGGCTTGCGGAATTCGACGTCTCACATCCAGAGCGGTGGGAGTCCTACGTATCCAGAATGGAGAACTACTTCAAGGCAAACCAAGTTAGGGAAGATAGCTTGAAGGCTGCCACCCTGCTTTGCGCTTGCGGCCAAGACGCCTTCGAAATCGCAGAAAACCTTGCAGCACCTGTTCCAGTAGAGTCTGTAAGCTACGCAGACCTGAAGAAGCTGCTGAAGTACCACTTCCACCCCAAGGTGTCCGTTATCTCATGGCGCCACACCTTCGAGCAGAGGGATCAACGGTCCGGGGAGTCAGCCAAGGAGTACATCGCCGCGTTAAGGAAGGCCGCCAAGCCCTGCGAGTTCAAGGACCTCGAGGAACGACTGAGGGACCGATTCGTGTGCGGGTTGAGGCATCGAGAGCTACAACAGAGACTTTGCGCTAAGGAAGAATTATCCTTCCAAGACGCTTTAAGGGAAGCCACCGCGGAAGAAGCAGCAGGCGGCGCCGTCAAGAACATGCGGCCGATCAGAAGCAGTGCAGAGGGTGCGTCCGTGCATCAAGAAGACGTCCGACGAAACTCCGAGGAGGATCCGGACGAAGAAGTCGACCGTCTACACCCCGCGAAGGGAGAAAATCAGAAGGAAAGCTCTTCAGCTCCGCTCAAGTGCATCGGCTGTGGAGGTCGCCACAGGAGAACCGACTGCACGTTCCGCTCCGCTACCTGCCGGGCATGCGGCAAACAAGGGCACATTGCAGCTGTGTGTCTGGGCCGACGAAAGGCACAACCTCAAGAAGAACGCCTGAAGGGTACCAGAGTCCCCAGCCAGAATAGGTTAGGTTTTTGCGCTTCGCGTAGAAACATTTGTAGGACAGGCACACACAAGCCCATGAAGAAAAAGCTGTCACTCAACGTGAAGCTACAAGGGGTTCCATTATCTTTGGAACTAGACACAGGGTCTGCCCTTTCCATCATTTCATTGCATACATTTAGGAAGATTTGTTCCAGTAGTGGGACTAAGGCCAAGTTAAGGCCTTCTGATATTGTAGTAACTGATTTTCAGAACTCAAGAGTGTGTGTTAAGGGGGAGGCCACCCTTAACGTGCAATACAAGAGTTTTGAAGGTCCACTAGACTTGTTAGTAGTAGGGGGTGAAAGAACGAGTCTCATAGGACTCGATGGGTTTGAGGCCCTGGGGATACACGTCACAGGACTCAACAGCTTACAAACACTCGACCTACAGGAAGTCTGCAAGGAATTTGCAGATGTTTTCAGCCCCCAGCTGGGCACATTAAAAGGACCACCTGTGTCCTTAAAGCTAGACCCCACTGTCACTCCCATTAGGATTAAAGCAAGAAGGGTCCCTTTTGCTTTAAAAAGTAAGATTGACACTGAATTAGACAAACTAATCCAACAAGTAATCCTAGAACCTGTTGATTCCAGCCCATGGGAGACCCCCATTGTCACGCCTCTAAAGGCAAATGGGGACATTCGCATTTGTGCTGATTACAAATGCACACTCAATAAGGCATTTCAGCAACATGCCTATCCTGTTCCTGTGGTCAGTCACATCCTGGCCTCTCTCAAGGGGGGGCGTGTTTTGCAAAGCTTGACCTAGCTCAAGCATATCAACAGCTGCCTGTTGATGATGATGCTGCCATAGCTCAGACCATTGTGACCCACAGGGGAGCCTTTAAAGTAAAAAGGCTACAGTTTGGAGTAAATGTCGCTCCTGGATTTTCCAAAGCATAATGGAAAACACACTACGAGGTAACCAGGGTCTGCCTACTTGACGATGTCTGATTGCAGGAGACTCAAACATTCTAGTGAAAGATTAGGGATGTCCTGTTAGATTCAGGGAATAAGGGCTCAAGCTCAGAAAGGGACAAATGCAAAGATTGGGTGCTTTACGAATTTCTGGATCAAAATTGATGTGCGGGATTCATCCTGTGAATCCAAACAACTGTATTTTAGAAGCAACCAGGCAAAGTTAAGGCCGAAACTTCAGGCTTCTAGGCCTCTGAATTTGACAATTCTTTTCTTCCACATAAAGCTAGGTAGCTGAGCTCTTCACAGGCTACTAGGACAAACAAGTGTGTGGTGTGGTCACAAAGCAATGAGGCTTTTCTCCAAGAAAGGTCAATGCCTGACTCACTTCTAACAGTGTTCTGCACATTTCAACGCGTCTCTCCTGTGGGCATCGCTTGTGATGCGTCCCCGTACGGGGTTGGAGCTGTCCTGAGCCACCTCAGGTCTGATGGAAACTCAGGTTCCTGTTGCATATTACTCCAGAACATTGTCTTCTGCTGAGTGCAACTACGCTCAGATAGACAGGGAGGCTCTGGCTGTTGTTGCTGGAATTAAAAAATTCCATGATTTTCTATATGGCAGGCATTTCACGGTCTTCAATGACCATAAGCCTCTGCTGGGACTGTTTACCACACGTAAGCAGACTCCCCAAATCATTTCCCCTAGAATGCTTAGGTGGTCTATTTTCTTGTCTGCATATGATTCTTTCATTATCCAAGCGGGAAGAAACGGGCCATGCTGATGGCCTCAGTAGGTTGCCTCTGCCAGTAGTAGAAGCTGACCCCGGGCCAGCTGTCAACATTCTATCAATCCAAGCCTTGCCCGAGCTCCCTCTTAGTGCCAGGGATGTTACCGCTGAAACGGGTACAGATCACACACTTTCACGTGTCCGCTCCTTGGTCCTGTCCGGGTGGCCTGAGCACTGCCCTAGTCCTGAGTTTCAGAGTTTCTGGTCCAAAAGAAACGAACTGTCCCTTTCTCAGGGTTGTCTGCTTTGGGGAAACAGAGTTGTCATTCCCACCTCAATGCGGACTAGGGTCTTAGAATCCCTCCACGAGGGTCATCCTGGCATTGTCCGTATGAAGGCTCTTGCACGAAGCCACTTGTGGTGGCCTGGTTTAGATAAAGATATTGAGGCTAAGGTGCACGCATGCCACCTGTGCCAACGATCTCGCCCAGAGATGCCCAAAGCTCCTGTGCATAGATGGGAGGA